>NC_138385.1:51352706-51376978 GCF_054177405.1 Leptonychotes weddellii
GTCAACTCATCTTCGACAAAGCAGGAAAGAATGTCCAATGGAACAAAGACAGTCTCTTCAACAAATGGTGTTGGGAAAATTGGATAGCCACATGCAGAAGAATGAAACTGGACCATTTCCTTACACCACACACAAAAATAGACTCCAAATGTTTGAAAGACCTCAATGTGAGACAGGAGTCCATCAAAATCCTAAAGGAGAACATAGGCAGCAACCTCTTTGACCTCAGCCGAAGCAACTTCTTTCTAGAAACATCACCAAAGGCAAGGGAAGCAAGGGCAAAAATGAATTATTGGGACTTCATCAAGATAAAAAGCTTTTGCAAAGCAAAGGAAACAGTCAACAAAACCAAAAGACAACCGACCGAATGGGTTTGATATTCACAAATCAATCTACATGATACATCATATCAACAAGAGAAAATGGTAAAAATCATATGATTATCTCAATCTTATATCATTTTACTTCTTCTTTTCTAATTTAAATACCTTCTTTCCTTCTTTTCCCAATTGCTTTAGCTAGGATTTCCACTACTATATTAAATGGCAGTGATGAAAGTAGGCACCCTTGTCTTCTTCATGGTCTTAGAGGAAACACTTTCAATTTTTTTTCCATTGAATACAATGTTAGTTATGAGTTTGTTGTATATAGTCTTTATCATATTGTCTGTTCCTTTTATACCCAATTTGTAGGGTTTTTTTTATCATCAAAACACATTATATTTTGCCAAATACTTTTTCAGCATTTATTGAGAAAATGTGACTTATTTTTTCATTCTATTAATGTCATGTATAATATTTATTGATCTATGTATTTTGAACTATCCTTGAATCCCAGGGATAAATCCCACTTGGTCATGGTGCATAATCCTATTAATGTGTTCTTGATTTTGTTTTGCTTTTGTTGAGAATTTTTGAATCTATGTTCATCATGGATATCAGTTTATAGTTTTCTCTTATTGTGGTACCCTTATCTGGCTTTGATAACGAGGTAATACTGGCTTTGTAGAGTGAGTTTGGAAGTTTTCCCTTCCCTTCAATATTTTGGAACATCTTGAGGAAGGTTAGTGTAAATATTTCTTTAACTATTGGGTAAAATCTTCCATTGAAGTCCTCAGATCCAGGAATTTTCTGTGTTGGGAGTTTTCAAATTACTGATTCATTCTGTTTACTCTTTATTGGTTGGTTCAGATTTTTTATTTTTTATCTATTTATTTATTTATTTTATGTTCAATTAACCAACATATAGTACATCATTAGTTTTTGATGTAGTGTTCAACCATTCATTAGTTGCATATAACACCCAGTGCTCATCACAACATGTGCCCGCCTTAATACCCATCATCTGGTTACCCCATACCCCCACCCCCTCCCTTCTATAATCCTCAGTTTGTTTCCTGGAGTCCAGAGTCTCTCGTGGTTTTTCTCCATCTCAGATTTCTTCCCATTCAGATTCCCTTCCCTTCCCCAATGGTCCTCTGAGCTATTCCTTATATTCCATATATGAGTGAAACCATATGATAATTGTCTTTCTCTGCTTGACTTATTTCACCTAGCATAATACCTTCCAGGTCCCTCCGTGTCGAAGCAAATGGTAGGTATTCTTCATTTCATCCTTTCTGATGGCTGAGTAATATTCCATTGTATAGAAGGATGAAACTGGACCATTCTCTTACACCATACACAAAGATAAACTCAAAATGGATGAAAGACCTAAATGTGAGACAGGTTCAGATTTTTTTATTACTTCATTCATTCTTGGTAGTTTCTATGTGTCTAGAAATGTATTCATTTCTTCTACATTATGTCATTTATTGGCATACAATTTTTCATTATAGTCTCATGATTTTATGTATTTGTGTAGTATTAGCTGTAATGTCTTTTTAATTTTAATTTTTATTTATTTGAATCTTCTGTCTTTTTTTCAGTTAGGTTGTCTATCTAGATAGGTTTGTCAATTTTATCTTTTCAAAGAAGCAGCCCTTAATTTTGTTGATTCTTTCCACTGTTATTCTGGTCTCTGTTTCATTTATAACCACTCATCTTTCTTATTTCTTTCCTTCTGCTAAATTCAGGCTTAAATTGTTCTTCCTTTTCTACTTCCATGAAGTGTAATGTTAATTGTTGATTTGAGACCTTTCTAAGTTCTTAATATATGCATTTATTGCTATTAAATTTCCTCTTAGAACTGCTTTTGCTGCATACAGCAATATTTGATATTTTGTATTTTATTTTATTGTTTTCAGATAATTTTTTATTTCCTTTTTGACTTATTATTTGACCCAATGGTTGTTTAGAAGTGTTGTGTTTAATTTCCAAGTATTTGTAGATCTTCTCCCTTTTCTCTTGTTATATTTCCAGTTTCATAATATTGTGGTCAGAGAAGATATTTGGCATGATTTCAATTTTCTTAAAAAATGCTAAGATTTGATTTGTGGCTTATCATATGATCCATCCTGGAGAATGTTCCATGTGCACTTGAGAAGAATGTGTATTCTGCTGGTATTGGATGGAATGTTCTGTAAATGTCTATCAAGTCCATTTGATCTAAAATGTGATTTAATTCTGATGTTTCTTTGATTTTCTCTCTGGACGACCCATCCATTGTTGATTATGAGATGTTGATTCCCCTACAATTATCATATTATTGTCTACTTCTCCATTAAGATCTGTTATCATTTACTTAATATATTTTGGTGCCTGAGTGTTGGAAGCATATGTATTTATGGCTGTTATATCTTCTTGATGTACTGACACCTTTATTATTATATAATAACCTTATTTGTCTTTTGTTGCCCTTTTTGGTTGAGGTCTATTTTGTCTGAAACAGGCATGGCTACACCTGCCTACTTTAGGTTTCCATTTGCTTTAATACCATCTTCCATCCTCTCTCTTTGAATCTATATGTGTCTTTAGAGCTGAAATGAGTCTTCTGTTGGCAGCATACAATTGGGTCTTGTTTTTAAATCTGTCTTGCCACTTTTCACTACTGAGTTCAATCCATTTGCATTTAGGGTGATTATTTACATGTAAGGATTTACTACTGCCTTTTTTATCTTTTTCCTTCTTTGTTTTGTCTCTCATTGTTTCATTTTCTTTCTGTTTCTGATTACCTTTGTAAGTTGGTGGCTTTTTCATAGAGATTTGCTTAGCCTTTTCTCTCTCTCTTTTTTAATATTTTGTGTCCCTGCTAGAGATTTTTACTTGTGGTTATAAAAAGTTTATATAAAACATTTAATAGATAAAATAATCCTTTTTCAGCTGAAGCAACTTATCTCCATTTGCCTAAAAGGTTTCATCCTTTTATTCTTCCCTTTTCATATTTTTTATGTCACAAACTATCTTTCATGGTGTGATGTCATTACCCAGTGGTAGTAACCACAGTTTTTTAAAAATCCAATTATAATTACAGTGCTATATTGGTTTCAGGTGTACAATATAATGATTCAACAATTTTATGATCCAGCAATTGCACTAGTAGGTATTTACCCAAAGGATACAAAAAAACACATTTGAAGCATACATGTACCCCAATGTTTATGACAGCATTATCAACAATAGCCAAACTATGGAGAGAGTCCAAATGTCCATTAGCTGATGAATGGATAAAGAACATTGGTATATATACACACACACAATGGAATATTACTCAGCCATCAAAAGAATGAAATCTTGCCATCTGCAATGACATGGATGGAGCTAGAGAGTCTTATGCTAAGTGAAATAAGTCAGTCAGAGAAGGACAAATACCATATGATTTCACTCCTATGTGAAATTTAAGAAACAAAACAGATGAACATAGGGGGAAAAAAAAGAAAAGAAAAGTGAGGCAAGCCAGAAAACAGAATCTTAACTATAGAGAACAAACTGAGGAGTGCTGGAGGGGAGGTGGCCAGGAGAGTGGGTTAAGTCAGTAATGGGTATTAAGGAGGGAACTTGTGATGAGCACTAGGTGTTGTATGTAAGTGATAAATCACTAAATCTTACACCTGAAACTAATATTGTACTGTATGTTAACTAACTGGAATTTAAATAAAAACTTGGAAGAAAAGAAAAAAAAAGAAATGGTTCTATACATTATTCAGTGTTCATCACAATAAATGTACTCTTAAGCCCTCTCATCTATTTCACCCATCCCCCACCCATCTCACCTCTGGCAACCACCAGTTTGTTCTATGTATGTTAAGTCTGTTTTTTTTTTTTTGTCTCTTTTTTTTTTCATTTGTTTGTTTTGTTTCTTAAATTCCACATATAGGTGAAATCATATGGTATTTGTCTTTCTTTAACTGACTTATTACATTATTTTAAGGCTGAGTAAGATTCCATTGTGTCTGTGTGTATGTATATGTATATGTATATATATATTACACACAACATATTCCTTATCTATTTATTTATGGATAGACAGTTGGTTTGCTTCATATCTTGGCTATTGTAAATAATACTGCAATAAACATAGGAGTATATGTGTATATATATATATATTTTTTTTAATTAATGTTTTCATTTTCTTTGGGTAAATACCCAGTAGTGGAAATACTGCATCATATGGTAATTCTATTTTTATTTTTTTTAAAGAGCCTCCATGCTGTTTTCCACAGTGGCTGCACCAGCTTGCATTTCCACCAACAGTGCATGCAGTTTCCTTTTTCTTCACATCCTTGCCAACATTTGTTATTACTTGTGATTTTGATTTTAGCCTTTCTGACATGTGAGGTGATAGCTCATTGTGGTTTGGATTTGCATTTTTCTGATGATAGTGATGGTGAGCATCTTTACATACATCTGTTGGCCATCTCTAAGTCTTCTTTGGAAAAATGTATATTTAGGCCCTCTCCCCACTTGTTCATCAGATTATTTGTAGGTTGTTTTTTTTGGTGTTGAGTTGTAGAAGTTCTTTATATTTTTTGCATATTAACCCCTTATCATATATATACTCTTGAATATTTTCTCCCATTTAATTGGTTACCTTTTTGTTTTAATGATGGCTTCCTACAATGTGCAAAACTTTTTAGGTTGGCATAGTCCCAATAATTTAATTTTGCTTTTGTTTCCCTTGCCAGAGAAGACATATGCAGAAAAATGTTTCTAAGGCCAATGCCAAAGAAGTTACATCTTAACAGATGCGGAAAAAGCATTTACAAAGCAAAACATACATTCATGATAAAAACTCAACAAAGTAAGGTTAGAGGGAAGATACCTCAACATAATAAGGCCCATATATGAAAAACCCACAGCTAACATCATTCTTGATAGTGAGAAACTGAGAGCTATTCCTCTAGGATCAGGAACAAGACAAGCATGTGCACTCTCACAGCTTTTATTCAACATAGTACTAGAGGTCCTAACCTCAGCATCAAATGAGGAAAAAGATAGGCATCCAAATTGGTAAGTAAAAATTAAAACATTCAGTATTTGCAGATAACATGATACTGCATATAGAAAACCCTAATGACTCCACCAAAAATCTACTAGAACTGATAAGTGAATAGAGTAAAGTTGCAGAATACCAAATTAATATACAGAAATCTTGCAATCTTGCTGCATACCACAATATTTGATATTTTGTATTTTATTTTATTGTTTTCAGATCACTAGTAATGAAGTAGCAGAAAGAGGAATCAAGAAAACAATTCCATTTACAATAGCTACAATTAATTTTAATGCTCTTTTCTTTAAACTTTATCCTATAACTAAGAGTTTAATACTCTAAAAAAAGAATTACAGATTTCTAATTCTATTGATCACTTTTCTCAGAGTTTTTTGTACTTTTTTTAAAAGATTTTATTTATTTATTTGACAGAGAGAGAACTAGCGAGTGCAGGAACATGAGCAGGGGGAGTGGGAGAGGGAGAAGCAGGCTCCCCACCAAGCGGGACTCAATCCCAGGACCCTGGGATCATGACCTGAGCCGAAGGCAGAAACTCAATGACAGCCACCCAGGCGCCCCGAGTTTTGTATACTTTTGTCTTTTAGTTTCAGCTTGAAAATCTCCTTTCAATATTTTTTTCTAAAGCAAATCTGGTGGTGGCGAAATCCCTCCTCTTTTGTTTGCTTGAGAAAGTCTTTATTTCTCTTTCATATCTGAAAGAAAACTTTGCCAGATAGAGTGTTCTTGGGTGGCAGATTTTATCTTTCATTATTTTGAATATGTTATTCCACTCTTTCCTGGCCTGTAGGGTTTCTGCTCAGAAAGCTGCTGGTGGTCTAATGGGGGTTTGTAGGTTACTGTCTCTCCCCACCACACCCCCAGGTGCCTTTAAAATTCTCTCTTTATTATTGACTTGTGACAGTATTAATAAAATGTGTTTTGGAGAAGGTCTTTTTGTGTTGAGACAATAAAGTGTTCTAGAATAGTGGACTTGTATATCCAGTTCCTTCCCCAGGTTTGAGAAGTTCATAGCTATTATCTCTTTAAATAAATTCTCTGCCCTCTGCCCTCTTCTTCCTTTTTTCTCCTGCAATTTCCATTATTCTTTTTTGAGATTTTATTTATTTATTTGTCAGAGAGAGAGAACACAAGCAAGGGGAGTGGCAGGCAGAAGGAGAAGCAGGCTCCCCACTGACCAAGGAGCCCAATGCAGGACTCAATCCCAGGACCCTGGGATCATGACCCGAGCCAAAGGCAGATGCTTAACTGACTGAGTCACCCAGGCATCCCAATTTATGTTGACTTTCCTAATGTAGTCTGATAGTTCGTAGTGTTTCTTCACTTTTTTAAAAAACTTAGTTCTCTTTCCTCTTCCACCAGAATAATTTCTTTTTTAAAATTTTATTTTATTTAAATTCAATTAATTAACATATGATTTCATTCATATGTGGAATTTAAGTAACAAAACAGGATCACAGGGGAAGTGGGGGGAACAAAGTAAAACAAAATCAGAGAGGGACACCAGAATCATTTTTAAATTCCTATCTTCAGACTCACAAATTCTCTCTTCCATCTGATCTGCTGTATTTCTAATGCATCCTAATGCATTCTTCATCTCATTTATTAAGTTTTTTAATCTCCAGGGATTTTTATGTGGTTTTTTGTTTGTTTGTTTGTTTTAGAATTTCAATCTCTTGGTAAAGTACTTCTGTTTGCTAATTTTATTCTTGATATCATTGTATTGCTTTTTTAAGTTTTCTTGTAGCTCCTTGAATTTTTTGTAACAGCTATTTTGAATCCTTCATCAATTAGATTGCAATATTCCATGTGTTTGGGTTTGCTTCTTGAAAAATCATCATTTTCTTTTTGTGATACCTTATTACCATGATTTTTCACGATGTTTGATGAAATGTGTCCCTCCCATTGCATATGAAATAGCAAACACCTTTCTTACTTAAGCAAGGCTTTGTTTAAGCATACCTCATTTTATTTCATTTCACTTTACTGTACTTCACAGATATTCTATTTTTTACAATTGAAAGTTTGTGGCAAACATGCATTGAGCAAGTCTATTGATGCCATTTTTTCTTTTTCTTTTTCTTTTTAAGATTTTATTTATTTCTTTGACAGAGAGAGACACAGCGAGAGAGGGAACACAGCAGGGGCAGTGGGAGAGAGAGAAGCAGGCCTCCTGCTGAGTAGGGAGCCCAATGCGGGGCTCCATCCCAGGACCCTGGGATCATGACCTGAGCCGAAGGCAGATGCTTAACGACAGAGCCACCCAGGCGCCCCTATTGAGGTGCCATTTTTTCAGTAGCACTTAACTTCATATCTTGGTCACATTGTGGTAGTTTTCACAATATTTTAAAATTTTTCATCATTATTATATTTGTAATGGTTATCTGTGGTCAATAATTATGACTCGCTAAAAGTTCAGATAATGGTTAGCATTTATTTTAGCAAAAAAATGTATTTTTAATTAAGGTATGTATATTGATTTTTCAAGCTTAATGCTATTGCATACTTAATAAAATACAGTGCAGAAAAAAGTATAATTTTATATACACTGAAAACCAAAAAAAAAAAAACAACAACAACAAAACAACTCATTTGACTAGCTACTTTGTGGTGGTCTGGAACTGAACATGCAATATCTCCAAGGTATATCTGTACTTTGTTTCTAAGTGTTCAAGTTGGTTATTAGGACCTTTACTTTTTTGTTTACCAGGAGGTGGCACTATAGCACAAGTTTTGGGTTTCTCTCGCAGGAGCTGACAGGTTGGTAAAGCTGGGAGCACACACATAAATCAAAAACTGGTGAAGAAAATAAAGAGATGGCAGTAGAGTCGGGGGGGGGGCAGATATGTACTTAGCACTGGGGTGTTTGAGTGTGCCTATAGCAAACTTGATGGATCCTCTAGTCAGGGTGATCGCAGAGCACCTTGGGTGACTCTTTTGCCAGAATTTCAGAGACAGCAAGAAACACTTTCCTTTAGTTACCTTTGCTTACTTACATTTCCTTTCCCTCCCAGTGGTCATTGTGGTCTCTCCTCAGAGAAAACAACAGGTCCATGCAGACCCCATGTATCACCTTCATTCTCCACCTCCTCTGTCACAAAGGTCAATCTGACCCAACGCCAGACCTTCCACTGCCTTCAGTGCCATCAGTGCCATCTCTTCCTCTGCTGCCACAAGCTTTATTACCACAGCTTCATCTACTGTCCAATCTACCCACTTATGGGTGCAGAAATGGATGAATCTCTCATGTGTCCTGGTGTACTGTGCAGAAGCCTATTTTTCACCTAGCAAATTCTTTATTTTTTTAATTTAAATTCAATTAGCCAACATATAGTACATCGTTAGTTTCAGATGTAGTGTTCAGTGATTCATCTGTTGCGTGTAATACCCAGTGCTCATTACATCACATGTCCTCCTTAATGCCCATCACCCAGTTACCCCATCCCTCCACACCCTCCCCTTCCACAGCCCTCAGTGTGTTTGCCAGAGTCAAGAGTCTTACATGGTTTGTCTCCCTCTCTGATTTCTTCCTGTTCAGTTTCTCCCTTCCCCCATGATCCTCTGTGCTATTCTTTATGTTCCACATATGAGTGAAACCATATGATAATTGTCTTTCTCTGATTGACTTATTTCACTTAGCATAATCCCCTCCAGTTCCATCCATGTTGATGTAAATGGTAGATATTCATCCTTTCTGATGGCTGAGTAATATTCCATTGTAGATATGAACCATATCTTCTTTATCCATTCATCTGTTGAAGGACATCCCAGCTCCTTCCACAGTTTGGTTATTGTGGACATTGTTGCTATGAACATTGTGATGCATGTGGCCCTTCTCTTCACTACATCTGTATCTTTGGGGTAAATACCCAGTAGTGCAATTACTGGGTCATAAGGTAGCTTTATATTTAACGGCTTGAGGAACCTCCATATTATTTTCCAGAGTGGCTGCAGCTGTTTGCATTCCCACCAACAGTGTAAGAGGGTTCCCCTATCTCCAAATCCTCACCAACATTTGTTGTTCTCTGTGTTGTTAATTTTAGCCATTCTAACTGGTGTAAGGTGGTATCTCATTGTGATTTTGATTTGTATTTCCCTGATGGCAAGTGATGTGGAGCATTTTTTCATGTGTCTGTTGGTCATTTGTATGTCTTCCTTGGAGAAATGTTTGTTCATGTCTTCTGCCTATTTTTTTTTAAATTTTATTATGTTATGTTAATCACCATACATTACATCATTAGTTTTTGATGTACTGTTCCATGATTCATTGTTTGCGTATAACACCCAGTGCTCCATTCAGTACGTGCCCTCTTTAATACCCATCACGAGGCTAACCCATCCCCCCACCCCCTCCCCTCTAGAACCCTCAGTTTGTTTCTCAGAGTCCCTAGTCTCTCATGCCCATTTCTTGACTGGATTGTTTGTTTTTGGGGTGTTGAGTTTGTAAGCTCTTTGTAGATCTTGGATATCAGCCCATTATCCAAAATGCCATTTGCAAATATCTTCTCCCATTCCATGGGTTGACTCTTAGTTTTGTTGACTGTTTCCTTTGCTATGCAAAAGCTTTTTATCTTGATGAAGTCCCAAAAGTTCATTTTTGTTTTTGTTTCCCTTGTCTTTAGAGATGTGTCTTGAAAGAAGTTACTGTGGCCAATGTCAAAGAGGTTACTGCCTATGTTCTCCTCTAAGATTTTGATGGATTCCTGTCTCACACTGAGGTCTTTCAACCATTTTGAGTTTATCTTTGTGTATGGGGACAAACCAAGGGGCACATGCACCCCAATGTTGTAAGAGAATGGCCTAGTTTCCTTCTTCTGCATGTGGTTGTCCAGGTTTCCCAGCACAATTTATTGAAGAGACTTTTTCCCATTGAATATTCTTTCCTAATTTGTTGAAGATTAGTTGACCATAGAGTTAAGGGTCCATTTCTGGGCTCTCTATTCTGTTCCATTGATCTATGCGTCAGTTTTTGTGCCAATACCATACTGTCTTGATGTCTACAGCTTTGCAATATAGCCTGAAGTCCGCATTGTGATGTCACCAGCTTTGGTTTTTTTTTTCGACATTCCCCTGGCAATTTGGGTCTTTTCTGGTTCCATACAAATTTTAGGACTATTTGTTCCAGCTCTCTGAAAATGTCAATGGTATTTTGATAGGGATTGTATTGAAAGTGTAAATGCTCTGGGTGGGATAGACATTTTAACAATGTTTATTCTTCCAATCCATGAGCATGGAATGTTTTTCCATTTCTTTTCATCTTCCTCAATTTCTTTCTTAAATGTTCTGTAGTGTTTAGAGTACAGATCCTTTAACTCTTTGGTTAGGTTTATTCCTAGATATCTTATGGTTTTTGATGTAATTGTAAATGGGATCAATTCCTTAATTTCTCTTTCTTCTGTGTCATAGTTAGTGTATAGAAGGGGGCAACTGATTTCTGTGAATTGATTTTGTATCCTGCCACATTGCTGAATTCCTATATGAGTTCTAGCAATTTGGGGGTGGATTCTTTTGGGTTTTCCACATAGAGTATCATGTCATCTGCGAAGAGTGAGAATTTGTCTTCTTTGCCGATTTGAATGCCTTGTATTTCTTTTTGTTGTCTGATTGCTGAGGCTAGGACTTCTAGTACTATGCTGAACAGCAGTGGTGATAGTGGACATCCCTACCATGTTCCTGACCTTAGCAGAAAAGCTCTCAGTTTTTGCCCATTGAGAATGATATTCACTGTGAGCTTTTCATAGATGGCTTTTATGATATCGAGGTACGTTCCCTCTACCCCTACATTCTGAAGAGTTTTAATCAAGAAATGATGCTGTATTTTGCCAAATGCTTTTTCTGTATCAATTGAGAGAATCATATGGTTCTTGTCTTTTCGTTTATTAGTGTGCTCTATCACATTGATTGATTGATTTGCAAATGTTGAACCACCCTTGCATCTCAGGAATAAATCTTACCTGGTCGTGATAAATAATACTTTTAATGTACTGTAGGATCCTATTGGCTAGGATCTATTTGAGTATTTTGGCATCCATTTTCATCAGGGATTTTGTTCTGTAATTCTCCTTTTTGATAGGGTATTTGTCTGGTTTTAGGATCAAGGTAATGCTGGCCTCATAGAAAGAGTTTGGAAGTTTTCCCTCCATTTCTATTTTTTGGAGCAGCTTCAGTAGAATAGGTATTATTTCTTCTTTAAATGTTTAGTAAAATTCCCCTGGGAAGCCATATGGCCCTGGGCTCTTCTTTTTTGGGAGGTGTTTGATTATTGCTTCAACTTCCTTGCTGGTAATTGGTCTGTTCAGATTTTCTATTTCTCCCTGTTTCAGTTTTTGTAGTTTGTAAGTTTCCAGGAATGCATGAATTTCTTCCAGATTGCCTAATTTGTTGGCCTATGGTTGCTCATATGTTCTTAAAATGGTCCATATTTCCTTGGTGTTGGTCATGATCTCTCCCTTTTCATTCATGATTTTCTTAATTTGGGTCCTTTCTCTTTTTTTTTTTTTTAAGATTTTATTTATTCAATTGACAGAGACAGAGATAGCGAGAACAAGAACACAAGCAGTGGGAGTGGGAGAGGAAGAAGCAGGCTTCCCGCTGAGCAGTGAGCCCAATGCAGGGCTCAATCCCAGGACCCTGGGATCATGACCAGAGCCGAAGGCAGACGCTTAACAACTGAGCCACCCAGGCACCCCCCTTTCTCTTTTCTTTTGGAAAGTCTGGCTTGAGGTTTATTGATCTTATTAATTCTTTCAAAAAACCACCTCCTAGTTTTGTTGATCTGTTCTACTGTTCTTCTGGTTTCTATTTCCTTGATTTCTGCTCTAATCCTTATTATTTTTCTTCTCCTGCTTGGTTTAGACTTTATTTGTTGTTCTTTTCCCAATTCGTTTAGGTGGAAGGTTAGCTTGTGTATTTGAGAGTTTTCTAATTTTTTGAGAGAGTCTTGTATTGCAATGTACTTCCCTTTTAGGACGCCTTTGCTGTATCCCAATGGTTTTGAACAGATATGTTTTCATTCTCATTAGTTTCCATGATTTTTAAAAAATTCTTCTTTAATTTCCTGGTTGACCCATACATTTCTTAGTAGGATGCTCTTTATCTTCCAAGTGTTTGGGTCCCTTTCACATTTCCTCTTGTGATTGAGTTCAAGTTTCAAAGCACTGTGGTCTGAAAATATGCAGGTAATAATCTCAGTCTTTCAGTATTGGTTGAGACCTGATTTATGACACAGTTTATGATCTATTCTAGAGAATGTTCCATGTGCACTTGAGAAGAATGAGTATTCTGTTTTTGTAGGATGGAATGTTCTGTATATATCTGTGAAGTCCATCTGGTCCACTGTGTCATTCAAAGCCCTTGTTTCTTTGTTGATCTTCTGCTTAGATGATCTGTCCATTGTTGTGAGTATGGTGTTGAAGTCCCCTACTATTAATGTATTATTATCCATGTGTTTCTTTACTTTGGTTATTAATTAGTTTATATAAATTGGCTGCTCCTTATTTGGTGGCATAAATATTTACAATTGTTATATCTTCTTGTTGGATAGACCCTTTAAGCATGACATAGTGTCCCCCTACTTCTCTTACTATGGTCTTTGGTTTAAAATCTAATTTGTCTGATATAATGATTGTTACCCCAGTTTTCTTTTGAGGTCCATTGGCATGGTAAATTTTTCTCCATCCCCTCATTTTCAATCTGCAGGTGTCTTTAGGTTCAAAATGATTCTCTTGTAGATAGCATACGGATAGGTCCTCCTATTTTTTTTTCCAATCTGAAACCCTGTGTCTTTTCATGGGAGCATTCAGCCCATTTACATTCAGAATAAATATTGAAAGATATGAATTTAGTGCCATTGTATTGACTGTAAAGTCCCTGTTTCTGTAGCTTTTTCTCTGTTTCTTTCTGGTCTATGTGACTCTTGGGGTCTCTCTTGGCTTACAGAATCCCCCTTAATATTTCTTGCAAGGCTGGCTTGGTGGTCACATATTCTTTCAGTTTCTCCCTATCCTGGAAACTCTTTATCTCTCCATCAATTCTGAATGACAGCTTTGCTGGATAAGGTATTCTTGGCTGCATGTTCTTTTCATTTAGTATCCTGAATATGTCTTGCCCTCCGTTTCTGGCTTTCCAGGTTTTTGTGGATAGATCTGATGTTATTCTGATGTTCCTCCCTCCATATGTAAGAAACCTCTTCTCCCTAGCTACTGGCAGGGTATTTTCTTTAGCTGTAAGATTTAGAAGCTTCACTATTATATGCTGGGGTGTTGATCTATTTTTATTGATTTTGGAAGGGGTCCTCTCTGCCTCTTGGACATGAATATTTGTTTTCTTCCTCAGATTAAGGAAGTTCTTAACTATGATTTGCTCAAATATGCCTTCTGGCACACTCTCTTCACTGTCAGGAACCCCAATAATTCTGACATTGGTTTGTTTCATCATTAATTTTTTGAAGCCTTTCTTCATGGTCTGTTGTCTTTCTCCCTTTTCCTCAACTTCCTTCTTTTCCATCAGCCTGTCCTCTAGATCTCTTACTCTCTCTTCTGCCTCATTTATCCTAGGTGTTAGGGCATCCATTTTAGACTGCATCTCTGTTATAGCATTTTTAAGTTTGACCTGATTAGATCTCATTTCTGCACTAAGAGATTCTCTACTGTATTTTATGGTTTTTTCAAGCCCAGCTATTATGTTTATAATATTTATCCTGAATTCCATCTCTGACATCTTACTTATATCCATATCAATTAGATCTGTGGCAGAGAACATTAACTCTGGTTCTTTCTTTTGTTGTGAATTCCTACTTGTAGTCATTTTGCCCAGATAAAAATGGGTGAGCAAGTGAACAGAATCCAAAATATCAACCACACCCAAGCAAAATACACACTAGACAAATCCAAAGCAATCAGAAAAGCAAAACAGAAAAGCAAACAAAAACAAAAGAAAACAAAACCAAGAAATAGAAAAATAGAGAAAAAAGGGGGGAGGGGAGATAATATAATCTCACTGGGTGGACAAAGCAGGGTGATCCACTTGTTCCCCAGTGTATTTTGGTCTGTGTTTTAGAAGACACTATATCCCAAAATTGCAAAGAATGAAAAACTTTTATATATACAAAAATAAAATTCAGTAGAGTGAAATAAGGCCAAAAATGAAGGATATATCTATAAAATGTAGATATAAAAAATAAAAGTTAAAAAGTGACTTAAAAACAAAGAGTTGATAAAATACAAAACTAGTTGAAATGGGAAAAAATAAAAGTAAAGTAATGGAAAATTTTAGACTGAAAGATAAACAAATCATGAGAAAAAACCTTGAGTTCTATATACTATTTTCCCCTAGAGCTGGAGTTTTACAGTCTTGTGGGATCTGTAAACCATTTATGCACCTGTTCTTCCAGTTTGTCTTCTGGGGGAAGGGCCTGCTATGCTGCTTCTCAGGTGTCTTTGCCTGGGCTGAGTTGCACCGCCCCTTGCCATGGTGCTGGGCTCAGTGTAAGCTGGTCGTCTGCGTGGCTTTTTTTCCCTGAAGGCTTTCCATACCTCTTTAGAGGATCAGAATAAAAATGGCGGTGTCCCCATCTCCAGCCCCAGAGCCAAAAGATCACAGTCCCCCCTCTTCAGTAAACCCTCTGGGACAAACAGTCTTCACTTTTGTGTGTGCCAAACTCCACAGACTCCTGTGGTGTGTGTCCACAACAGTCCTGCGAGGGGGAGTCTGAGAGACCTGCATTACTGCCCTTTGTGTGCCCCAGGGCTGAGAGCCTTTGTGGACTTGCTCGACTATCCCCTCCACCATTCCTGGGTGATGGCTGAGTGGTGCCCTACTGTCCTTTCTGGGGCCGCCGCCTTGAGAGCTGTTGCCATCATGGTCGCACCCGTTTTGCCCCTCCCAGGGGATGGCAGATGGTGTGCGTATTCCAGTCTTTTTCTGGGTACTCAGCAGAATGTGGTCACTGGATCAGCCTGGCTTGCAGTTTATGGCAACCCTAGTTGAGAGTCCCCTCCTTGGTTCCCTGACTATAGCCAGTTTCCCCACTCCACTGCTTGGGCACTCTACTGGCTCAGGCACTTCCATTAGTTCTGTGACTCCTGAGATCCTGAGACCACACTGACACAACTAGAATTCTGTCCTTTTCATCCCCTAAGCCCCTTTCAGACAGGGATATTTCACACTGGATCAGATTTCTAAGGGTTCTGATTTTGCCCTTGGGGGCTATACCACTTTCCAGTAGCTGGCTTACGGAGGTTCCCTCTCCCCTCCATTTGTGTTCAGATATCTCCCCTCAGATTCATGTCCTCACACCTCTTACCTTGTAAAAAACAGTTGCTTTTCCACTTGTAGAATTCCAGATATATTTTCTCACATCTCAGGCTGAATTCATGGGTGTTCAGAATGTTTAATAGTTACCCAGCTAAATTCAAGAGACCAGATGAAATGAGGTCCTCTACTCTCCCGCCATCTTGCCTCCTCTTCCAGAAGCATTTTTTTTTATTATGGCTATACAATTACTTGTAAATTAAAGCAGATAGATAAAAGAAATAACTCATGCTACCATGATACTGACATCACCTAAGGCAGCAGTATTTGTATGGAAATGTACCTCTTTTGGGGTAAAACTGGGACACAGAAACTTGGAGTTTCTGTCTACTATCTCTTCAATGAGCCCTGGAGTGATAACCCATTAAGTGATAGCCCATTAAGAACTTTTTTTTTTCTTTGCTACCATCTCATTGAACCTGTGAACAAAAGCTCCACTGACCACCAGAGCCAGGTTATCAAGTGATGTGTGTCCCAGGTGGCAACCACAGAAGCCAAGGTTCCAAACATATACATAAGCTCCTTTCTCAGAGACACTGACAACCTGGGGTAAGGCTGATGGAAAACATGATTGAAGTGCTCACCAACCCCTGGTCTCTAAAGGAAAATGTAGTCAGCTTGTAGATGTGTTTAATTAGAAGGCAGTCCCTTAGACCACAGCTATAAAGATAAGCTAATAGTCCTCTTTCACTGACACCAGATACCCAAACCAAGAGGGTGAAGGCAAAGATGGTGCCCACTGGCTTCTATCCCTAGAGAGCACCTCAGTTGGCCCCTAACTGTGTGCCAAGCCAGAATCTTGCTCCTCATGCCAAAGCACCAAGACAAACAATTAGGCCTCTTTCACAGAAAGACTAGGAGTGTGTTTCAGTTGACTGCCTCTGCACTGAACTCTGGGGTGATTGAGTTCATGTGAACCCTCTAAAAACTATTTTGTGGAGGTCTCTGGAAGATGGTGGGGTACAAGAATCCCAAGGTTACCTCATTCCATAGACACATAATGATAACAGCCTCATCAGGGCAATTAACTCAAAAAATGACCTGAAGACTGCCAGAACAGACTTTCCACAGTTAATCCTAGAGAGGATACCACATCAAAATAGGTAGGGGTGGGAGATGCAGTCAGGAACCAAACCACAGCAAGACACCTTATAATTAAGATTATATAAAGTAGTGATTAAGAGAATTTTAAAATCAGCAAGAGAAAATAGTTACTTGTGGTTGTCACTTGATTTTTCAGCAGAAACTTTGCAGGCCTGAAAGGAGTGGCATGATATATTTAAAGTACTAAAACAAAAACAAAAACAAAAACTGCCAACAAGAATACTCCACCCAGTAAGATTATCATTCATAATAGAAGAGATAAAAAGTTTCCCAGATTAAAAAAAAAAATAGTTTGTCACCACTAAAACAGTCTTATAAGACACATTAAAAGGAATTCTTTTAGTGGAAAGAAAAGACCATAATCAGGAGGAAAAAAATACGAAAAGAAAAAATTTCACATGTAAATGAAAACATATAATAAAAGTAATAGATCAATCACTTATAAAACCAGTATAGTGGTTAAAGCACAAAAGCAGTAAAACCAAATCTACCTATAAAAATCAAGCAAGGAATTCACAAAATAAAAGGATGTAAAATATGACATCATATGCATAAAACATGAGAGAGAGAGTAAAAAAATTAGTGCTTTTAGAAAGGCTTCAAATTTGGGCCATCTGACTGACTCAGTGAAGCATGCAACTCTTGATCTGGGGATTGTGAGTTTGAGCCCCATGTTGGGCATAGACCTTACTTGGCAAAAGAAAGAGAGAAAAGAAAGAAAGAAAGAAAGAAAGAAAGAAAGAAAGAAAGAAAGAAAGAAAGAAAGAAAGAAAAGGAAAGGAAAGGAAAGGAAAGGAAAGGAAAGGAAAGGAAAGGAAAGGAAAGGAAAGGAAAGGAAAGGAAAGGAAAGGAAAGGAAAGGAAAGGAAAGGAAAGGAAAGGAAAAGAAAAGAAAAGAAAAGAAAAAAGAAAAGAAAAGAAAGAAAGAAGAAAGAAAAAAAGAAAAGAAAAAGTAGGGTTCAAATTTAAGCCACCCCAACTTAATACAGACTGCTATATGCTTATGATGTTATATATGAACCTAATGTTAACAACAAATCAAAAACCTGTAATACATACAAATTAAATAAAGAGAGAGAAAGAGAAAGAAATCAAGGGTTGTCATTAAATAAAGCCATGAAACTAAGGAAAGAGAGCATGAGAAGCAGAAAGGAACAGAGATTACAAAAACAACTAAAAAAGTAACAAAATGTCAATAAGTACATACCCATCCATAATTATTTTGAAGGTAAATGGACTAAGTGCTCCAATCAAAAGACAGGGTGGAAAAATGGATTTAAGAAAAGATGCATATATATGCTGCCTATAAGAGACTCACTTCTGACCTAAAGACACATGCAGACTGAAAGTAAAGGGATGGAAAAACATTTACCATGCAAATGTAAGTGAAAAGAAAACTGGGGTAGCAATACTTACATCAGACAAAATAGACTTTAAAACAAAGACTGTAACAAGAAACAAAGAAGGACACTACATAAAAATAAAGGGAACAATCAAAGAGGACATAGCAATTATAAATATTTATGCACCCAATATGGAAGCATGTTTATTTACTTGGTTTGGTTTTTGAGACACCTGGCTTGTAGTAAGTTCTTAATATTTCGTGAATTAATAAATACATGATGAAAAATTATAACAAAGTAATTCTCAGATTTGAGAACACAAGAACCCCTCAAAATACATTTTTAGATGTATTCGTTTGAAATATACTGCATTAAAATTTAATCACTATTACTCCATGTGATCATTTGGCACTAATGCTGTCAGTGAAGAATTGCAAATATGGATACTGAAATCAATGAAATCATGTGGCAGTTTCAGTTACAAGATGGTCACTCAAAATAATCCAAAATATACTTGCATATATTCTAAATTATCATCCAAATATAAACACAAAATTTAAAACTTCTCATAGAGGACTCTCACATCTTGGAAATACCTTGGTATATCTCCAGAGGTTACAAAAACTCTACAATTTGAGAAATAATGGTTATAACTCTTGTTTGGAGTCAGAAAATGTGATAGTTTTATATTCTAGATCCACTGCTTCCTAGCTATGTGGCTTGCACCAGTCATTTAATTGTTTTAATCATCTGTTTTCTCATCTAAAGGTGGAAATAATTATGGTCATTATAGAACTTATAGAATAGTTGGGTGGATTACACGAAATAATTTATGTAAAAAGCTAAACTAGTAAATAATAAATGCTATCTTTTTATTCTCAGTATCTCTCTCAAAAACTATTTCTATGTACATGAAAAAGTGTTTCATATCTTAATTTCTTTTAGGATGTTAGTCCCTTTGAGAATCTGATGAGTTAGATGTCCTCCGCCCTGAAAAATGCATATTTGCATACAAGTTCTTAATATATGCCATAATCCTGAGTCCCAAAAGTGTTCATAACTTTTCCCCAAGATAGAAGATTTCTACCTTTTTTGAATGTAACTATAGTAAGAAATAAATTTTATATCATGCCCCCTGTGAGGCTATTTTATCTAAAGTTACACATTTAAGCAATAGCAGAAATCCAGCAGTCAGGTTATCAGTATCAGGGATGTCCACTATGACAGAGACATAGCCACTGGAGATTGGAGTACCAAGGAAGCTGTTATCAAAATCAGTGGATGGGATTCCTGAGTGGCTCAACCAGTTAAGCAGCTGCCTTCGTTTCAGGCCATGATCCCAGGGTCCTGGGATCGAATCCCGCATTGGGCTCCTTGCTACTCGGGGAGCCTGGTTCTCCTTCTGCCTGCTGCTCCCCCTGCTTGTGCTTGCTCTCTGTCTCTCTCTCCCTCTCTCTCTCTGACAAATAAATAAAATCTTTAAAAACAAAAAATCAGAGTGACACCTGCACTAGACATAACTAGAAATGTGTCATAAACTTTCTTCTATTTTTCCTTCATTTACTCAAGATTGTCCTGGAATTGGGAATTGAATTAAGTTCAAGTAATAGGTTAACATTTAGTACTTAGTATTTGGGAAAGTATGGAAATTGAGAAGATGGGTATTTTACTGTCTATGTTGTAGAAAGAAAATATTAATGTTTTTATTTGTCCACTATTGAAAATTTGAGAAATTTACAAAACTATGAACAAAATTAGAAGATTCCATGATAACACTAACCAAGTATAACCAATGTTAACATTTTAGTCTATTCTCTTACGCTACTGTTTAAATGCATAAATAATTTAACATTATGTAGTTTCTATAGTGAAATTTATGGCTACCTTTGAATTGTAAAGAAGATGAATTATAATTAATACAAACAGGAAAGGCATAATTTTTTTTAAGTTTTATTTAAACAATCTCTACACCCAACATCGGGCTCAAACCCCAAGACAGAGTTGCAAGCTCCTCTGACTGAGCCAACCAAGCTCCTCAGGATAGAATTTTTCCAAAGGAACAAATGGTCAGTTGAATCCTCCACACTAGTGATTCTAAATCAATCCAACTTAAGACAAAAATTAAATATTTTTAAATTAAATTAGTTGTAAAACCCAAACAATTGCAACCACTACCTTTATCTCAGCATTTTTTTGCTTATCTTCACCATGAACATCATACCAGTTCTCTGATTTTAATTTGGTTTAACACAGATTTTGTCCCAAAAACATATTGAAGAAAAAATGAAAGGTAATGATATAAGCTAAATTTTGTGGGCAAAATGAAACACTAAAATGTGAAGTATCATTTATATCTGTAAATCAGACTACATCTCTTGTAAATAATATATTATGATTTATTTAAATCACTAGAGTATAGAATTATAGTAAATTGAATCAAATTAATGAGCTCATTTTTAGTTAAAGCAAAAAAAGTGCTGACTGGCACTATACTGATATTTGTATTGAATATAAAAAGGAGGGTTTAAAAAAAGAGATCTAAAATAATTTAAGCATAACTTACAAGAAGGTGAAATATTACTTCAATCTTAAAGTTTGACAATTTAGAAAGACAATAGCATATAAAAAATTGCTCTTTAAAAAAGTATTATTAAATTTTGAATTTTATAAGTTCTTTATATATTTTATATACTAACTCTTTATCGAACATGTCATTTGCAAATATCTTCTCCCAACCAGTAGGTTGCCTTTTAGTTTTGTTGGTTGTTTTCTGTGCCATGCAGAAGCTTTTTATTTTGATGAAATCCTAATGCTTTATTTTCGCTTTTGTTTCCCTTGCCTCAGGAGACATATCTAGAAAGATATTGGTATGGCAAATGTCACAGAAATTACTGCTTGTACCCTCTTCTAGGATTTTTATGGTTTCAGGTCTCACATTTAGGTATTCAGTCCATTTTTAAAGATTTTATTGATTTATTTGAGAGAGAGAGAGAGAGCATGAGAGGGGGGAAGGGGCAGAGGGAGAAGGAGAAGCAGACTACCTGGTGAACAGGGAGCCAGATGCAGGGCTCAATCTCAGGACCCCAGGATCATGACCTGAGCCGAAGGCAGATGCTTAACCAACTGAGCTACACAGGCACCCCATTTCATTTTTAATTTATTTGTGTGAATTGTGTAAGAAAGTGATCCAGTGTCATTCTTTTGCATGCAGCTGTCCAGTCTCCCCAACACCATTTCTTGCAGAGACTGTCTTTTTCCCATTGCATATTCTTCCCTGCTTTGTTGGAGATTAATTGACCATAACATTGTGGGTTTGTTTCTGGGCTTTTTATTTTGTTCCATTGATCTACATGTCTATTTTTGTGCCAGTACGATATGTTTATTTTTTTAGTACAATACTGTTTTGATTACTACAGCTTGGTAATAAAATTTGAAACAATACAATTAAAAATGGGCAGAAGACATGAACAGGCTTAAAGAAGATATACAGATGGCCAACAGATACATGAAAAGATGCTCACCATCGCTCATTATCAGGGAAATACAAATCAAAACCACAATAAGACACCACCTCACACCTGTCAGAATGGCTAAATTTGAAAACTCAAGAAACAACAAGTGTTGGTGAGGAGGTAGGGGCAAAGGAACACTCATGCACTGTTTGGGAATGCAAATTGGTGCAAACATTGTGGAAGATAGTATGGGGGTTCCTCAACAAATTTTTAAAAACTTAAAAATAGAACTAGTCTATCATCCAGCAATCACACTACTAGGTATTTACCCAAAGAATATAAAAACACTAATTTGAAAGGATATATGCACCCCTATGTTTATTGTGGAATTATTTACAATAGCCAAACTATGGAAGAAGCCCAAGTGTCCATCAATAGATGAATGGATAAAGAAGATGTGGTATATACAATGTAATATTTCTTGGCGATAAGTAAGAATGAAATGTTGCCAGGTGCCTGGGTGGCTCAGTCATTAAGCATCTGCCTTCAGCTGGGGTCGTGATCCCAGGGTCTTGGGATCGAGTCCCGCATCGGGCTCCCTGCTTGGTGGGAAGCCTGCTTCCCCCTCTCCCACTCCCCCTGCTTGTGTTCCTGTTCTTGCTATCTCTTTCTCTGTCAAATAAATAAATAAATAAATAAATAAATAAATAAATCTAAAAAAAAAAAGAATGAAATGTTGCCATTTGCACTGACATGGATGGAGCTAGAGAGTATTATGCTAAGTGAAATAAGTCAGTCAGAGAAAGACATAACATGATTTCACTCATGTGGAATTTTAGAAACAAAACAAATGAACAAAAGGAAAAAAAAAAAGAGACAAACCAAAAAACAGACTCTTAACTATTGAAAACAAACAGATGTTACCAGCGGGGAGGTGGGTGGGGGGATGGGTGAAATAGGTGAAGGGAATTAAGAGTACACTTACCTTGATGAGCACTGAATAATATATGGAATTGTTGAATCACTATATTGTATATCTGAAATTAATACAACACTGTATGTTAACTACACTGGAATTAAAATTTTAGTATGTGTTACGTTGATGTGATTGTCTTCTCTCATAAGAAACAAGTGCAAACTAATGTCTAATGTCATCACGACTATTATTTTTGCATATTATAAGATAAAATGTGGTCATATGCATGTGAAAGTAAGCCAAACACATTCTACAATAATTCAGGAAACTGTTAAAATTATAAATGAATATATCTTCCCCAAGTTATCAAGCTAATAATTTGTGCAAAAATAATTAAAGCTTTAAAGGAATTAAAATTCTTATTGTTCAAAATTTATAAGGTGTAATAAAAAAAAAAAGCATTAGACAGGAATACTAGGTTCTAGTACCAGCCCTAGATACAACTAGCTTTGTGCCTCCATCAAGACACGTAACCCCTTTGAGCCTCGGCTTTTTTAAATGCAAAATGAAAGAGTTGTTATAAGTCTTGGCAAGCCCTTTTAACTATATGACAACTTAACATTTGTTATATTAAATATATTTTCAACAGCTCATGAAAGAGCAAAAAGTTTGTGTGCCCATCTAAACATTATTTTATGAAATTATTTCATTTTAAACTTGTAAATGCACCAAAGACCCCTCCCAAAACTAGTTTCTCTATGAGTGATTAAATCAACAGCACAAATCTCATAATGGCATTATATTTCCATGGCAAGTTTTCATAGCCAACCATTTGTTTCCCTAGTTTTCTGGCGGTTTTATGAATGATGTGGGGAGAGTACATACTTACCTAAGCAAATTTTCTGTTATACGGAGTAACCCAATTTGGAATACAGACTGAAGTTTTTTCTCACTGATGTCTGAATACATAAAAAAGTCTATAACTCATTTTTTTGCTGAACAATCTGATAAAGATTTACAGTATGTTTTATTATCATTTTCATGATTTGGAGAAAAACTAAATATTGTCTTCTTTTCTGAATTGTGTCATTAAATCCAAAATAAGGTTTTTATACAAGAACTTTGCACAATAATGCAAGGAAGTAGATTCTATAGACTTTAACACATTTCACAATATGGAATTACATTTTAAAATGTTTGCAAAATCTGTGCATCAGTTTAAAAATAGAAGAAGTAATAGCAGCCATAATTTCAGAAAAATGATATACTCAACTCTTCATTATTTTATTTACAAATTAGTTTTATTTATTTTTTTATTATGTTCAATTAGCCAACATATAATACATCATTAGGTTTTTTTGTTTTGTTTTGCTTTGTGTTCCTTTTTTATTATGTTATGTTAATACCATACATTACATCATTAGTTTTTGAGTTCTTTTGTTTTCTGTTTTTTGTTTTTTTTAATTTTTAAAATTTTATTATGTTATGTAAGTCACCATACAATACATCATTAGTTTTTGATGTGGTGATCCACCATCCATGGTTTTTATATGACACGCAGTGCTCCATGCAGTACGTGCCCTCCTTAATACCCATCACTGGGCTAATCCATCCCCACTCTCCCCTCCCCTCCAAAACCTTGTTTGTCTCTCAGAGTCCATAGTCTCTCATGGTTCGTCTCTCCCTCCAATTCCACCCCCCCTCATCTTTCCCTTCCTTCTCCTAATGTCCTCCATGCTATTCCTTATGTTCCACAAAT
>NC_138385.1:51377478-51387184 GCF_054177405.1 Leptonychotes weddellii
AAAAAAAAATCTATGTGTCTGTTTTTGTGTCAGTACCATATTGTTTTTGTAGTTTATTTTGAAAACTAGAATTGTGATATATCCAGCTGTGTTTTCTTTCTTATGATTGCTTTGACCATTTGGGGTCTTTCATAGTTCCATACAATTTTTTACATGGTTGTATTGAAGTATAATTAACATACAGTATTATAATATTTTCATGTGTACAATATAATGATTCAACAATTATATACATTACTCAGTGCTGAGTCCTAGAAATATACATTACTCAGTACTATATAAAAGTACACTTAATCCTCTTTATCAATTTCACCCTTCCCCCCACTCACCTACCCTCTTGCAACCAACAAATTTTCTATGTATTTAAGAGTCTGGTTTTATGTCTCTCTTAATTCTTGTTTGTTCATGTTTTGTGTTTCTTAAAATCCACATATGAGTGAAATAATATGATACTAATTTTTCTTTGACTGACTTATTTTGCTTAGCATTATATCTTTTAGGTCCATTTATGTTGTTGCAAATGACAAGACTTCATTTTTTAAAGCTTAGTAATATTCTATTGCATATATATACCACATCTTTATCCACTCATCTATGGATGGACATTTGAGTTGCTTCTTTATCTTGACTATTGTCAATAATGCTTCAATAAACATAGGGGTGCATATATCCTTTCAAATTAGTGTTTTCATTTTCTCTGCATAAATACCTAGTAGTAAGGTTACTGGATTATATGTAAATTCTACTTTTAATTTTTTGAGGAAATGTCATCCTATCTTCCACAGTGACTGCACCAGTTTACATTCCTACCAACAGTGCACAAGGGTTCTCCATATCCTCACCAACACCTGTTGTTTCTTGTGTTTTTTATTTTAGTCATTCTGACAGGTATGAGGGTATCTCATTGTAAATTTGATTTACATTTCCCTGATGATGAGTGATATTGAGAATCTTTTCATATGTCTGTTAGTCATCTGTATATATTTTTTTGGAAAAATGTCTATTCATGTCCCAACCCATTTTTTATTCAGATTGTTTTTTTCTTTTCTTTTTATTTTGGTGTTGAATTGTATAAGTTCTTTATATATTTTAGAAATTAACCTATTATCAGATATATCATTTGCAAATATCTTTTACTATTAAGAAGGTTGCCTTTCTGTTTCTTGATGGTTTCCTTCATCCTGCAAAAGCTTTTTATTTTGGCGTAGTCCCAATAGTTTAATTTTCTTTTGTTTCCCTTGTCAAAGGAGACAGATCTATAAAAATATTTCTGAAGACAATATCAAACAAATTACTGCTTAGGTTATCTTCTAAGAGTTTTATGTTTTCAGGTCTCACATTTACATCTTTAATCCATTTTGTTTATTTTTGTGTATGGTGTAACAAAGTGGTCCAGTTTTATTCTTTTGCATGCAACTGCCCAGTTTGCCAGCATCCTTTGTTGAAGAGACTTTCTTTTCCCCATTGTATATTCTTGCTTTTTTTGTCATAGATTAATTGACTTTATAAGCATGAGTTTATTTCTGGGCTCTCTATTCTGTTCCATTTGTTTGTTACAGGTAGTAGTCAAAAGTGTATGGTATTGGTTCCATACAAATTATTATTTTTTTAAAGATTTATTTATTTATTTATTTATTTGAGAGAGAGAGAAGGAGAGAGCATGAGCACAGAGATAAAGAGTGAAGCAGACTTCTCGCTGAGCAGAGAGCCTAATGTGGGGCTTGAGCCCAGGACCCTGAGACAATGACCTGAGCTGAAGGCAGACACTTAACTGACTGAGCCACCCAGGTGGCCCACAGATTATTATTATTTCTTCTACTTTTGTGAAAAATGGTGTTAGTATTTTGATAAGGATTTCATTAAATCTCTAAATTGATTTGGGTAGTATAAATACTTTAACAATACTGATTCTTACAATCCATGAGCACTGAATATCTTTCAATTTGTGTCATCTTCAATTTTTTTCATTAATGTTTTATAGTTTTCCATGTACAGGTTTTTCACTTCCCTGGTTAATTGTCTTCCTAGATATTTTGTGCTTGTGTGCAATTCTAAATGGAATTGTTTTCTTAATTTCACTTTGTGCTACTTTTTATTAGTGTTTAGAAGCACTAATGATTTCTGGGTATTAATTTTGAATCCTGCAACTTTATTGAATTCATTTATTACTTCTAGTAGTTTCCTGGTGGAATGTTCAGAATTTTCTTTTTTTAAGATTTTGTTTAAATTCAAGTTAGTTAACATATAGTGTATTATTAGTTTCAGTGGTAGAATTTAGTGATTCAGAAGTTACATGTAACACCCAGTGTTCATTACATCAAGTGCCCTCCTTAATGTCCATAACCCAATTACCCCATCTGTCCACACCCTTCCCCTGCAGCATCCCTGTTTGTTCCCTATAGTTAAAGAGTCTCTTATGGTTTGCGTCCCTCTCTGTTTTTATCTTATTTTATTTTTCCTTCCCCTCCCTTATGTTCATCTGTTTTGTTTCTTAAATTCTACATATGGGTGGAATCATATGGTATTTGTCTTTCTCTGAGTGACTTATTTCGCTAAGCATAATACTCTCTAACTCCATCCATGTTGTTGAAAATGGCAAGATTTCATTCTTTTTGATGGCTGAGTAATATTTTGTTTGTGTGTATAGCACTTTTGCATTTATTGAAATAATCATTGTTTTATTGAAATAATCATTTTTTATCTTTTGTTTTGTAGATGTGGTGTAATCCATTGATTAATTTGTGACTATCGAACCACCTTTGCATCCTTGGAAGAAATCTCAGTTAATCATGGTAAATAATCTTTTAATATATTGTTGAATGCTGTTTGCTAATATTTTTTATCTTTATGAAAAATATTTATTCAACCTTCAAATTAAAATTATAAAAATTCATCATTTTAGCTTACTGTTTAGAAAACAAAAGAAATAAGCCTATGTTCTCCAAATGGAATAAAGTTATATTTTCCCTCCTCCCAACTACTTATAAGGATAATAACAATCCTTTTAATTTTAAAACGCATGTTAATTTCAGGAACATTTCAAAAAATTGATTTGGTGACAATGTCTCAACAAAAAGCCTTTCCATTTATATTTCAAAAGCTTCAAATAGTGTCAATAAACTGGCTAGTACAAAAAAAATGAAATACACTGGACTTTTAAAGGCCTTTTGGATTGCATTTAGTAGTAAGCAGGCTGCTGGTGTATATTGGGAGAGGTCAAAAGGCGCTGGGGAAGGGGAAAAGGAGCTCACTTTCCATTCTTGTGTGCATGCAACAAGCAGCAAAACAGCAAAGTTACTCCAGTTAGCTGGTACTCAGCTGTGCTTTCTTCCAGAAGAAGATCCATTTAATAAATTTTGAAGATTTGGGATATTTGAACCCAGGGAAGGATTTGAGTTTCCCTGCTGAGAATCCCCATTGACAGGACTCTCATTACCTTTCAAAATATCAGTACACTTCCAATTGTCCATATAATTAGCTTTCCACAATCTTACACAACCATCATCTCCTGAAGATGCTAGCACTGTTCCTGTTATATTCCAACACACTCGCCAGACCTGGGAATTATGATTATCAAACTGAGCCACTATATGGATTTCAAATTTTGTGGGCCCACCAGAAGAAGTAAGTTCTTTCCTCACAGGCTTTAATGTAAAAATCCTCACATTTTTGGTTGCTATGGTTAGAATATGGAAAGATCTTCCTAAGTTTGGAGCAAAGGCAATGTCATGTACAGGATTTGTGACTGTCATGAGAGTTTCAGCTTTTGCATGTTTCCTGGTATTTTCATTATATTCGAAAATCTGAACCTTGGCCATTGCATTTGGACTACTGTCATCACTTCCTACAGCTATCACGGGGGAATGAGCACGAGAACTTGAAGGGTTCCAAGAAATACAACTACAGCTTAGCTTACATAAAATCTCATGCTGCAGAGACCACTGGCTGAGATTCATAACATCTGGCGCCTCATATATTCTTACTATACCATCTGCCGAACAGGTTGCTAACAAAGATCCATGTGCTTAGGAGCAAATTTCACATCGGTAACGGATGCTCTGCCATCCACTAGAGTTGTCCTCTTAACCCAATGACTCTGTCCTCAAAGTTTATCATTTGATTCTCCTACTATTTCTTCCCACACAGCAGCTGTTTGGTCAAAAGAACAAGAAGCCAAAACCTGTCCAAATTCAGGATGGGTCCATGTCACATGCCACACAGGTCCACTATGTGTCTTCCAGCTAGCGGTACAATGACAATCCCCACTTTCACTTTTATCCCAGACCTTGACGCTCTGGTCCCTGGAGCAGGTCACCCATGGAAGTCTAAAGAGACATCATGGATGAGATCTTTATGGTCCACTGCGATGTGGCGCACCACTAACATGGCTTCCATCTGGCCACGCCTCCTCTGTCTGCCCCTCCCACCACCGAAGAGGGTGGCCCCGAGGTGGGGGGACCACAGCCCACCAGGACCCTGCAGCCAACAGGGCGCGCACCGCGCGTGAGGTCCGTGCACAACCCGTGCTGCCTGTTTGCTAATGTTTTGTTGATGACTTTTGCATCTGTATTCATTAGGGTTATTGACATGTAGGATTTATCAATTTTGTTTATCTTTCTTGGTTTCACTGATCTTTGTTTTGTTTGGTTTTAGTCTCTGTCATTTACTTGTGTTATAATCTTTATTATTTTCTTTTTTAAAGATTTTATTTATTCATTTGAGAGAGAAAGAGGGAGGGAGAGAGTGCACAAGCAGGGGGAGAGGTAAAGGTAGAGGAAGAAGCAGACTCCCCATTGAGCTGGGAGCCCGATGTGGGGCTCTATCCCAGGACATGGAGATCATGACCTGAGCCAAAGGCAGATGCTTAACCATCTGAGCCATCCAGGCACCCCAATATTTATTATTTTCTTCCTTCTACTCATCTTGCGAATTTTTTTTTTTTTTAGTTCCTTTAGGTATAACGTTAGATTGCTTATTTGATTATTTTGTTATTTTTTGAGGTAGGCCTGTATTGCTATATATTTCCCTTTTATGACATCTTTGGATACATTTTTTTTTAAGACTTTATTTATTTATTTGACAAAGAGAGACAAAGCGAGAGAAGGAACACAAGCAGGGGGAGTGGGGGAGGGAGAAGCAGGCTTTCCGCCAAGGAGGGAACCAGATACAGAGCTCAATCCCAGGACCCTGGGACCAGGACCTGAGCCGAAGGCAGACACTTAACGACTGAGCAACCCAGGCGACCCCTTCTTAAAACTTCTATTACTGAATTTGAAAGATTTTTAACCATTGTACATTCCCTTCCTTCTAGGTTTTTTTTTTATTTCTTGTTTGATTTTGTTGTTGACCCATTGGTTGTTTAGTAACATGTTGTTTAGCCTATACATGTTTGTTTTTCCAGGTTGGTTCTTGTGATCAATTTCTACATTTATACTGTTGTGGTTAGAAATGATGCATGGTATATCTTCAATTTTTTTTAATTTATTGATACTTGTTTTGTGACCTAATATGTGATCTATTCTGGAGAAAGTTTCATGCACATGTGAAAAGAATGTGCATTCTGTTGTTTTTGGATGGAAAGTTCTGTATATATCCATTAAGTTTACCTGGTCTAAAGTGTCATTTAAAGATTGTTTCCTCATGGGCTATCTACCTGGATGATCTATCCATTGATATAAGTGGGGTGTTAAAGTCCCCTGCTTTTATTTTATTAACATTAATTTCTTCCTTTATGTCTGTTAATATTTGCTTTACATATTTAGGTGCTTCGATGTTGGGTGCATAAATATTTATAAATGTTATATTCTCTTATTGGATTCTTCTCTTTATTATTATGCAGTGGCCTTCTTTGTCTCTTGTTACAGTTTGTGTTTTAAAGTTCATTTTGTCTGATGTACGTATTGCTACCCTGGCTTTAGTTATTTTTTTGCTTACATTATAAGGTAATTCTTTTCATCTCCTCACTTTCTGTCTGTGTGTATCTTTTATTTTAATTTCATTTTATTATGTTATGTTAGTCACCATACAGTACATCATTAGTTTTTGATGTAATGTTCCATGATTCATTGTTTTCATATAACACCCAGTGCTTGATGCAATATGTGCCCTCCTTAATGCCCATCACCAGGCTCACCCATCCCCCCACACCCTCTCCCCTCTAAAACCCTCAGTTGCTTTCTCGAAGATCATAGTCTCCCATGGTTCATCTCCCACTTCATTTTTCCCTTCATTCTCCTAATGTCCTCCATGCTATTCCTTATGTTCCACAAATAAGTGAAACCATATGATAATTGACTTTCTCTGTTTGACTTATTTCACTTAGCATAATCTCCTCCAGTCCCATCCATGTTGATGTAAAAGTTGGGTATTCATCCTTTCTGATGGCTGAGTAATATTCCATTGTATATAAGGACCACATCTTCTTTATCCATTGGTCTCTTGAGGGCATCTCAGCTCTTTCCACAGTTTGGTTATAGTTGGACATTGCTGCTATGAACATTGGGGTGCATATGGCCCTTCTTTTCACTACATCTGTGTCTTTGGGGTAAATACCAAGAAGTGCAAATGCTGGGTCATAGGGTACCTCTATTTTCAATTTTTGAGGCACCTCCACAGTTTTCCAAAGAGGCTATACCAACTTGTATTCCCACCAACAGTGTAAGAGGGTTCCCCTTTCTCCACAACCTCTCCAACATTTGTCGTTCTTTGCCATGTAATCTTTGCCTTCTAACTGGTGTAAGGTGGTATCTCAATGTGGTTTTGATTTGAATTTCCCTGATGGCTAATGATGGTAAACATTTATTCAGATGTCAATTAGCCATTTGTATGTCTTCTTTGGAGAAGTATCTGTTCATGTCTTCAACCATTTTTTGACTTGATTATTTGATTTTGGGGTGTTGAGTTTGAGAAGTTCTTTACAGATCTTGGATACCAGCCTTTTGTCTGTAGTGTCATTTGCAAATATCTTCTCCCATTCTGTGGGTTGCCTCTTTGTTTTGTTTAACGTTTCCTTTGCTGTGCAGAAGCTTTTTATCTTGATGAAGTCCCAAAAGTTCATTTTTGCTTTTATTTCACTTGCCTTTGGAGATGTATCTTGAAAGAAGTTGCTGTGGGCGATGTCAAAGAGGTTACTGCCTATGTTCTCCTCTAGGATTTTGATGGATTCCTGTCTCACATTGAGATCTTTCATCCATTTGAGTTTATCTTTGTGTATGGTGTTAAAGGATGTTCAAGTTTCATTCTTCTGTATATGGCTGTCCAATTTTCCCAGCACCATTTATTGAAGAGACTGTCTTTTTTCCATTGCATGTTTTTTCCTGCTTTGTCAAAGATTATTTGACCATAGAGTTGAAGGTCCATATCTGGGTTCTCTATTCTGTTCCATTGGTCTATATGTTTGTTTTGTGTCAGGACCATGCTGTCTTGGTAATCACGGCTTTGTAATATAGCTTGAAATCAGGCAACGTGATGCCCCTAGTTTTGTTTTTCTTTTTCAACATTTCCTTGGTGATTTGGGGGCTTTTCTGATTCCATACAAATTTGAGGATTGTTTGTTCCAGCACTTTGAAAAATGTCATTGGAGTTTTGATTGGGATGGCGTTGAAGGTATAGATTGCTCTGGGTAGCATAGACATTTTAACAATGTTTATTCTTCTGATCCATGAGCATGGAATATTTTTCCATCTTTTTGTGTCTTCTTCAATTTCTTTCATGAGTGTTCTGTAGTTCCTAGACTACAGATCCTTTACCTCTTTGGATAGGTTTATTCCAAGGAATCTTATTAATTTTTGGTGCTATTGTAAATGGAATAGATTCTCTAATTTCTCTTTCTACAGTTGCATTGTTAGTGTATAAGAAAGCAACTGATTTCTGTACATTGATTTTGTATCCTGCCACATTACTGAATTGTTGGATGAGTTCTAGTAATTTGGGGGTGGAGTCTTTTGGGTCTTCCACATAAAGTATCATGTCGTCTGCGAAAAGAGAGAGTTTAACTTCTTCTTTGCCAATTTGAATACCTTTTATTTCTTTTTGTTGTCTGATTGCTGTAGCTAGGACTTCTAGTACTATATTGAAAAATAGTGGCGATAGTGGGCATCCTTGTCATGTTCCTGATCTTAAAGGAAAGGTTCTCAGCTTTTCCCATTGAGGATGATACTTGCTGTGGGTTTTTCATATGTGGATTTTATGAACTTGAGGAATGTTCCCTCTATCCCTACACTTTGAAGAGTTTTAATCAGGAAAGGATGCTATATTTTGTCAATTGCTTTTTCTGCATCAATTGAGAGGACCATATGGTTCTTCTCTCTCTTCTTATTAATGTGCTCTATCACATTGATTGATTTGCAAATGTTGAACCACCCTTGCATCCCAGGGGTAAATCCCACTTGGTTGTGGTGGATGATCCTTTTAATATACTGTTGGATCCTATTAGCTAGGGTTTTGTTGAGAATTTTGGAATCCATGTTCATCAGAGATATCAGTCTGAAATTCTCCTTCTTGATGGGGTCTTTGCCTGCTTTGGGGATTAAGGTAATGCTGGCCTCATAGAATGAGTCTGGAAACTTTCCCTGTGTTTCTCTTTTTTGAAACAGCTTCAGGAGAATAGGTATTATTTCCTCTTTGAATGTTTGGTAGAATTCCCCAGGGAATCCATCAGGCCCTGGACTCTTGTTTTTTGGGAGGTTTTTGATCACTGCTTCAACCTCGTTACTGGTTATTGGCCTATTCAGGTTGTCAATTTCTTCCTGTTTCAGTCTTGGCAGCTTATAGGTTTCCAGGAAGGCCTCCATTTCATCCAGGTTGCTTGATTTATTGGCATATAGTTGTTGATAATAATTTCTAATAATTATTTCTATTTCCGTGGTGTTAGTTGTGATCTCTCCCATTTCGTTCATAATTTTATTAATTTGGGTCCTATCTCTTTTCTTTTGGATAAGTCTGGCCTGTGCTTTATCGATTTTCTTAATTTTTTCAAGGAACAAGCTTCTAGCTTTGTTGATGGGCTCTGTTTTATTTCTGGTTTCTAATTCATTTATTTCTGCTCTACTCTTAATTATTTCTCTTCTAATGTGTGGCTTAGGTGTTGTTTGATGCTTTTTCTCCAGTTCTTTAAGGTGTAAATTTAGTTGGTGAATACAGGATTATTCTATTTTTTTTGAGTGGGACTAGGATGGCTATGTATTTCCCCCTTAGGACTGCCTTTACAGTATCCCATAGGTTTTGGATCTATGTGTTTTTGTTCTCATTGGCTTCCATGAATTGTTTAAGCTCTTCTTTGATTTCCTGGTTGACCCAGACATTCTTGACCAGAGTGGTCTTTAGTTTCCAAGTGCTTGAATTTCTTCCTCATTTTTTCTTGTGATTGGGTCCCAGTTTTAAAGCATTATAGTCTGAGAAAATGCAGGGAATAATCTCAGTCTTTTGGTATCAATTGAGACCTGATTTGTGACCCAGTATGTTGTCTGTTCTGGAGAAAGTTCTGTGTGCGTTTGAGAAGAATGAGTATTCTGTTGCTTTAGGGTGGAATGTTCTATAAATATCCATGAGGTCCATCTGGTCCAGTGTATCATTCAAAGCTCTTGTTTCTTTGTTGATTTTCTGTTTAGATGATCTGTCTATTCCTGAGAGTGGAGTATTGAGGTCTCCTACAATTAACGTATTATTATCAATATGACTCTTTATTTTGGTTAACAGTTGGCTTATG
>NC_138385.1:51387284-51392550 GCF_054177405.1 Leptonychotes weddellii
CTTTCAGTCTGGATGTATCTTTAGGTTCAAAATGAGTCACTTGTAGACAGCATATGGATGGGTCCTGTCTTTTTATCCAATCTGCAACCCTGTGCCATTTTATGGGAGCATTTAGGCCATTCACATTGAGAGTGATTTTTGAAAGATGTGAATTTGCTGTCATCATGTTGCCTATGAAGTGCTTGTTTCTATAGATTGTCTCTGTAAATTTCTGTTCTATATCACTCTTGGGGTCTTTCTCCTTTTATAGAACCCCCCTTCATATTTCTTGCAGGGCCAGCTTGGTGGTCACCTATTCTTTCAGTTTCTGCCAGTTGTGCAAGCTCTGCATCTCTCCATCCATTCTAAATGACAGCCTTGCTGGATAAAGTATTCTTGGCTACATGTTCTCCTTGTTTAGTACCCTGAATATGTCTTGCCAGGCCTTTCTGGCTTGCCAGGTCTCTGTGGATAGTTCTGATGTTATTCTGATGTTCTTCTTTCTGTACATAAGGAATTTCTTCCCCCTAACTGCCTCTAAGATGGTTCCCTTGGTTCTAAGATTTGTGAGTTTTACTATCACTTGCCAAGGCATTGGTCTGTTTTCCTTGATCTTTGGAGGAGTCTTCTCTGTCTCTAGGACTCGAATGTTTGTTTCATTCCCCAGATTAGGGAAGTTCTCACCTATGATTTGCTCAAATATATCTTTTAGTCCTCTCTCTCTCTCTCTCTCCACCCCATCAGGGACCCCAATAATTCTGAAATTGGAATGTTTCATGGTGTCACTCATTTTTCTAATTCTGTTTTCATGGATTTTAAGCTGTTTCTCCCAGGCCTCCTCCTTCTCCTTTTTTTCTATCAATTTGTCTTCTAGATCACTAGTTTGTTCTTCTGCCTGATTTACCCTAGCTGTTAGACTATCTAGAGTAAATTGGATCTCATTGATAACATTTTTACATTCTGCCAGTTCAGCTTTCATTTCTGCCCTTAGAGACTCTATGTTACATTAATCAATTTCTCCATTGTATCTATTGTCTTCATAATTGTTACCCTGAAGTCCATTTCTGACATCTTGGTTATATCTACATCCATTTGTAAATTTATGTCAGAAGTCACAGTCTCTGTGTCTTTCTTATTTTAGGGTTTCCTCCTCCTAGTCATTCTGTTGAGGGGTGGTTGAGGGAATGTACGGAGTCCAAATTATTGACCACAACCCAAGCAAGTTGTACCTGTTTTATAGGGACCTTAGGGTTGTTGGCCTCTTTTTCTCCCAGTCTGTCTGCTGGGGGAGGGGCCTGCCATGCTGTTATTTAGGCAACCCTGTTTGGACAGAGTTGCCCTGCACCCTGTGGGGGAAACAGGCTCAGTGAAAACATGTTTTGGGGAACTTTTGTTCTCTGGCAGCTTTCCGCATCTCTTCCGTGAGACATAGCAGAAGAGAACATTTCCAGCCCTCTGCCTCAGAGCAGAGAGATTGCAGTCTGTTCTTCCATGAGCTCTCCAGGCCACACTATCTCTGTTTCTGTGCTGCTAATAACTGCAGGGTCCTGGGTTGTGCACTCCTCAGAAGTGCTCCCAGTCCTTGCCTCCATGTAGGGCATGTCTCTGCCCTTTGTGCTTCTATAACTGCCAGCTCACCCCAGCTCACAGGTGTAGCCCTGCTGCTCTGGGTTTCAGTCTGGGGGGGTGGTGTCCTAAAGTCCTTTCCCCACTGCTACTGGTCTGTGAGTTTGTGCCCCATCCCCAATGTGGGAGGCTTTCACACACCAGCAATGCAGGATCCCAATGGCTCCCTCCCCCTTCCATTTATCTTCAGATATCTGCCCTTGGAATCACAGCTTCCCGCTTCATACCTTGAAACCAACCCCCTGCGATATTGTTTGTAGAGATCCAGATCTATCTTCATACATCTCAGTCTAATTTCATGGGTGTTCAGAATGATCTGGTAGATATACGGCTCAATTAAGGGGACTGGTTGGAATAGGATCCCCAAGTCCTCTACCATTTTTTCATCCTCTTCAAGTTGCATTTTAATTCTGTAAATTGCCTGCTCATATCCTTTGGCACGAGTGACTTTAAATTTAACATATTGACAAACAAAATAGAGAAGCCATTATGTAAGATTTGGCTCAAGAAGGATTGTAATGTTATCTAGTCACTCTATTTTCAAGCGACTAAAGAATTAGTACCCAGTGCTTCAAAAGGTACTGCTGAAGTTGTTTGTTTAAAATAGGATGTAAAGGGCGCCTGGGTGCCTCAGTTGGTTAAGCGACTGCCTTCATCTCAGGTCATGATCCTGGAGTCCGAGGATTTTGTTCCACACCAGGCTTCCTGCTCAGCAGGGAGTCTGCTTCTCCCTCTGACCCTCCCCACTCTCATGCTCTCTCTCTCTCTCATTCTCTCTCAAGTAAATAAATAAAATCTTTAAAAAGAATAAAATAGGATGTATAATTTAATATGTTTTATTTAAACTCCATAGTAACCACAAAGAAAAACTGGTATTATTTACCCAAATGGACATGATAAATATGTCAAAGCATACAGATACCACAAGGTAACAAAACACAGAAAAAAAAAAAGACAACAGAATAAGAAACAAGGAACAATAGATCTACAAAATAACCAAAATCAATTAACAAAATGGCATAGTAAGTTCTTACTCATCAACAATTACTTTAAACATAAATAGATTAAATTCTCTAATCAGAAGACATAGAATGACTGAATAATTTTTTTAAACTGAACATTCATCAATATGCTGCTTACAAAAGATTTTCTTTAGGTTTAAAAACACATGGAGACTGAAAGTGAAGGAAGGTAGAAAGTCAAGAAAAAGAAATAAGAGGCATCAGAACTAGAAAGGAAGAAGTAAAATTACCTCTATTTACTGATGACATAGTTTTACATTTAGAAAATACTAAAGACTTCACCAAAAAAACTGTTAGAACCAATAATCAAATTTAGTGAAGTTGCAGAATATAAAATTAACATACAAAAATAAGTAACATTTCTATACACTAACAATGAATTATCTGAAAAAGGAATAAAGAAAACTATCCAATTCACAATAGCATCAAAAATAATAATACACTTAGGAATAAAATTAACCAAGGGAGTGAAAAATGTCTACTCTAAAAACTACAAAAAATGGTGAAACAAATTGAAGAAGACACACATAAATGAAAATGTATTCTGTTTCCATGAATTGTAAGAAATAATATTGTTAAAATGTCCATACTACCAAACACCATCTATAGATTTAATGCCATTCTTATCAAGATTCCAATGGCATTTTTTCAGAAGTAGAAAAAATAATCCTCAAGTTTCTATGGAACCACAAAGACCCAGAATGGCCAAAGTAACCATGAGGAAAAAAGAAACAACATAGAAGGAGGCATCACACTTCCTGATTTCTGGGTATACTATAAATCTATAGTAATCAAACCAGTATAATACCAGCATAAAAACAAAAAGATCAGTGGAACAGAATACAGAGCCCAGAAATAAACCCAAGCACATACAATCAACTAATATTTGACAAGGTATCTGAGAATACTCAATAGAGAAAAGACAGTCTCTTTAGTGTTAGGGATATTGAATATTCACATGTGAAAGAATGAAGCTAGACCTCAGTCTTACACTACTTATAAAAATTAACTCAAAATGTATTAAAGGCTTAAGGGTAAGACCTGAAACCGTGAAACTCCTAGAAAGAAACATACGGGAAAAAACTCCTTGACATGGGTCTTGGGATGTCACATATAAGCTCAAGAAACAAAATCAAAAATAAATAAATGGCACTACATCAAACTAAAAAGCTTCTGCACAACAAAAGAATCATCAAAATGATTAAATAGATATATACATTGTGAAATTATTACCACAATTAAGTTAATCAATACATCAATCATCAAACTATAGTTAATACCACTGTAGTGTATACTTGGTATATTCTGAGAATGAATCTTCAACATTCTCACCACAAAAAATGCTTAATTTTTTTGAAGAAAACATTAACTAATGTGCAAGAATATAGGTTTTCCAAGTTGCTTTTTCTTTTTTTTTATTATGTTATGTTAGTCACCATACAATACATCGTTAGTTTTTGATGTGGTGATCCATGATCCACTGTTTTCGTATAACACCCAGTGCTCCATGCAGTACGTGCCCTCCTTAATGCCCATCACTGGGCTAACCAATCCCCCCTCCCCCCTCCCCTATAAAACCCTGTTTGTCTCTCAGAGTCCATACTCTCTCATGGTTCATCTCTCCCTCCAATTCCACACCCCCTTATTTTTCCCTTCCTTCTCCTAATGTCCTCCATGCTATTCCTTATGTTCCACAAATAAGTGAAACCATATGATAATTGAGTTTCTCTGCTTGACTTATTTCACTTAGCATAATCTCCTCCAGTCCCATCCATGTTGATGTAAAACTTGGGTATTCATGCTTTCTGATGGCTGAGTCATAATCCATTGCATATATGGACCACATCTTCTTTATCCATTCATCTGTTGAAGGGCATCTCGGCTCTTTCCACAGTTTGGCTATTGCGGACATTGCTGCTATGAACATTGGGGTGCATATGGCCCTTCTTTTCACTACATCTGTGTCTTTGCAGTAAATACCTAGAAGTGCAATAGCTGGGTCATAAGGTACCTCTATTTTTAAATTTTTGAGGAACCACCACACTGTTTTCCAAAGTGGCTGTACCAGCTTGCATTCCCACCAACAGTGTAAGAGGGTTCCCCTTTCTCCACAACCTCTCCAACATTTGTTGTTTCTTCCCCTGTCCATTTTTGCCATTCTAACTAGTGTAAGTTGGTATCTCGATGTGATTTTGATTTGCATTTCCCTGATGGCTAATGATGAACATTTTTTTGTGCAGAAGCTTTTTATCCTGATGAAGTCCCAAAAGTTCATTTTTGCTTTTGTTTCACTAACTTTTGGAGATGTATCTTGAAAGAAGTTGCTGTGGCCGATGTCAAAGAGGTTACTGCCTATGTTCTCATCTAGGATTTTGATGGATTCCTGTCTCACATTGAGGTCTTTCATCCATTTTGAGTTTATCTTTGTGAATGGTGTTAGAGAATGGTCGAGTTTCATTCTTCTGCATATGGCTGTGCAATTTTCCCAGCACCATTTATTGAAGAGACTGTCTTTTTTCCATTGCATGTTTTTTCCTGCTTTGTCAAAGATTAATTGACCATAGAGTTGAGGGTCCATATCTGGGTTCTCTGTTCTGTTCCATTGGTCTATATGTCTGTTTTTGTGCCAGGACCATGCT
>NC_138385.1:51393050-51433470 GCF_054177405.1 Leptonychotes weddellii
GTACCCTGAATATGTCTTGCCAGGCTTTTCTGACTTGCCAGGTCTCTGTGGATAGGTCTGACGTTATTCTGATGTTCCTCCCTCTGTACGTAAGGAATCTCTTCCCCCTAACTGCCCTTAAGATGGTTTCCTTGGTTCTAAGATTTGCGAGTTTACTATTACATGCCAGGGTGTTGGCCTGTTTTCCTTGATCTTGGGAGGGGTCCTCTCTGCCTCTAGGACTCGGATGTTTGTTTCATTCCCCAGATGAGGGAAGTTCTCAGCTACGATTTGCTCAAATACATCTTCTAGTCCTCTCTCTCTCTCCACTCCCTCTGGGATTCCAATTATTCTGACATTGGAATGCTTCATGCTGTCACTTATTTCTGTGATTCTATTTTCATGGATTCTGAGTTGTTTTTCCCTGGCATCCTCTTTTCCCTTTTTATTTATTAAATTGTATTCCAGGTCACTAATTCGTTCTTCTACCTCAGTTACCCTAGCTGTTAGGTTATCTAGATTGGATTGGATCTCATTGATAGCATTTTTAAGTTCTGTCAATTCAGCTTTCATTTCTGCCTTTAGAGACTCTATGTTGCCATTAATTGATTTCTCCACTCTAGCTATTGTCTTCACAATTGCAAGCCTGAATTCCATCTCCAACATCTTGGTTATATCTGCACCCATTTGTAAATCTGCAGCATAAGTCATGATCTCTGAGTCTTTTCTATTTTGGGGGTTCTTCCTCCTAGTCATTCTGTTGATGGGTGTTTGAGGGAATGTATAGAGTCCAAATTATTGACCAGAATCCAAGCAAGATGCACCTGTTTTCTTGGGACCTTGGGGTTTTTGGCCTCTTGTTTTCCCAGCTTGTCTTCTGGGAGAAGGGCCTGCCGTACTGTTACTCAGGCAACCCTGTTTGGGCGGAGTTGCCCTGCCCCCGTGTGGTGGGGTATGGGTTCAGTGGGAATCAGTTTTGGGGGCTTTTGTTCTCTGGTGGGTTTCCCTGGTGGCTTTCCAGGTCTCTTCCATGAGTCAGAGCAGAAGAGACCGTTTCCAACCCTCTGGCTCAGAGTGGAGAGACCACAGTCTGTTCTTCAATGAGCTCTCCAGGCCACACTGTCTCCGTTTCTGTCCGTGTTGCTATAAACTGCAGCAGCCTGGGTTATGTGCCCCTCCGCAGTGCCCCCAGTCCTGCCTCCAGGTTGGGGCACGTCTCTGCACTCCCGCGACCCTGCCGCTAAAATCCTTTCCCCACTGCTACCGGTTTACAAGTCTGTGCCCTGTCCCCAGCGTGAGAGGCTATCACTCACCAGTGGTGTAGGATCCCCATAGACAGGCTCCCTCCCGCTGCCATTTATCCTCTGATATCTGCCCATGGAATCAAGGCGCCCCGCTTCCTACCTTGAAACCAACCGCCTGCGATATTCTTTTTGTAGAGTTCCAGATCTATCTTCTTACATCTCATGCTGATTTCGTGGGTGCTCAGAGTGGTCTGGTAGATATCCAGCTCAATTCCGGGGACCAGTTGAAATAGGGTCCCCTACTCCTTCGCCATCTTTCCTTCTCCCTAAAGCCATTTTCCAAATTTCTTTTAAGAGTAATGTGAGCAAAAGTTTGAAGATCATTGTTTAAGCCCTCAAATGCATTAAAAAATCATTGTTAAAAATGCAGATTTGCTATTCTGCTAACAGGGATTCTAATTCAATGGGTTTGTGCTTGGAGTTTAGAAATCTATCCCTTTAGGAAGCTTCTTATAAAGTTCTAAAGTTAGTTTCTTTTCATAAAGCTTTGAGAAATGCTGCTTCTGTAACTTAATCCATTTATTCTATCTGACTTGTTTCTAAAATTTCAGATGTGGCTGAATGACTGTTCTATTCATGATCTTTCTGACAGATTTATTTCTGGAAGGCTAGTATTTAGAGAACCTTAACATATACCAATCAAAATATTATAGAAATATAGATTGATTTAGTCATTCCAATCACTGTAAAATAGGCTTAAATCCCTTCAAATCTTCATAATGTGCTAAAACAGAAATCACCAATCAGCTATTTCTACACTAATATAGTATCTTGAAAATATTACCTTTGTCTTATTTTGGTTTGGCTGATAAGTAAATAAAGGGGAAAATGTAACAAGTTGTATTCTACATATCATAAAATACAAGTATTTGAACCTAATAAAAAGGTTCTATTTTATTATTTTCATGAAACTCCTGTTCCACTATTTTCTTTTCTTTCTTTTTTTTTTTTTTAAAGATTTTATTTATTTATTTGACAGAGAGAGACACAGCGAGAGAGGGAACACAAGCAGGGGGAGTGGGAGAGGGAGAAGCAGGCTCCCCGCAGAGCAGGGAGCCCGATGCGGGACTCAATCCCAGGACCCTGGGATCATGACCTGAGCTGAAGGCAGTCACTTAACCAACTGAGCCACCCAGGCGCCCTGTTCCACTATTTTCAATGTGAATGTGATCTAATTATCTATCTTCTCATCTGTATGAATGATAATGTCAGACTTATAAAGGATGGTGATCATCACTGTTAATCTTTGCTAAGTCACCTACTTCTAAGGTTTTTATTTAAATTCCAGTTAGTTAACATACAGTGTAATAGTTGTACAATATAATGATTCAACACTTCCATATAACACCTGGTGCTCATCACAAGTACACTCCTTAATCACCATCACCTATTTAACACATCCCTCCACCCACCTCCCCTCCCTTAATGATCAGTTTGTTCTCTATAGTTAAGAATCTGTTTCTTGGTTTGCCTCTCTTACTCTTTTTTTCCCTACGTTTGTTTGGTTTCTTAAATTCCACATATGAGTGAAATCATATAGCATTGGTCTTTCTCTGGCTGCCTTATTTCACTAAGTATAATACTCTCTAGCTCCGTCATTGCAAATGGCAAGATTTCATTCATTTGATGGCTGAGTATTATTCCATCATATATATATATATATATATATATCACATCTTTTTTATCCATTCATCTGTTGATGGACACCTGAGCTCTTTCCGTAATTTGGCTATTATGGACATTGTTGCCATAAACATCAGGGTGCTTGTATCCTTTTGAATTAGTGTTTTTGTATTCTTTGGGCAAATACCCAGTAGTGCAATTGCATAGGGTAGTTGTGTTTTTCACCTTTTGAGGAATCTCCATACTGTTTTCCAGAGTGGGTACACCATGTTGCATTCCCACCAACAGCACAGGAAGGTTTTCCTTTCACTACAACCTTGCCAACACCCATTGTTTCTTGTGTTCTTGATTTTAGCTATTCGAACAGGTGTGAGGTGATACGGAATTTTAGTTTTATTTGTATCACCCTGATGATCACTGATTTGAGCATCTTTTCAGGTGTCTGTTGGCCATCTGCATATCCTCTTTGGAAAATCAAATCACCACATGTGCACTTTAAATATATATAATTTTATCTGTCAATTATACCTTAATAAAGCTGAAAAAAACAGATATTTTAAAATTGTGATAGCTAATAAACTGATTAACAACTTCAAGCAATTTTTAATATTGTTACTTCTGATGTATTGTTTATACTAGCATATTTTTTTTTAAAGATTTTATTTATTTATTTGACAGAGAGAGACACAGCGAGAGAAGGAACACAAGTGGGGGGAATAGGGGAGGGAGAAGCAGGCTTCCCGCCGAGCAGGGAGCCCGATGCGGGGCTCGATCCCAGGACCCCAGGATCATGACCTGAGCCGAAGGCAGACGCTTAACGACTGAGCCACCCAGGCGCCCCTATACTAGCATATTAAGTAAAACAGTTTATCATTGTTATAAATAGATCCAGATTATTTAAATAACTTATGATTTGATATCCACTATCATCATTTAAAAGCTTGACTTTTATAGTCATAAATTATTGCATTTTCTCATTGAATATATATTTTTAATCATACTTAATTTTATATCCTAATGGAATAGTATTTTTAAAAATCTTTTATTATGAACAATTTAAAACCAACATAAAAGAAGAAATAATATTGTAACTAACCCTCATTGCACAATATCTAGCTTCAATAATTACTAGGATATGGGCAAACATGTTTCATATATACATCCATTCAGTTTTTTCTAATTGTATTAATTTTAAAGTGAACCCAAGACATCATGTTATTTTATATATAATTATACATGTATTTATTTCTAAAAAAAATAAGGACTCCTTTTTAAATACACCATAGTCCATTTCAAAGCATTAAAAATAACAATTATTCTTTAATATAATCAAATATCAGGTCATTGTTAAAATTTTCTGGCTTGTCTCATAAATGTGTGTATACATTTTAAGTTTGTTGAAATAGGATCCAAATAAAATCCACACATTAAAAAAAAAGAATCAACAAAATGAAAAGAAAACCTATGGAATGGGAAAAATATTGTAAACTGTATATCTGATAATGAAATTAATAAAGAACTCATACAACTCAATAGCACAAAAATCAAATAATCCAATTAAGAAATGGGCAAAAGAATATTGACCACTCTTGCATCCCAGGACTAAATTCCATGTGATCATGGTGTTTGACTTTTTAAAAAATATTTTATTTATCTAAGAGAGAGAGAGAAAGCACACATGGGTGGAGGGGCAGAGGAAGAAATAATCTCCCCACTGAGCAGGGAGCCTGACACAGGGCTTGATCCCAGGACTCTGGGATCATGACCTGATCTTAAGGCAGATGCTTAATGGACTGAGCCACCCAGGAGCCCTGGTGTATGACTTTTTAAATATATTTTTGGATTCGGTTTGCTAATATTTTGTTGAGGATTTTGTATCTATATTCATGAGAGATTTTGGCCTGTAGTTTCTTTATCTGGTTTTGGTATCAGGGTGATACTGGCCTCATGGAATGACTTTGGAAGTTTTCCTTCCTTTTGTAGTTTTTGTAATACTTTGAGAAGAATGTGTATTAACTCTTCTTTAAATGTTTGGTAGAATTCTCCTGTGAAGCTGTCTGGTCCTGGACTTCTGTTTTGGGGGATATTTTGATTACTGATTCAATTTCATTATTAGTAATTGTTCTGTTTAAATTTTCTATTTCTTCCTGCTTTAGTTTTTGTAGTTTATATGTTTCTAGGAGTTTTTCCATTTCTCCTAAGTTGTCCAATTTGTTGGCATACAGGTTTTCATAATATTCTGTTACATTTGCTTGTATTTCTGTGGTGTTGGTTATTTCTCCTCTTTTATTAGTAAATTTGTTTATTTCAGCCCTCTCTCTTTTTCTAATGACTCTTGCTAGAGGTTTATCAATTTTGATCTTTTCAAAGAGCCAGCTCCTTGTTTCATTTATCTGTTCAATTGTGATAGGTGTGATACATCATATTAATAAGAGAAAGGATAAAAACCATATGATCATTTCAAAAGATGCAGAAAATGCATTTGACAAAGTACATCCATTCATGATAAAAACCCTCTGCAAAGTAGGTCTAGAGGGAACATATCTCGACATAATAAAGGCCTTATGTGAAAAAACCACAGCCTACATCATACTCAGAGGTGAAAAACTGAGAGCTTTTACCCTAAGGTCAGAAACAAGACAAAGGTGATTACTCTCATTGCTTTTATTCAACATAGTACATGAATTTCTAGCCACAGCAATTAGACAACATAAAGAAATAAGAGGCATCCAAACTGGTAAGGAAGAAGTAAAACTCTCACTATACGCAGATGACATGTTACTATATACTAGAAAACCCTAAAGACTCCATGAAAAAGCTACTAGAACTGATCAGTGAATTTAGTAAAATTGCAGGATACAAAATCAATGTGCAGAAATCTGTTGCATTCCTATTCATTAATAATGAAGTAGCAGAAAGAGAAATTAAGAATTCCATTTACAATTGAACTAAAAACAATAAAATATCTAGAAATAAATTTAACCAAAGGCATGAAAAACCCATACTCTGAAAACTACAAAACACTGATGAAGGAAATTCAAGAAGATACAAGGTAATGGAACCACATTCCGTGCTCATGAGTTGGAAGAAAAAATATTGTTAAAATGTGTATACTACCCAAAGTAATATTATAATAATAATAGTAATATTACAAAACTTTAGAATTAGTAATATTACAAAATAATAGTAATATTACAAAACTTTAGAATTAAAATTATGGTACTGAAATAAAAATAGACAGATCAATGGAATAGAACAGAAAACCCAGAAATAAACTAACAATTATATGGTCAATTAATCTTTGTCAAAGTGGGAAAGAATATCCAATGGGAAAAAACAGTCTCTTTAAAAAATGGTGTTGGGAAAACTGGACAACCAATGCAAAAAAAAAAAAAAAAAAAAAAAAAAAACCTGGACCACCTTCTTTTACCTTACACAAAAATAAACTCAAAATGGATTAATGATCTAAATGTGAGACAAAAAAAATAAATCTGCTCTGACATCAGCAGTAACAATATTTTTCTATGTATGTCTCTTGAGGCAAGGGAAATAAAAGCAAAAGTAAACTATTGGGACTACATCAAAATAAAGTTTCTGTACAGTGAAGGAAACAATCAACAAAACTCAAAGGCAACCTTCAGAATGGGAGAAGATATTTTCAAATGATATATCCAATAAAGGGTTAGTATCCAAAATATATAAAGAACTGATACAACTCAATACCCAAAAAACAAATAATCCAATTTAAAATGGGCAGAAGAAATGAACAGGCATTTCTGCAAAGAAGGTATACAGATGGCCAATAGACACATCAAAAGATGCTCAACATCACTCATCATCAGAGAAATGCAAGTGAAAACTACAATGAGATATCACCTCACACCTGTCAGAATAGCTAAGATCAAAATCACAAAAAACAAGCGGGCATGTGGAGAAAAAGGAACCCTCTTGCACTGTTGGTGAGAATGCAAACTGGTGCAGCCACTCTGGGAAACAGTATGGAGTTTCCTCGAAAAGGTAAAAGTAGATCTACCCTATTATGCAGCAAACACACTACTTGATAGTTACCTAAAGAATACAAAAACACTAATTCAAAGGGATACATATCCTCCTATGTTTACTGCATTATTTATAATAGCCAAACTTGGAAGCAGCCCAAGTGTCCATCAATAGATGAATGGATAAAGAAGATATATAAATGATATAGATATAGATATAGATGATATAGATATAGATAATATTATTTGGCCATACATATGAAATCTTGCAATTTGCAACAACATGGAGAGAGCTAGAGAGTATAATGCTAAGTGAAATATGTCAGTCAGAGAAAGATATGATCTCACTCATATGTGGAATTTGAAAAGCAAAGCAAATGAGCTAAGGAAAAAAAGAGAGAGAGAGAGAGAGAGAGAAACAAACCAAGAACAGACTTTTAACTATAGAGAACAAGCTCTTGGTTACCAGGAGGGAAGTGGGTTGGGGGATGGGGGAAACGGTGGATGAGGATTAAAAAGTACACTTATGATGAAAAAAAATTGAAATGAAAAATTAAAGAGATGGGCAAAAGACCTGAATAGACATTTCTCCAGGGAAGATATGTAAAAGGTCAACAAGTACATGAATTGATACTCAATATCAGTAGTTATTAGGGAAGTAAAATCAAAACCACAATAAGATATCACCTTTTGCTTTCAGTATGGCTATCAATAAAAGGACAAGAGATTACAAGTGCTGGCGAAGATGTGGAGAAAATTGAGCCCTTCTGCACTGTTGGTGGAATTGTAATCTGGTACAGCCACAATGGAAAATAGCATGTAAGATACTCAAAAATTAAAAATAGAAGAATCATATGGTCCAGCAATTCCACTTCTGTGAATATATTCAAAGGAAATGAAAACACTAATTCAAAAATATATCTGCATTCCTATGTCCATAGAAGTATTATTTACAATAGCCAATACATGGAAAGAAGCTAAGTGTCAATCCATCATCAGATGATTGGATAAAGAATTTGTGGTATATATATATATATGTATATATGTGTGTGTGTGTGTATAATATACACCAGGAAATATTACTCAGCCATAAAAATACAAGGAAATCCTGTCACGTAGGACATTAATGGACCTTAAGTGCATTATGCTAAGTGAAAAAAGTCAGACAAAGACAAATACTGTATGATCTCACTTATATGTGGAAATTCAAAACCAACCAACCAATCAACCAACCAAACAAACAAACAAAAATGCCCTAACTCATAGAAAAAGGTTAAGATTTGTGGTTACTAGAGTTGGAGGTGGGGGGGGGAAGAAGAAAGGTGTTCATAAGGTACAAACTTCCAGTTATAAGATAAATAAGTACTAGAAATATAATGTACACATGATGACTATAGTTAGCACTGCCCTGTGATATAAATGAAAATTGTTGAGAGTAAATCTTAAGCGTTCTCATCATACAAAAAAAAAATGTTTTTTTTTCCTTTTTTTTCTCTTTTTATTGTATCTATATGAGATGATGGATGCTAACTAAGCTTATAGCCATAGTCATTTCAGAATATGTGGATTAAACCATTATGCTGGATACCTTAAATTTATACAGTGATGTATGTCAATTATATCTCAATAAAACTGAAAAAATGTACTGCTGTATTTCTGTACAAGGTTTATAAATGCCATACTAAACTGTCTCCAGGATTTGTGGGTCCTCTTTCATGCCTTTTCTACTTCCTCCGCCATTTCTGGACTTATATAAGGAATTAAGGGTTTGAAACCTCTCCGGAATCTCAGTCTTCCCATTTGCAAAATAATGATATTGGGCTAATAATAAATCCACTACATGTTAACATAAATAACATTTTTATGAAAAATAATTACATTTTCCAACACAAAGTAAATCAGTAAAAAGAGTAAAATTATTTTGCATTTTTGCAAATCTCTTTAACATCTGGGTAGTTGGTTTCTTATATTTGTTTCTGTATTCAATCTGTTGCAATATGTAGTTTTGGTTGAAATATTGCAAGAAATCAACCTCACAAATATAAGTGGTTGGAACAGGGAAAGCATTAATAGCCTTTTTAGATAATTGTAGATATTTTTGGTACTACACCAAAACTCAACAAACAATATTTTCTTAAAATTTAGTTGCAGTGTGGAATCTGAGAGGATGGATATTAAGAAACTTTGTGTACTCAGTTATGTTAAAATTCACTGGTCTATCTTGAACTTTGAATACATTTTTTGCCCATGTCTGATTCAACAATGTGCATTGGTTGTTGGGAAAACATTGGTTAAGTGAGTTATGCAATCTTCCAAATATTGATGCACTTCTTTATTCAAAATGAAGTAATTACATTTATTAATGTCACCACTGATCGCATCAGAAAAGTCTTTAAGTATTAAGATGCTGTCACCTCTCAGTGTTGTATCCAAGCTTTTCAATTCTAATTGCTTGAAAGCTCATGCTTTATCATTACCATCAAATACTGTCACTTATTGTGATGCTTAATTTTATCTGTCAACTTGACTGGATCACAGGGGCCTAGATATTTGGTTAAACATTATTTCTGGGTGTTTTTTGTGAGAATGTTTCCTAATGAAATTAGCATTTGAATTGGTAGAATGAATAAAGCAAATTGCCTTCTCTAATGTGGATGGACATTAGCCAATCAATTGAGGGACTTAATAGAACAAAAAGACAGAGAAAATGAAATCTGTTCTCTCTGCCTGACTGATCTGGAACATCAGTCTTCTCCTCTCAGATTGCGGCTTACATCACTGGCTCCCTTGGTTCTTGGATCTTTTTACTTGGGCTGGTTTTGCACATTGGCTCCCCTGGTTCTCAGGCCTTCAGACTTGGATTGGAACTACACCACTGACTTTCCTGGGCTTCTAGCTTACAGAGAGGAGATTGTTGGCCACCTTAGTTTTTATAATCACATAAGCCAATTCTTTATAATAAACCACTCTCTCTTTCTCATGTATATATATATATATTAGTGTTGGTTTGTTGGTTCTGTTTTTTTTTCTGGAGAACCCTGACTATATATTTACTTGCCTTGAAGTGACAGTTTCTTTCACTTTATTTTTTTCAAAAAATGTCTGTCCAGTAGCCAAACCTAAATGACCCTGATTTGTCAGTAAGATGTTCCTTGAATAAAAAAATGCTGTCACAAGTGCTTTTCCTTGAGATAACCATAACACTTTGAGATGCAGAATATATATATATATAAATAATATATATATATATAAAATTATATAAAAATATAAAATTATTATTCAGCCATAAAATAGAACAATCCTGCCATTAGCAACAATATGAATGAAACTGAGAGTATTATGTTAAGTGAAATAAGTCAGGAAAAGACAAGTACTATATGATCTCCTCTATATATAGAATCAAAGAAAAGAAAGAAAACTGAGCACATAGATAAGAGAACAGATTGGTGGTTGCCAGAGGCAGTGGTGAGGGGCAGTGGGTGAAATGGGTGAACATGGTCAAAGGGTACAAACTTCCAGTTATAAGATAAATAAGTCCTGGGGATGTAATGTACAGCATGATGAGTATAGTTAACAATAATATACTGGACATTTGAAAATTGCTGAGAGAGTAGATCTTAAAACTCATCACAAAAAAATTTGTAACTATATGTGGTGATGGATACTAACTAAATTTATTATTGTAATCACCTTTCAATATATACATATATCAAATCATTATGTTGTGCACCTAAAACTAACACAATTATATGTCAATTATATATCAATTTTAAAATAAATTTGAAATATTTTAATAAATAGAAGCATTGGGTATGGTAGATTTGAGAACCTTTATTTTGAGCCAGTCATGTCAGAGCTGTTTCCATTTGACCGATTGGTATAGGAACAGTAAACTTTTTGCCAATAAATAGTAAAAAGGAATCTGCTGGGGAATTTCCTCCTTAAAAAAAGGAGAACTGCATAAGATTTTTAAAATTCTTTAAATTGCATTTTAAGTGTACAATCCAGTGGCATCAAGTATATTCACAAAATTATGCAACCATCTCCATATCCATTTTCAGAATTTCTCATCATCACAAACTGAAACTCTGTACCTATTAAACAACAAGCCCTGATTCCACCCTCAGGGAGACCTTGATAACCATTATTCTACTTTCTGTCTCTATGAATTAGACTATTCTAGCTATCTTATATAAACTAAATCATACCATACTTGCTTTTTTGTGTATCTGACTTATCCTACTTAGCATAATATCATCAAGGTCCATCTATGATACAACGTGTCAGAATTTTATTCCTTTTTAAAGCTAAGTAATATTAAATTGTGTGTATATATCACATTTTGTTTATCCATATATGCATTAACGAATATTTGGGTTCTTTCCATTTTTTGGATATTGTTTATAATGATGCTATTATGAACACTGTCAAAGATCTGTCTGAGTCCCTTCTTTCAAATCTTTTTTTTTTTTCAGTTAGGTTAGAATATTTTATTATTTATTTATTTGGTTTTTTTTGTTGTTGTTGTTTTAAATTCAATTAGCCAAGGTATAGTACATCACTGGTTTTGATATAATGCTCAATGATTCGTCAGTTCAGTATAATACCCAGTGCTCTTTCAAATCTTTTGAAATATACCACAATGTGGAATTGCTAGATCATATGGTAGTTTTTTGTTCAATATTTTTAGGAACTGCTGTACTATTTTCCATAGCAGCTTCAGTGCTTTATATTTCCACTAGCAATGCTCAAGTGTTCCAGTTTTACCACTTCCTCACCAACACTTATTTTTTAAAACAAACTGATAGCCATTCTAATGGGTGTGAAGTGGTAGTCATTGTGGCTTGGATTTGCATATCCCTAATGAATAGTGATGATAGGCATATATTCATGTGCATATTTGCCATTTGTATATATTCTATATATATATATAAGGAGAAATATCTATTTAAATCCTTTGCCCCTGTTTGTATTGGATTGTTTTTGATTTTTGGAAGTTCTTTATATATTTTTGATATGGATCCCTTATCAAATATATGGTTCACAAATATTTTCTCCCATTCTGTAGGTTGTCTTGTCACTTTGTTTATAGTGTCCTTTGACACACAAATTTGTTTTAATTTTTATCAAGTCCAGTTTATCTATGCTTTCTTTTGTTGCTTATGTTTTTGATGTCATATCCAAGAAATGATTGCCAAATCAATGCCACGAAAATTTCCTCTATGATTCCTTTTAAGAGTTTTATAGTTTAATTCTTAGGTCTAACATTTAGGGCTTTTTAAAAATCTATTTTGAATTAGTTTTTGTATACAGTGTAAGGTAAAGGTCTAACTTCATTCTTTTGCATGTGGATATTGTTTTCTCAGCACCATTCATTGAAAAGACTGTCCTTGTTCCCATTGAATGGTCTTGGCACCCTCGTCAAAGATCATTTGACCATATATGTGAGGATTTATTTCTGGGATATTTATTCTATTCCATTTGTCTATATGTCTGTCTTTATGCTAGGACCACACTTTTTTGATTACTGTAGCTTTGTAGTAAGTTTTGTAATCAGAAATTGTGGGTCCTTCAACTTGCTCTTTTTGAAAACTTTTTTTTAGCTATTCTGAATCCCTCGAGCTTCCATATGAATTTGAGTATGGATTTTTCTATTTCTATAAAAAATGTCATTGGGGATTTAATAAGGATTGCATTGAATCTGTAGATAATTTTGGGTAGTATTGACATTTAAATATGGTAACTCTTCTAGTCATGAACACCAGATACCTTTCTATTTACTAATGTCTTTAATTTCTTTCAGTGATGTTTTATAGTTTCCAGGGTATCAGTCTTTCATCTCCTTGGTTAAATTTATCTCTAAATATTTTATTGATTTTGATGTCATTATAAATGGCATTGTTTTCTTAATTTAGGACTTTTTCTGTCCTGACTTCTTTTTTTTTTTCTGGGAAATCTGTCATATGGAATCATAATGCTTGGGAGCAAAAGCAATCTTCTTGTGGCCAAGAGAGGATATCAGCATATTAAGGTTGGTAGCAAAAGAAAAATGGGAAGAGACTAATTCCTTGATGATGAGGTGCTATAATAACTCTGGGGACTCCTACTTCTAGACTTCTTGTTATGTGAGATAATTAAGCTTTTTATCACTTAAGCCAAGTTTGGTCCAGGTGTTCCATTACTTTTATCTAAAAATATCCCAAAGAGCATAATAATAGAGGGCATCTGAAACTGCAGTTAAATTATTTTAACATGAAACATTATATATACGGCCGAGTATACAAGACATATAAGAAGAGTTTAAGGAATGATTATGAATAAACACATGGGTAGTCACCATCCAAATAACAAAATAGAACACTACCAGCATTTTGGCATACCCATATATGTCCATTCCTAATTGCATTCTCTTTCTTTTTGACTTAGAAGCAACCTCTATCTTGACATCAGTGTCATTCATTCACTTCCTTTATTCCCCAACCTTACCACCTCTGTAATATATACTTAAGCAATCTATTGTGTAGGAACATACCGCATGTGTTTTTTGTTTTTGTCTTTTAACTGAGTACCAAGCACAAACTTAGCTGTGTAAAGGACAATATTGCCCATATTAGATGAAGGTTCCCAGAAGGTGATTAGCTGAATAGTCTCTAGTCATAATCTTTCCTGAAATGTTAGTGGAAAAGATCACAGGTGGAACCTGGAAAATTGTCAGGGTTTACCTCAGTCAGAGTATTTGGAAGGGCTTTTGTATGGGCCAAGTAAAGTAAATCCAGCAGGAATAGGCTATACTTTATTTTCTGATGTTAAGCACACTGTGGTCTATCTCTAGTTTCAGGTGTAGGTCAAAGCAAAATAATTCTGAGGGATGAAATAAGTGTTCTTAGGTAACTGCTGAAGGGGGGCATTGATTTGGAGGTATTTTGGGAGCAGAGTTTCATCATCACTCTGTAAAGATAAATGAAGTAGACACAAGAATCTAAGCCAACCACACCAGAATGTGTCTTCAGGTTAAAAATAGGTATAATTGCACCAGAGATCTTGGTCATGGCATCTCTCAGTACTTCTCAGTATTTTTGCTTTTCCAATCACACTGATTCAATCTGGTCTTAATGCCTTCTATGTATGATACATAAAGTTGTTGTCCTGGGATACGTCTTCACTTTATTCACAAGGATCCCTTTAGGTTCTCTCCTATGTTGGATGTACTGTTTCCTGTACTGCTTCCTGTAACCCAAATTTTCCTTCTTATTAATTTACTTTATTGTTTTTATGCACACATCCTCTAGCATTTCTTAAGAACAAGTGCATGTTATGGAAATTGTTCTAGATTTTGCATGTTTGAAACAATCTGTGTTCTAGCCTTATACCTGAGAGTTTGGCTGCCTATATAGTTTTATATGAGAGATAATTTTTTTCAGAATTTGAAGCAATTTTAACACTATCTTCTGGCTTTTGGTGTTGTCTGTGAGAACACAAAAGCGTTCCAATCCTTTGCATATTTGTATAATGTGACTTTTACTTTCTCTGTATATATCTATCTCTACTTCTCTTTATTTCTCTATGTATCTTTTTTGTGGGTACATTTTTAAAAATAACTTTATTGAGGAATAATGACATATTATAAAAGTCACCCATTTTAAGTGTACAATCAAATGATCCTTGAGAAATTTACCAAGTTGTGTAACTATCACCACAATCCAGTTTTATAACATCTTCATCACCCTAATAAGATTCTTCATGCTTGCTTACACTTAACCTTAGTTCCTATACCCAGCTCCAGGTACCATTAATCTATTTTCTTTCTCTATGGACTTGGTGATTTCTCTATGTATCTTTATCTCTCTTTCTCTTTCCTTTTCTCTTTCTGTTTGTAGAATCATTGCTTTGCCCTCAGAATTCTGAAATATCACAATGATATGCCTTGTTGTGCATCTATTTTAATCCATTCTAATCAGCATATAGTGGATCCTTTTAAACTGGCATTTAATGTCTTTGAGATCTAAGAATTATCTCAAATTATTTCATTGATCTTGCCCTCTATTTTTTACTCTTTCTGGGACTATTATTAGTAAGATGTTGGATTTTTTGGACTGGTCTTCCATTTTCATTTCTTTTTCTTTCCTATTTTCCATATTATTGTCTTTTACACTCATATCTGGGAGATTTTCTCACTTTTGTCATTCAAACTTTCTGCTGAGTTTTTCATATATGTGAAAACATGTTTCTATGTTTTTAATTTTCAAGAGTTTTTGTACTCTGAATGTACTTTTTTATAGTATTCTGTTCTTAATTCATGAAAGTAGCATGTTCTCTCATCCTTTTGGGGATATTAATCATAGTTCTTTTACTAACTTTTCAAATTCTTGCATAGTTTGTTTCCTTGAATGTTTTTTCTGCCTATTTGTTTGTCTCTATCTTCCCATTATAGTTTTTACTCAAATTTTATAATCTTTGGCTGTTTACTTAATTTGAGAATGGAAGACTAAAAAGCTCATTTGAAGTTCTAAGCTATGGGTTGCTCTTGTCAACTTTGAGCTTCACTTTAGGATTATCTGGCTGGGCTTTTTGGGAGAAACCCCTACCTGTGTCAGTATCATTGAGGTATGTCCTTTAAGTTTTGTAGATTTTCTCAGGAAGAGGCTTCCAATTGCCTGCTTTCAGGTAAAGATCTGCTTGACAGCACTATAGGGGTATGCAGGGAGAAGAAAACTGGTGGTTTCTGCATTCAGCATTCAGTTTTGTATTTGGTCCTTTCATTTTTGTTTTTTGTTTTTAGTACAGTATTCTTGCCCTTGAATGGGCCTGATGTCCTCCAGTCCTGACACTCTGTTTAATCCTTTCCAGGAAATAGAATTCAAATCTCTGCTGCAGTTGGGGAAGGTCAGTGTGGAGTAAAAAGGGGCCTAAATTCCCAAACATCTTTCTATCTGGTCCTCCTTATTTTAGTTCTCTCCACGCCAGTTACAGAGGTTACTGGTGCTATCAGTTTTTGTGCCTTTTAAAGATTCTGTGGTGTAAATAGAATTGGCTTTTAGCTTTGCCCATTGCTGGATTGGGATTTAACTTTCTCAGTTTTGCTAAGCCTTAGGACTGCCTGCTCTCCAGCTTCCAATATGACTGTTTTCTTTTTCTGCTCTTTCAATCCATTATTTTAGTGGAATAGGGAGTGAACAAAATTGGGTACATATGTCAGCTCATGATTGTAATCTAGCAATTTGATAATACAAATAAGAGCCAAATCATGGTCTTTTCACAATCAAAGGTTTAGGTAAGTAGATAAAATTGGTCTTTTAATAAAATGTCAATAAGATTGCAAGAATCCTTGTTTCTCTTAGATCAAATTTTATAAGAAATACCAGAAAAAATAAATTATTTTTATAATAATGTATATTGTGTTATAGTACATGCCAAAAAATTTCACTGATTTTTGGCTAAATGGCATCTTTGTCTTCAAGGCCTTATATTAAGTAATAGAATTTTGCAAAAATTCTATACTTTAACTTACTGTATACATCCTGTATCATACTAAAATATGCATATTCTATAATTCATCTATGAGTTAAGCCGTGTCAGGAAAAGCAAAAGTTTGCATACTTGCATTGTTTCCCTCTCTACCAGCTACTTCATACATGCTGAAATCTTATTAAAAATTTCATTATCATCACAAGAGAAAAAGTTTTCTAACTATGTATGATGACAGATGTTAAATGTGGTGATCATTCAACAATATATATAAGTATCAAGTCATTACATTGTATACCTGAAATTCATGTTATATGTCCATTATACCAAATTTTAAAAAAAGTATGCATTCTTTAAAAAAATCATCTGTTTTTAAAGATTTTATTTATTTATTTATCAGAGAGAGAGAGCACAAGCAGGGGGAGTGGCAGGCAGAGGGAGAAGCAGACTCCCTGCTGATCTGGAAGCCCAATGTGGGACTCGATCTCAAGACCCTGAGATCATGACCTGAGCCAAAGGCAGATGCTTAACCGACTGAGCCACCCAGGCGTCCCTAAAAAAAATCCATCTTAAGGAAAGCCAATTTTACCCTGCTTCCTTCAAACCACCAGCTCTATCAACAAATTCAATGGCCTATACTTTTTACCTAGAAAATTTTGTCCATTTTCATGGTGTTCCCCTATCATTTATCAATAGAAATAAACCTTATCTGCCACTTTTTCTTGAAATGCTTTCTTCCCTTAATCTCCATGGCACCTTGCTCTCCTATTTTTTTGCCCCAACATCTCTGACATCACCTATGCATCATTATTAATGCTCACTTATTTCACTACTTAAGTTGAAAATGTTGCAGAGCTAAAGGACTATCATTATTCCTCTCTTTTTTTTTCATTTAATTTCTTCTAACTGGGTGATCACATTCAAGATTGTGGCAGTTTAATACAGTTGTTGAAATCATATATAGTCTTTGAGATTTCTGCTTATGGTAATGACAGTTATAAGGACTATATTTAAACACCATTGCCTCAAACAACCAAAATATCAGACAATATATAAAACAATGGTTTTTAAGACACTAGACAAGGCAAAGAAGGACAATAATACCCAAGAGACAGGAAACAAAGGAAGAGAGCCCAACTGTTGTTCCAACTTAATGCCTTATGGTTTTCCAGGCCATGCTACAGGGACAGAGACATCAGAAAAGAGCCCTAGATCTCCTGAGATGAGGAGATAGAACTGAGAATCTGTAGAGACCAACATGGCTAGAGTTTGAAGGACTGAGTAATGGAAAAGAGAGAATTACAAAGAGAAAGAATCCCTGAAATCTGCAGAGGTTCTTTGAATATTCAATAGAGCCCTGATCAGCTCACATATGCGAAGAAACTACTTGAAGCCAAAGAAATTGGACTATTCATTTTGGGGGGGTGTTGAGTTTTATATGTTCTTTATATATTTTGGATCCTAACCTTTTTTCAGATATGTCATTTGCAAATATCTTCTCCCATTCTGTAGATTGCCTTTTAGTTTTGTTGATCGTTGCCCTTGCTGTGCAGAAGCTTTTAATTTTGATATAGTTCCAATATTTAATTTTTTGCTTTTATTTTCCTTGTCTCAAGAGACATATCTAGTAAGAAATTGCTATACCTGATGTCAAGAGGCTACTGTCTGTGTTCTCCTCTAGGATTTTGATGGCTTCCTGTCTCACATTTCGGTCTTCCATTCACTTTGAATTTATTTTAATGTAAGAAAGTGATCCAATATCATTCTTTTTCATGTTACTTTCCAGTTTTCCCAACACCATTTGTTGAAGAGACTGTCTTTTTCCCATTGGGTATTCTTTCCTTTTTTGTCAATGATTAATTGCCCATGTAGTGGTGGGTTTTCTGGGTTTTCTACTCTGTTCCATTGATTTTTGTGCCAGTACCATATTGTTTTGATCGCTACAGCTTTGAAATATGACTTGAAGTCGGGAATTGTGATGTTTCCAGCTTTGCTTTGCTTTTCAAGGTTGCTTTTGCTCTTCCAGGTCTTTTGTGGTTCCATACAAATTTTAGGATTGTTTGTTTTAGCTCTGTGAAAAATGTTGTTGGTATTTTGATAAGGATTGCATTAAATGGTAGATTGTTTCAGGTAGTATAGGCATTTTAACAATATTTCTTCTTCCAATCCATGAGCATAGAATATCTATCCTTCTTTTTGTGCCATCTTCAGTTCCTTTCATCAGTGTTTTATACTTTACAGACTACAGATCTTTCACCTCTTTGGTTAGGTTTATTCCTAGGTATCTTATTGTTTTTAGTGCAATTGTAAATGGGATCAAATCCTTAATTTCTCTTTCTGCTGCTTCATTATTGGTGTGTAGAAATGCAACAGTTTTCTGTACATTGATTTTGTATCTTGTGAATTTACTGAATTTGTGTATCAGTTCTAGGAAATTTTTGGTGGATTCTTTTGGTTTTTCTATAAAGAGTATCATGTTGTCTGCAAATAGTGACAATTTGACTTCTTCCTTGCTGATTTGGAAGACTTACTTCTTTTAGTTGTCTGATTTTTGTGGTTAAGATGTCTAGTACTATGTTAAATAACAGTTGTGAGAGTGGACATCCCTGTCTTGTTCCTGATCATAGAGGACAAGCTCTCAGTTTTTCTCCATTGAGGATGATATTCACTGTGGGTTTTTCATATATACCCTTTATGATGTTGTGATGTGCTGCCTCTAAACTTACTTTGTTGAGGGTTTTTTTTTATCATGAATGGATGTACTTTGTCAAATATATTTCTACATTTACTGAAAGGATCATATGGTTATTTTTTTTTAAGATTTTATTTATTTTTCAGAGAGAGAGAGAGAGAGAGAGAGCACAAGGAGCCCAATGTAGGACTCAGTCCCAGGACCCTGGGATCATGACCTGAGCCAAAGGGAGACACTTAACTGACTGAGCCACCCAGGTGTACCAGGATCATATGGTTCTTATCCTTTCTTTTATTAATGTGTTGTCTTATGTTGATTGATTTGCAAATATTGAACCATACTTGCAACACAGGAATAAATTCCACTTGATCATGGTGAATCATTTTTTTTAATGTACTGTTGGATTCAGTTTGCTGGTATTATGTTGAGAATTTTTGCATCCATATTCATCAGGGATTTTGGCCTGTAGTTCTCTTTTTTAGTGGAGTCTTTATCTGGTTTTGGCATTAGGGTAATGAGGTAATGCTGGCCCCAGAGAATGAATTTGGAAGTTTTCCTTCCTTTTAACTGTTTTTTGGGTTTTTTTTTGTTGTTGTTTTTGGAACAGTTTGAGAAGAATAAGTATTAACTCTTCTTTATTTTTTTTAAAAGATTTTATTTATTTATTTGACAGAGAGAGACACCGCGAGAGAGGGAACACAAGCAGGGGGAGGTGGAGAAGGAGAAGCAGGCTTCCCACAGAGCAGGGAGCCCAATGCAGGGCTCAATGCCAGGACCCTGGGATCCTGACCTGAGCAGAAGGCAGACACTTAACTACTGAGCCAGCCAGGCACCCCTTAACTCTTCTTTAAGTGTTTGGTCAAAACAACAGTTGTTGACAAGGATGTGGAGAAAGGGGAATCCTCTTGCACTGCTGGTGAGAATGGAACTTGTGAAGCTATTCTGGAAAACAGTATGGCGGTTCCTCAAAAAGTAAAAAAAAGAACTATCTTATGATTAAGCAATTGCACTACTGGGTATTTACCCAAAGAATACTAAAATACTAATTCAAAGAGATACATGCACCCAGATGTTTATAGCAGTATTATCTATAACAGAAAAGATATGGAAATAGCCCAAGTGTTAGTTGATAGATGAGTGGATAAAGAAGTGGTACATATACACAGTGGAATACTATTCATTCATAAAAAGGAATGAAATCTTGCCATTTGCAATGATGTGGATGGAAATTGAGTATTATGTTAAGTAAAATAAGTCAGCCAGAGAAAGACAAATACTATATGATTTCACTCACATGTGGAATTTAAGAAACAAAACAAACAAGCATAGGGGAAAAAAAGAGTTAGAGAGGCAAACCAAGAAACAGACTCAACTATACAGAACAAACTGATGGTTACCAGAGGGGAAGTGGGTGGGGGGATAGGTTAAATAGGTGATGGGGATTAAGGAGTGCATTTGTTGTGATGAACACCAGGTGTTGTATGAAAGTGTTGAATCACTACATTGTACACCAGAAACTAATATTACACTGTATGTTAACTATCTAGAATTTAAATAAAAACCTAAGAAATTAAACTGATTGTGGTAACCATTTAAAAAGAGAAAAATCTGAAAACAGCAGGAAAAAATAAAACAGTTACATACAGGGGAAATACTGTAAGACTATGAGCTAATTTTTCAACAGAAACATTGCATGTCAGAAGGAAATATCATGATACATTCAAAGTGTTAAAAGGAAAAAAAAAAAAACAGCAACCAAGAATACCCAGATAAATTATCATTTAGAATAGGAGAGATAAAGTTTCTCAGATAATCAAAAGTTAAAGCCATTCATAACCATTAAGCCAGTTTTTTTTCCCACTAAGCCGCCCTATAAGAAATGTTAAAGGGCATTATTTGAGTGCAAAGAAGAGGTAAAAAATAGAAGTAAGAAAATGATAAAAGGAAAAAAATTCACAGATAAAACAAACATATAGTAAAGGTAGTAGACTAATATCTTATAAATCCAGGGTAGAGATTAAAACAGAAAAGTGTTAAAATCAGTTATATAAAAAAAAAATTAGTCTAGAAATACACAAAATAAAAGATGTAAAAGTAATATTATATATATAAAACAGTTAAATGGAGTAAAAATTTGTGCTTTTACTATGTGTTCAAATTTAAGCAACCTTAATTTAATATAAACTGTTATACACATAAGATTTATATGTGAACCTAATGGTGACAACAAATAAAAAACTTATAATAGATACACAAAAAATAAAAAGAAAAAAAATCCAAGCATAACACAAAGAAAACCCCACCAAACCACTGAAGGGAAGCAGGAAAAAAAGAGAAACAGAGAAGGAGTACAAAAATAAACAGAAAACAATTACAAAATGGCAATTAGTACATTCCTATCAATAATTACTTTAAATGTAACTGGACTAAATGCTCCATTCAAAAGACAAACATGACTGAATGGATAAAAAAAACAAGACCTATCTCTGTGCTACCTACAAGAGATTTTCATCAATTGAATGGGTAAAAAACAAGACTCATCTCTGTGCTACTTACAAGAGAATTTCATCAACTTAAAGACACAAAGTGAAAGTGAAGGGCTGGAAAAACCTACCATGCAAATGGAAGTGAACCAAAAGCCAGAGTAGCAATATTTATATAATAAAAAATGGACTTTAATGCAAAGACTGTAACAAGACACAAGATGGTCACTACATAATGATAATGGGATCAATCCAACAAGAGGATAAAACTGTAAATGTCTATGCACCCAACACAGAAACACCTATATACATAAAACAAATACTAATAGAAATAAAAGAAGAAACTGACAGTAATACAATAATAATAGGGGATTTTAACAGCAAACTTATGTCAATGAATACATCATCCAAACAAAGAAAAAAATCAACCAAAAAACAGTGTTTTTAGCATATTAGAGCAGATGGATTATAAATTTAAACAGAGCATTCCATCCCAAAACAGCAGGATACACATTCCTTTAAAGTGCATATTCTCCAAAATAGATTACTTATTAGGCCACAAAATAAGTGTCGATAAATTTAAGAACATTGAAATCATATCAAGCATCTTTTCTAACTAAAATGATATTAAACTAGAAATCAATTATAAGAAAATATCTGGAAAGAACACAAACAAACAGAGACTAAATAACAGGCACTAAAAAGCCAATAGGTCAATGAAGAAATTAAAAAAATTAACAATACAGAGACAAATGAAAATAAAAACATTTGGGATGTTTTAAAAAATATATTTGGGATGCAACATCAGGTCTAAGAGAGAAGTTTATAGTAGTACATGCCTACCTCAAGAAACAGGAAAAATTCCACATAACCTAACTACGCCTAAAGCAGCTAGAAAAAGAAAAACAAACAAAGCCCAAAACTAGTAGAAGGAAGTGAATAATAAATATCAGCACAGAAATAAATGACATAGAGAATAAAAAAATAGAAAATATCAGTGATACCTGGACCTAGTTCCTTGAAAAGATAAAAAAATATATATTCATAAAACTTTAGCCATACTCATCAAGAAAAAAAGACAGAGGACTCAAATTAATAAAATCAGAAATGAAGGAGGAAAAATGACAACTGACTCCACAGGAATACAAGGATTAAAGAGACTACAAAAAAAATTTTTGCCAACAAATTGTACAACATACAAGAAATGGATAGATTCTTAGAAACACAGTCTTTTTTTTCCCTTGAAATAAATGGTTTTTAATTTATACATATGAGAATCAGTTTATTCTTGAACAAAGGAGTGTTTTATATATTCAATACTTAGTCATCGAGTCTTTATATTTGCATACCACTATTCCAGATATAGCAAAACATTTTCTTGTGGCTGTAACATAGTAATTGCAATTTTCCCCAAAGTATACCTTGTAGCTTAAACTGAATTAGAAAGAAATGCAAAATTTGAACAGATTGATTACTAGTAATGACATTAAATCAGTAAGAAATAAAAACTACCAAAAAAAAAAAAAAACTGCCAACAAACTAAAGTCCAGTACCAGAAATTTCACAGGTAAATTCTACCAAATATTTAAAAAGCTATTACTATCTACTTTTCTTAAATTCCAAAAATTAGAATAAGAAGAAGGAAAAACTTCCCAATTTTTTCTATGAGGCCAGCATTATCCTGATGAAAAAAAAAAGAAAGTGTAAAAAACAATAACAACAACAACAACAAAAACAACAACCCTGCAGGCCAATATTTCTGATGGACATAAATGCAAAAATCCTCAATATTAGCAAAACAAATGCAACAATACAAAGAAAAATAATTTACCATGAGCAAGTGGGATTTATTTAAGGTTTCAAGGGTGGTTTAATATTTGTAAATCAATCAGTGTGATACATTATATTAACAACAGAAATGACAAAAACAATATGATTGCTTCAATAGATACCAAAAAGGCATTTGACAAAATACAGCAATGATTCATGATAAAAAACTTCCAACAAAGTGGGTTTAAAGGGGCACAGCACAACATATATTAAAGGCCATATATGAAAACCTCACAAATAACATCATAGTCAATGGTGAAAATCTGAAAGTCTTCCCTCAACAAAGTAAGTTTAGAGGGAACAAACCTCAACAGCATAAAGGTAATATATGAAAAACCAACAGGTAATATGATCCTCAATGGGGAAAAACTGAGAGCTTTTCCTCTAGGATCAGGAACAAGACAAGGATGTCCACTCTCACCATTTCTATTCAACATAGTACTGGAAGTCCTAGCCACAACAACCAAATAAGAAAAAGAAATAAAAGCATCCAAATTGGTAAAGAAGAAATAAAACTGTCGATATCTGCAAATGAGATAATACTATACATGTAAAACCTCCAAAGACTCCACTGAAAAATTACTAGAACTGATAAATTAATTCAGAAAATTTGTAGAAAAAATAATGTAAAGAAATCTGTCGCATTTCTATACACTAATAACAAAGTAGCAAAAAGAGAAATTAAGGAAACAATCCCCATGTGGAATTTAAAAAGCAAAGCAAATGAAAAAAGAAAAAAAAAGAAGCAGAAACAGACCCCTAACCCCAAATAACACTAATGGTTGCCAGACTGGAAAGAGATGGGGGGTTGAGAAAATAGATGAAGGGGAGTGAGAAATATAGGCTTCCATGTTATGGAACGAATAAGTCACAGGGATGAAAAGTACAGCCTAAGGAATATAGTCAATGCTATTATAAAAACGTTGTATGATAACAGATGGTAGCTTCACTTGTGGTAAGCATAGCATAATGTATAGAGTTGCCAAATCATTATGTTGTATACCTGAATATAATGTAACATTATATGGCGTATTTCAATTAAAAATAAGTAACTTTTTAAAAACAACGTACTGAGAGAATTGCCACCACTCAAGAAAACAATCTCATTTACAATTGAACAAAGAATAAAATACCTAACCAAGAAGGTGAAAGACCTATACTCTGAAAACTATAAGACACTGATGAAAGAACTCGAATATGACACAAGCAAATGTATAGTTATATCATGCTCATGTATTGAAAGAATTAGTATCAAAAATGTCTAGTAACCAAAGAAATCTACAGATTCAATGTAATTTTTATTAAAATACCAATAACATTATTTACAGAACTAAAATAATAATCCTAAAATTTGTGTAGAGCCACAAAAGACCTTGAATACCCAAAGCAATCCTGAGATAAACTGCATGTATCACAAAGTTGGATGTATCACAATCCCAGATTTCATGATATGGTAAAGCTATAGCAACCAAAAGAGTATGGTGCTGGCACAAAAATAAACACATGGATCAATGGGACAGGATAGAGAGCCTAAGAATCACATGGTAAATTAATTTATGACAATGGAGGCAAGAATATACAATGGGGAAAAGACAATCTTTTCAATAAATGGTGTTGGGAAAACTGGACAGGTACATGCAAAAGAATAAAACTACACCACAGTCACAAAATAAAATGGATTAAAGACATAAATGTGAAACCTCACATCTTAAAACTCTTAAAATCTCTTGATTTTCTGCAATAAGCTCTTGAACATCTTTCTAGTAATTTATATGTATATATATTACTATATATAGTAATGTATATATATTACTAATATAAATCTTTAGATATATATATTTATATATAAGATCTATATATAGGTCTATATAAGATTTTATATATATATATATATATATATATATATATATATATATAATCTCCTGAGGTAAGGGAAACAAAAACAAGAATAAACTATTGTGACTACACCAAAATAAAAAGCTTTTGCATAGCAAAGAAAACCATCAACAAAACAAAAAGGCAAGCCAGCGAATGGGAGAAAATATTTGCAAATTATATATCTCATAAGGGGTTAATACCCAGAATATATAAAGTATTTATGTAACTCAACACCAAAAAAAAAAAAAAGACAAGCTGTCTAAAAATGGCAGAAGACCTAAATAGACATTTTTCAAAAGAAGACATATAGATGGCCAATAGACACATGAAAAGATGCTCAATATCACTAATGATAAAGGAAATTCAAATCAAAACTACAATGAGATATCACATCACACCAGTAAGAATGGCTAGTATCATAAAGACAAGAAATACAATTGTTGGTGAAGATATGGAGAAAAGGGAACCTCGTGTACCCTCCGTGAGGATGTAAATTGACACTGCCACTGTGGAAAACACTATGGATATTCCTCAAAAAATTAAAATTAGTAATATTATACAATCCAATAATTCTACTACTGAGTATTTACCCAATGAAAATGAAAATACTAATTCAAAAAGGATTATGCACACCTATATGTATAGCAGCATTATTTACAATAGCCAAAATATGGAAGCAACCAATGTGCCCATCAGTAGGGTAAATGGATAAAGAAGATGTGGGAGATATGTGTGTGTGTGTGTATAATATTATATATATATATTAACAGCCATAAAAAAAATAAGATCTTGGGCGCCTGGGTGGCTCAGTTGGTTAAGCGACTGCCTTTGCTCAGGTCATGATCCCGGAGTCCTGGGATCGAGTCCCGCATCGGGCTCCCAGCTCAGCGGGGAGCCTGCTTCTCCCTCTGACCCTCTCCCCTCTCATGCTGTTTCTCTCTCTCTCTCTCTCAAATAAATAAAATCTTAAAAAAAAAATAAAAAAAATAAGATCTTGCCATTTGCAACAACATGGATGGACTTAGAAGGTATTATGCTAAGTGAAATAAGCCAGACTGAGAATAACAAATATCATATAATTCCACTTATATATGGATTCTAAAATCCAAACAAAGAAGCAAACAAACAAACAAAAAAACCCCAAGAACTTAAAGAAAAAAGTGGTAGCTGCCAGAGGGGAAATGGGTATGAGAATGGGTGAAATAGATAAAGGGGATTAAACTGTACATGCTTCCAGTCACAAAATATATAAGTCATGGAGATGAAAAGTACAATATAAGGAATATAGTCAATAATATTGTAAAAATGATGTATGGTGATATATGGTGATTATATTTATAATGGTAATCATTGAATAATGTATAGAATTGTTGAATTAATATGTTGTACACTTGAAACTAATATAACACCATATGTTAATTATACTTCAATGAAAAATAAATTAAAAATACAAATAAAATTAATTATATCTATAGATATTGGTCAAAGGATACACAAAACACAAAGATGTAAAATATGATATTACATACATAAAATGTGGAAGGGAAAGTTATAATTTAGTGCTTTTAGAATGTGTTTGAACTTAAGTGACTATCAATTTAATATAAACTGCTATACACATAGGATGTTATATATGAACTGCATGGTAACCACAAATCAAAATCCAGAATAGATACACAAAATATATTTTAAAAAAGAAAGAAATTCAGGCACAACCCAAAAAGTGAATAATTTAAAAATAATTTAAAAATTTAAAAATGCAGGGGCACCTGGGTGGCTCAGTCATTAAGCGTCTGCCTTGGGCTCAGGTCATGATCCCAGGGTCCTGGGATCAAGCCCCGCAGTGGGCTCCCTGCTCCATGGGAAGCCTGCTTCTCCCTCCCCCACTCCCCCTGCTTGTGTTCCCTCTCTCGCTGTGTCTCTCTCTGTCAAATAAATAAATAAATAATCTTTAAAAAATTAAAATTAAAATTAAAAAATGCATACACATTTTTCCAAAGAAGGCAGACGGATGACCAACAGACAGATGAAAAGATGCTCAACGTCACTCATCATCAGGGAAATGCAAATCAAAACTACAATGAGATATCACCTCATATCTGTCAGAATGGCTAAAATCAAGAACATGAGAAACAGTGGATGTTGGTGAGGATGTGGAGAAAAGGGAACCCTCTTGCTGTTGGTGAGAATGCAAAGTGGTGCAGCCACTGTGGAAAACAGTATGGAGGTTCCTCAAAAAGTTAAATAAAAAAAAAGTTTAAAAAAATTACCCTATGATCCATCAATTGCACTATTAGTTACTTACCCAAAGAATACAAAAGGATATACAAAGAATACAAAGGGATACATGCACCCTTATGTTTATAGCAGCATTATCTAGAGTAGCCAAATTATGGAAATAGCCCAAATGTCCATCATTAGATGAATGGATAAAGATGTTATATATATTATATATAACATATATTATATATATAATATATACATTATATATACATTATATATATATATACATATGGGATGGGTAAAATAGGTGTTGCAGATTAAGGAATGCATTGGTTGTGATGAGCACTGGGTGATGTATGGAAGTGTTGAATCACTATACTATACACCATAAACTAATATTACAGTGTATGTTAACTAACTGGAATTTAAATAAAAACTTAAAAAAAATAAAATTCATTGACATGTCATTCATGGAAATTAAAAAAAAAAAAGCAACAACACTAAGGAAAGCCATCAAACCATAAGAGATCAACAGAAAATAAAGGAACAGAGAACTACAAAAACAGAGAACAATTAATAAAATGATAATAAGTACCTGCCTATCAATAATCACTTTAAATGTAAATGGTCTAAATGGTAAAATAAAAAGACAGGGTAACTGAGTAGATTAAAACAACAACAACAGCACCCACATATATGCTGCTACAAGAAAATTATTTTAGACCTAAAGACAAAGACATGCTGAAAGTAAAGGGATGGAAGAAGATATTCAATGCAAATGAAAGGGAAAAAAATCTGGGGTAGCAATACTTATATCAGACAAAATAGGCTTTAAAACAAAGACTGTAGCAAGGGACAAAGAAGGAAATACATAATGATAAAAGGTTAAATCCAACAGGAGTATATGACTGTAAATATCTATGTACCCAACATAGGAGTACCTGAATACACAAAGCAAATACTAACAGACATAAAGGGACAGATTGAGAGTTATACAATACTAATATTATTATTGTTAACACCAAACTTACTTCAGTGGTTACATCATCAGACAGAAAATCAGTAAGGAAACACTCGCTTTGAATGACACATTAGTCCAGGTGGACTTCACAGATATTTACAGAACCTTCCATCCAAAAACTGCAGAATACACATTCTTTTCAAGTGCACATGGAATATTCCCCATAATAGAGCACATGTTATCCCACAAAACAGGTAAAAAAATTTAAGAACATTTAAATCATATCAAGCATGTGTTCTGACCACAAGATTAAACCAGAAAAGAATTACATGAAAAAACTAGAAAATTCACAAACATATGGAGGATAAAAAACATAATACTAAACAACCAATGGGTCAGTGAAGAAACCAAAGAGGAAGTCGAACAATACATGGAAACAAATGTCATGAAATCTCAATGGCCCAAAAATCCATGGGACGTAGCAAAATCAGTTCTGAGGGAAGTTTATAGTGATACAGGCCTACCACAAAAAACAAGAAAAAGTCTCACATAAACAATTTAAACCAACACCTAAGAAAAAAGGAGAGAGGATTCAAACAAATTAAATAAGAAGTAAAAGAGAAAAAATAACAACAGCACAGAAATACAAAGGATTATTAAAGAATACTATGAAAAGCTATATGCCAAAAATTGGACAACCCAGAAGAATTTGATAAATTCCTAGAAACATGCAATCTTCCAAAACTGAATCAGGAGGACATAAAAAAATTTGAACAGACCAATTACTACTAAAGAAATTAATTTTAAAAAACTCTCCCAAAACACAAGTATAGGACCAAATCTCTTCTCAGTTGAATTCTATCAAACATTTAAAGATGAGCTAGTTTCAATTCTTCCCAAACTATTCCAAAAAATAGAAGAATGAAAACTTCCAAATTCACTCTATAAGGTCAGCATTACCATGATACCAAAACCAGTCAAAGACATTACAAAAAAAAGAGAGAAAATTACATGCCGGTATCCCTGATCAACATAGGTGCAAAAATCCTCAACAAAATAGCAAACCAAACTCAAGGATACATTAAAAGGATCAATCACCACTATCACGTGCAAATTATTCCAAGGATGCAAGGATGGTTCATAATCTGCAAATCAATCAATATGAACATCACGGGTGCCTGGATGGCTCAGCTGGTTTAGTGTCTGCTTTCAGCTCAGGTCATGATCCCAGGGTCCTAGGATCGAGTCCCAAGTCGGGCTCCCTGCTCAGCCGGGAGTCTGCTTCTCCCTCTACCCCTCCTCTCTGCTCGTGATCTCTCTCTGTCTCAAATAAATAAATAAAATATTTTTTAAAATGTGATACATCACATTAAAAAGAGGATAAAAACCGTATAATTATCTTAGAATTTTCTAGATACAGAAAAAGCATTTGACAATAAAAAGCATGTGCTCATGATAAAAACTCTCAACAATGTGGGTTTAGAGTGAATATGCATCAATAAAACGAAGGTCATATATTAAGAAAACAGAGCAAACATCATACTCAATGATGAAAAACTGAAAGTTTTTCTCTAAGATGAGGAAGAAGACAAGGATGTACACTCTCACCACTTTTATTTAACATAGGACTGGAAGTCCTAGCCACAACAATTAGATAAGAAAAAGGAAAGGCATTCAAATTTATAAGGTAGAAGTAAAACTTTTACTATTTTAGAAGCAATGATACTATATAGAGAAAACTCTGAAGCCTCCACCAAAAAAAAAAACTATTAGAACTAATAAATGAATTCATTAATGTTGCAGAATACAAAATTGATATACTGAAATTTGTTGCATTTTTATACACTAATAATGAAATAGCAGAAAGATAAACTAAGAAAACAATACCGTTTACAATTGCACCCTAAAATAAAATACCTTGGAATAAACTTAACCAAGGAGATGAAATACCTATACTCAGAAAAGTATAATGCACTGAAAAAATTGAAGACAATACAAATGGAAAGATACACCATACTCGTGGATTGAAATAATTAATATTGTTAAGATGTTTATACCACCAAAAGGAATCTACAGATTTAATGCAATCCCTACCAAAATACCAATAGTATTTTTCTTAGAACTAGAACAAATAATCCTAAATTTTTTATAAAACCACAAAATAGTCCAAATATCCAAAGTAATCTTGAAAAAGAACAGAGCTGGATGTATCAAAATCCAAAATTTCAAGAAATCACTGCAAAGCTATAGTAATTAAACAGTATGGTACTGGCATAAAAGTAGACACATAGATCAATGGAACAGGATAGTGACCCCAGAAATAAACCCATGCTTATATTGTCAATTAAGCTATGACAAAGGAGGCAAGCATAAACAATGGGGGAAATTATGATGTCTTCAATAAATAGTGTTGGGAAAACTGAACAGCAACATGCAAGAAAATGAAACTGGACCACTTTCTTATATAATACACAAAAACAAACTCAAATGGATTAAAGACCTAAATGTGAGACCTGACACCATAAAACTTCTAAAAGAAAATTAGGCAGTAATTTCTTGGATGTTTGCCTTAGCAAAATATTTATGTATATGTCTCCTCAGTCAAGGGAAACAAAAGCAAAAATAAATTTTGAGGACTCCACCAAAATATAAACCTTTTGCACAGCAAAAGAAATTATCAACAAAAGAAAAGTCAAGCGCCTGCATGGGAGAAGATATTTGCAAATGATATATCCAATAAGGGGTTAATATCTACAATGTGAAAGAACTTATACAACTTAACACCAAAAAACCCTACAGATACTGTGATTAAACAATGTGTAGAGGACCTGAATCGACATTATTCCAAAGAAGATATACAGATAGCCAATGGATATACAAAATGATGCTCACCATCACTAATCATCAAGGAAAAGCAAATCAAACCACAATGAGATATCACCTCACATTAGTCAAAATGGATAAAATAAAAAAGGCAAGAAATAACAAGCATTCACGAGGATATGCAGAAAAGGGAACCCTCATGCACTGTTGGTGGGATTGTAAAATGGTGCAATTGCTATGGAAAACAGTATGAAGTTTTCTCAAAAAAATTAAAACTAGAAGCACCATACAATCCAGTATTCCCACTTTTGGATATATATTCAAAATAACTGAAAGCGGGGTCTCAAAGAGATATTTGCACACTTATGTTCATAGCTGCATTACTTATAATAACCAAGAGGTGTACAAAACACAAATATCTATTGATAGGTGAATGAATAAACAAAATGTGAAATATATACATACACATATGTATATTATTCAGCCTGAAATAAAGGGAAATCTTGTCATACGCTACATGGATTAACCTTGAGGATATTATGCTAAATGAAATAAGCCAGTCACAGAAAGACAAATGCTGTATGTTTCCACTTATATGAGATACATAAAGTAGTCAAATTTATAGAAACAGAAACCAGAATAATGGTTATTGGGAACTGGCAGGAGGAAAAAGGGAGCGTTGTTTAATTTGTGTAGTATTTTATATTTGTAAGATGGAAAAGCTCTGGAGATACTTTCCACAACAATGTGAGTATATTTAAAACTACTAAAATGTATACTTAAAAGTAGTTAAGAAGGTAAACTTTATTTTATGTGTTTTTACCATGATAAAAAAATGAAAAAAAAATATCATTGGGAATTCAATGAGATGGCAAAATTTTTATTGAGAAAAATTCTTTTTTTGTTTCCTTTATGCATTTATTCTCCAGAAGCCAAAAAAATGCAGTCACAGAAAATTTAGATTCACTAGTATCTAAAAGTTTACACTATAAGTTAATCATTCTTTAAAAATTAATTTCTCTGAAATGATTTATCTATTCAAAGCCATTCAATAGATTTGTACCTTCTATGGGATAAATCTGAGATTCTTGGAATGGCTTACAACTCCCTGCAATACCTAGCCCCTTACTTTCTTTATTATTATTATTATTATTATTATTATTATTATTATTATTATTATTATGTTAATCACCATACATTCAACAGTCTTACACAATTCACCGTGCTCACCATAGCACATACCCTCCGCAATGTCTATCACCCAGCCACCCCATCCCTCCCACCCCCGACCACTCCAGCAACCCTCAGTTTGTTTCTTGAGAAAAATTCTTTTTAGGGTGATTGTAATTTAGCTTAGATTATGGAGGATGAAGGTGAGATTACCAAGGAAATGCTTAAGAAACAATTGATAATTTCTAAACTGCCCTCAAGGGTGATAAATCTTGATAACTGTAAGTTTTTATTTTGCAGAATAGAGTATGAAAACTTTGGAACAAAACAGGGTTGCTTGGAACAGAGATAAATCTCTTGGAACAAATGAGGAGAAACTAAGCTCTGCCATCAGTGGTCCTTCCATCCACATCCTCTTTCCTGTCCTTACCTTATACAATTTTTAAACTTCTCCTAAAAATGCTGAAAAAGCAATGTTTCCTGAAAGGATGATTTCCCAAGCAACTTACATCAGAACGCCCATGGGCACTCTACAAAAAATATAGCCTCCTGGACACCCCTCCCCGCAGTGCCCCCGTTACTGCTTTGATTCATCATCTCTCATCTGGTTTATTTCAGTAGTCTCCATATTTCCTCCCTCCAATTTATCCTCTTTACTGGTTCCAGTAATCTATTTAAAATGGAAAAGTGTCAAATAAAATAAAATAAAATGGAAAAGTGTTCATTCTAGTCCCCACACTAAAAATTTTAATGACTCCTCATTACCCTCAAGATAAAAATCTAAATTCCTTAAAGAAGTTTAAAAAACACTTCATGACCTGCATCCCAATGTTTATAGCAGCAATGTCCACAATAGCCAAACTATGGAAAGAGCCGAGATGTCCATCGACAGATGAATGGATAAAGAAGATGTAGTATATATATACAATGGAATATTACTCAGCTATCAGAAAGGATGCAATCTTACCATTTATATTGATGTGGATGGAACTGGAGAGTATTATACTGACTGAAAAAATTCAATCAGAGAAAGACAATTATATGTTTTCATTCTTTTAATTTCTTAGAGAAAGAGTTGTAAATGCTCTGAGAAGAATGATTTTTCTCATTGAAGGGGGAAACAAGTAAAAAAAAATCAACTGATGATGAGCAAATTTGTAAAGTGATTATGTTTTATGTTTTTTTTTTCCTTTTAAAAAGTTGGAAGGGTGCAGCAACATTTCCTTTTAAAAATTTATCTTGATCCTGACAAAATAGCCCCAGTGAGCATTATTAACAACATGGATTGGCACCTAGCTAACTATGGATAAAGTCTTTCCATAATTTGGCTGTTGTTAATAATGTGTCTATAAACATTGGGGCACATGTATCCCTTTGAATCAGTATTTTTGTATCCATGTAAATAACTACTAGTGCAATTGCTGGATTGTAAGGTAGTTCTATTTTTAACTTTTTGAGGAAACTCCATTGTGTTTTTCATAGTGGCTGCACCACTTTGCATTCCCACCAACAGTGTAAGAGGTTCCCCTTTTTCTGCATCCTCGTCAATACTTGTTGTTTCTTGTGTTGTTCATTTTAGCCATTCTGACCTGTATGTGTTGATATCTCATGGTAGTTTGGATTTGCATTTCCCTTATGATGAGTGATGTTGAGTATCTTTTCATGTGTCTGTTAGCCACCTGCATGTCTTCTCTGGAAAAATGTCTATTCATGTCTTCTGCCCATTTCTTAACTGGATTATTCATTTTTGGGTTGTTGAGTTTTATAAATTCTTTTTGTATTTTGGATACTAACCCTTTATCAGATATGTCATTTGCAAATACCTTCTCCCATTCTGTAGGTTGCCTTTTTTTTATGTTGATTGTTTCCTTCACTGTGCAGAAGCTTTTTATTTTGATGAAGTCCCAATAGGTTATTTTGGCTTTTGTTTTGCCTCAGGAGACATATCTAGTAAGAAGTTGCTACAGCCAATGTCAAGAGGTTACGGCTTGGGTTCTCCTCTATGATTTTAATGGTTTCCTGTCTCACGGTTAGGTCTTTCATTTATTTTTTTATTTATTTTTGTGTATGAAAGTGGTCCAGTCACATTCTTTTGCATGTAGTTGTTCAGTTTCCCAACACCATTTGTTGAAGAGACTGGTTTTTTTGTTTTTTTTTTTTTTCCCCATTGGATATTCTTTCCTGTGTGTTGAAGATTAATTGCCCATACAGATGTGGATTCATGTCTGGGTTTTTCTATTCTGTTCCATTGAACTATATATCTGTTTCTGTGACAGTCCCATACTGTTTTGGTCACTACTGCTTTGTAATATTTCTTTGAGTTCCTGGTTGACCCATTCATTGTTTAGTAGCATGTTATTTAACTTCCATGTATTTGTGGTCTTTACAGAGTCTTTCTTGTGGTTGACTTCTTGTTTCATAGATCTATGGTCAGAAAATAACCATGGTATGATTTCAAACTTCTTGATTTTTTTAAGCTTTGTTTAGAGGGCTAATATGTGATCTATTCTGGAGAATGTTCCATGTGCACTTGAAAAGAATGTGTATTCTCTTGATTTAGGATGGAGTATTCTGAATATATTAAATCCATCTGTTCCAGTGTGCCATTCATACTCATTGTTTCCTTGTTGATGTTCTATTCAGATCAGTCCATGGATGTTCATGGTGTATTAAAGTCCCCTACTATTATTCTATTCTTATCAGTTAGTTCGTTTATGTTTGTTATTAACTGTTTTATGTATTTAGGAGCTCCTATGTTGGGTGCATAAATATTTACAATTGCTATATCTTCTTCTTGGTTTGTCACCCATTATAATTATATAGTATTCTGGTTTGTCTGGTGTTGCTGTATATGTCCGGAGTTGCAATGCCTCCAGCTTTGTTTTTCTTTTTCATGATTGCTTTGGCTATTCAGGGTCTTTTGTGGGTCTATACAATTTTTAGGATTTTTTGTTCTAGTTCTGTGAAAAATGCTGTTGGTATTTTGATACGGATTGCATTAAATGTGTAGATTGCTTTGGGTAGTATAGACATTTTAACAATATTTATTCTTCCAATCCCTGAGCATAGAATGTCTTTCCATTTCTTTGTATTTTCTTCAATTTCTTTCATCAGTTTTTTATAGTTTTCAGAGTCCAGGTCCTTCCCCTCTTTGGTGAGGTTTATTCCTCTGTAACTTATTGCTTTTGGTGTAATTGTAAATCAGATTGATTCCTTAATTTCTCTTTCTGCTGCTTCATTTTTGGTACATAGAAATGCTACAGATTTTTGTACATCGCTTTTGTGCCCTTTGACTTTACTAGCAGGTCTAGCAGCTTTTTTTGGGAGATTTTCTGGTTTTCTATAGAGATACGATGTCGACTGCAATTATTCAAAATTTTACTTCTTCCTTGTTGATTTAGATGCCTTTTATTTCTTTTTGTTGTCTGATTGCTGTGGCTAGAATTTCCAATACCATGGTAGTTAAAAGTGGTGAGAGTGGACATCTCTGTATTCTTCCTGACCATAGAAGACACCTCTTATTTGTTTTCCATTGAGGATGATATTATCCATTGGTTTTACATATATGGCCTTTATTGTGTTGAGGTATGTTCCCTCCCAACCTACTTTGTTGAGGATTTTTATCATGAATGGATGTTGTACTTTATCAAATGCTTTTTCTGCATCTATTGACAATGATTATATGGTTCTTATCCTTCATATTAATGTGATGTATCACATTTATTGACTTGTGAATATTGAACCACCCTTGCAACCCACGAATAAATCACACATGATCATGGTGAGTGATTTTTTTAAATGTATTGTTAGATTCACTTTTCTACTATTTTATTGAGAATTTTTGCACCTATATTCATCAGATATAGTAGCCTGTGTTTTTCTTTGGTAGTGGGGTCTTTCTATGGTTTTAGTATCAAGGTGATGCTGGCCTCATAGAATGAATTTGGATGTTTTCCAGCCTTTTCTATTTTTGGAATAGTTTGAGAAGAATCAGTATTAACTCTTCTTTAACTGTTCGGTAGAATTCCCTTATGAAGCCCTCTGATCCTGGACTTTTCTTGTTTCTTGAGGTAGGCCGGTATTGCTATAAACTTCCCTCTTCGGACTGCATTTTCTGCCTCCCAATGTTTCTGGGCCATTTTGTTTTCATTTTTGTTTGTTTCCATGTATTTTTCCATTTCTTCTTTGATGTCCTGGTTGACCATTCATTATTTAATAGCATGTTGTTTAACCTCCTTATATTTGTGGTCTTTCCAGATTTTTTTTTGTGTGTATGTGGTTGAATTGAAGTTTCATTGCTTTGAAGCCAGAAAAGATTCATGGTAAGATTTCAATCTTTTTGTATTTGTTGAGGCCTGCTTTTTGACCTAATGTGTGATCTATTCCAGAGAGTGTTTCATGTGCACTTGAAAAGAATGTGTATTCTTCTGTTTTAGGATTGAATGTCCTCAATATATCTGTTAAATTTGTCTGGTCCAGGGTGTCATTTAAAGCCACTGTTCCCTTGTTGATTTACTGTTTGGATGATCTATCCATCAGTGTAATTGGAGTAGTAAATTCCCCTACTATTATTGTATTACTATCGATTAGTTCCTTTATATTTGTTATTGATTGTTTTATGTATTTGGGTGCTCCCATGTTGGGTGCATAAATATTTACAATTATTATGTATTCTTTTTAGAACATGCCTTTCATGATTATATTGTTTTTCCTTGTCTCTTCTTACAGTCTTTGTTTTAAAATCTATTTTGTCTGGGTAGATAGCTGCTCCTCTGTTGTCCTGTCTGCCATTCCCTTGCAGTGTATTCAATGAACTCTGTCTCCCGGTACTATATGCAACTAATGAATCATTGAATACTACATCAAACCTAATGATGTACTATACAGTGGCTAACTGAACATAATAAAAAATATATAATAAATAAATAATTTAAAAAAGAACAAACACACAAAAATAAAATCTATTTTTTCTGATAAGTATTGGTATCCCATCTTTCTTTTTGCATTCATTAGCATGATAAATGATTTTCAATATCCTCACTTTCAATCTGTAGGTGTCTTTAGGTTTAAAATGAGTCTCTTGCAGGCAGCATATAAATGGATCTTTTTTTTTATATCCATTCTTACACCCTATGTCTTCTGAGTGGAACATTTAGTCCATTTTCATTCAAAGTAATTATTGATAGATATGTTTTTATTGCCATTTTATTACTTGTTTTATGGTTGTTTCTTTAGATTTTCTCTGATTCTTTCTTGTCTTTGTCACTTTTGGTCTCTACTTTTAATATTTCTTGCAGTGATGCTTTAGTGGTCATGAATTCCTTTAGTATTTGTTTGTCTGGGAAACTCTATCACTCCTTCTCTTCTGAATGATAGCCTTGTTGGATAGAGTATTCTTGGCTACAGAGTTTTCCCATTCAGCACTTTGAATATATCATGCCACTCCCTTCTGGCTTGCCAACTTTCTTTTGAGAAATTTCTAGCTAGCTTTATGGGTTTTCCCTTGTAAGTTATGGACTTCTTTTGTTTTGGTAGTTTTAATATTTTTTTCTTTATTATGACATTTTGCAAATTTAATTACAGTGTGTCTTGGTATTGGCCTGCTTTTGTTGATTTTGATGGGAGGTCTCTGTGCCTCGTGGATCCGGATATCTATTTTCTTCCCCGGATTAGGGACATTTGTAGGTATTATTTATTGAAATAAATTTTCTGCCCCCTTTTCGCCCTGTTCTTCTTCTGGGACTACTATAATACAAATGTTAGCACATTTGATGTAGTCACTGAGTTCCCTAAGTCCATTCTCCTGCTTCATAATTCTTTTTTTCGTCTTTGTTTAGCTTCATTACTTCCCATTACTTGTATTCTAGGTTATTAATTTGTTCCTCTGCTTCTTCCAGCCTGCTATTCATTGAATCAGGTGTGTTTCTTATCTCATTAATTGCACTCTTCAACTCTGATTGATTCTTTTTTAACTCTTTTATCTCTGTGGTAAGGGTCTTATGGATGTCTTTTATTCTTTTCTCACATCCAGTGAGTATCCCTAGGGTCTTTGCTTTAAATTCTCCATCAGACATGTTACTTATATCTGTTTCACTTAGATTTCTGGCAGTGGCCTTATCTTGTTCTTTCATCTGTGATAAATTTCTCCATCTTTGCATTTTGTCTACATCTCTGTCATCTTCTCTGTGTTAGAAAAGCCAGTTATGTCTCATGCTCTTGGTAGTGATGGTCTGATGAAGAAGAGGTCATGTACTGCCCAGGCCCTGGCACTTCAGGGAGTAGCTACAGTGTATGCTATATGCCCTCTGCTATTGTGCTTTTGCTCCTCTATCCTTCTGAAGAGGTTCTCCTTGCCTGCTGTGGGCAGTGTTTGGTCCCTGGCCTGAATGTGGTGAGTTTTAACTAAGTGTGCTGTGGTCGGCTTGTGAAATGAGACCTGTCACCACCTCTACCAGAACTGAAGCTCTACAGAACTCTCTGTGAGAAGTGGTGTTAGCAGGGGTTTGTGCTGATCTTCAGAGGCCCACTTGCCCTGGGACTGTGTCAAGTGTGCCTGAGGTAGGCAATCCCAGTGTAGTCCAGGGAGGTGGGGCTTGGTGTAAGCAAGTTAGGCAGCTAGTGTTGGTGCTATGCTGCTTCCCACAGGTGGCTCTGTGTTCATGCTGAAGGGTAGGGGAGAGAAATGGCACCAGGCAGCTCCTTTGTTCCCAGAGAGGTGTCCCTGTGAAGGTTGCCTCTCAGGAATGCACTCTGAGAAGAGTAAATGAGATCTCTACTGTGTGCTCCTGGTGTTCTTCAGATTGCTGTTTTCCAGGCTGTGTGTTCCTTGGTTGTTTGCCTGCCTTCTCTTCAGAAGCAGCAGCGCCCTCCAGGCTCTATCCCAGCTAAGCCCACTGACCTTTGAAGTTCCAGACTTTAAGCCCTGCTTGTTGCAAGAACTCATTTTTAGCCCCTGAATTCAGCTCCTCTTGTTTTCCAAGCCAATGGCTTTTGGAGAAATGTTCTCCTTGTGCATTCCCTTGTATGCTCCTCTCTCTCCCTCTTTCTCTGTCTCTCTCTCTCTCCCTCCCTTCTCTATAACCACAGCTTCCTCCTATCTACAGCACCAGTGATATGTTTTCCCCTAAACCATGTCTCTACACTTCCTACGTTTTTTGATGTGGTTTCATCTCTAGCTTTAGTTGTGGAGTTTGTTCTGTCAGTCTTCAGGTGAATTTCTGGAGTATTTAGGATGACTTGATGGTTATCTTGTTGCATTCACGGGACGAGGTGATCCTAAAGTCCTCCTACTCCACTGCCATCTTCCTCTGTTACTCCAGGTTTCTTTTGACTTTCATTTGCATGATAGATATTTCTCCATCCTCTCACTTTCAACCTGCAGGTGTCTTTAGGTCTAAACTTGATGAATCTTTTTTTTTTTTTTTTAAATCTATTCAGCCACTTTCTGAGCCTGGACATTTTAAACAGTATATTGTGGCAACTTTGGGTCTGGTACACCTTTCCCTCAGGTCTTGTTACTGTTATGTGCTTGTTTATATTACTGTGTAAAGCCTCTGACATTGCCCCTCAGAGGGTGCAGCCTTGAATACACACACATTCACCCTGGGAGAACACTCATATTGGCAGGGCTTTCCTTGTCTCCTTCTCTGATCCCTCCCAGATCTTAAGTTTCACTAATTGCCTACTGATTAGTCTGTATTTTTTTTTTTTTTACATATGCACAAGGGCATAAATTGACTTGCAGTCTGATCCAGTCAAATTTGAGCTCCTTTGAAGGGATATTTGCCCAGATCAGTGTTTGAGACTTGCTCTGATCTCAGGTTGGCTCTTTTCAGATGTCTTTCCCCCTGTTTCTCTCCAAGAAATAACCAGTGTAAGGTTTAGCCTATAATTCAAATCGTTCTACACTGTTGGTGGGATTGCAAGCTGGTGCAGCCACTCTGGAAGACAGTATGGAGGTTCCTCAAAAAGTTGAAAATAGAGCTACCATA
>NC_138385.1:51433970-51503653 GCF_054177405.1 Leptonychotes weddellii
GGCTGGGTGATAGACATTGGGGAGGGTATGTGCTATGGTGAGCACTGTGAATTGTGTAAGACTGTTGAATCACAGACCTGTACCTCTGAAACAAATAATACATTATATGTTAAAAAAAAGAAAAAGAAAAAGATAGCAGGAAGGGAAAAATGAAGGGGGGTGGAAATCGGATGGGGGAGATGAACCATGAGAGACTATGGACTCTGAGAAACAAACTGAGGGTTCTAGAGGGGAGGGGGTGGGGGGATGGGTTAGCCTGGTGATGGTTATTAAAGAGGGCATGTACTGAATGGAGCACTGGGTGTTATATGCAAACAATGAATCATGGAACACTACATCAAAAACTAATGATGTAATGTATGGTGATTAACATAACATAATAAAAAAACAAAACAAAACAAAGCAAAACAAAAAAACAAATGGTTCTATCAATTTCTTTCCAGTTACCTTTTGCCACTACCTTCACTGTTTTTTAGAGTACTCTCAGGCTTAAATTTCTTTATGCTCTATTGTAAATAAAGTTAGTTCCTATGGGGAAAGTTTCATAGTTGTCTCTTCTAAGCCCTCCTTCTTTCCTAGTGCAAAATCTCCAAAGTACAGTTCTGGTACTGAGGGCCAACATAGTGGCATACTTCTCTAAGACATCCCAGCTTTTGGAGATGAGTGCTTAGTGTAGAAGGAATGCAGCAAGCTTAGGTCTCTTTGCCTTGCCTGTCTTAGTATGCATCGTCTGTGCCATATTTCAGTAAAAGAGTGAGTATTCTTTTACTGGCCCCAGTATTCTTAGTACCACCATGTCCCATATTTAGCCTTGTCCCATGAATGGGGGCTGCGTGAAAGAATGATGCCCACCATGTCTTGGCTGCACTGGATAAGGACTTAGCTTCAAACCAGGTAGCTGGTGGAAGAATGAGAAACACTTATGCCCTGTGCCACCCAAAAAGATAGCCCTTCAACTGAGAAATAGGGGGAGAGGAAGCCATATATTTTTAGTTATTTTACTCTGAGGTGGAGTTTCTCCCTAGATAAGCTTGTGTTGGGGGGAAGGAGGGAGTGGTTCTTGTTTCAAATACCATAAACTTTCATTGTTTCTAAAGTTTTAGATTTTCTTAAATATGTGCTTTTTTCATTTATGTTATGCCATTTTAAGACCATCTCTAGAGATTTTATTTTTTATTTTTTTAAATGGTTATTTATATTTTATAATTTCCACTAGTTTCACTGGGAAGCTTATCCACAAAGCTCTTCATGCTGTTATCCTGGAAGTAGAATATATCTATTCACATGTAATGCTGTTATTGATGTAGTTGGATTTATGTCTATCATTTTAATTTTTTCTATATGTCTCATGTCTTTTTTGTCCTATTCTTTTTTCTTGGTATTAGGTAAATATTTTCTAGTGGAACTTCTTTAAATTATTTTTTTCACTATTTTTTAAGTTATTTTCTTAGTGGTCCTAGGGCTTGCACATGTCTCTTAGCAGAATATAGTTCACTTTTATACTAACTTAGTTCCTTTAAGATATACAAATGTTACTCCTGTATAGTTCTCTTCTCTCTTCCTTCTTTTTTCCTATTTTTGTTATGCATATTATATCTATTTAGTATGTTAAAATATATTAACATCATAATGTATGTGATATATTTAAAAATCTAAGAATACATTATTTTAGTTATTACATTGTATACATTTTTAAGAAAATGAGATAAGAAAATAGAACTATTTATTTATACAGTTTATTATATTAACCTTCTAATTTACCACTTCTGTCCCTCCATCTCAGGATTCCCTACATTTTAATTTTCTTTTTTTGCCATACTAGGGATATTTGCTAAATTTTCAACCTTGGTCTTCCATTAACATTATTTTTAAGGAGACAGAATAAAACAATTTTGTGGGTTTAATTATGTCCCTTCTGAAAGATATGTACATTTCCCTATCCCCAGTATGTGTGAATATAACTTCATTGGAAAATAGTGTCTTTGCACATGTAAATCATTCCGGTTCTTGAGATGATATTATTCTGGACTTAGGGTGGACCTGAAATACAATGACTGGTGTTTCTATAAGAAAGAGGAGAGGGATTTTTAACACAGGGACACAGAAGAAAGGCCATATGAAGATGGAGTCAGAGACTGGAGTTATGCTGCCACAAGCCAAAGAATGCCAGGAGCCACCAGAAGTTGGAAAAGGCAAAGAAGGATTCTGTACTAGATTTCGGAGGGAGTGTGTCCCTGTGATACTTTGATCTTAGATTTATGGACTCTAGAACTGTGACAGAACAGATTTCTCTAGTTTTAAGTCACCCTGTTTGTAGTAATTTGTTATTGGAGTCCTAGGGAACTAACACACCCAGTCAGGCAATCATTCCAGATTTTTTCTTTGTAAATCCATGTTTGCTTTCATTTATGAAAATTTCCTTCCCCTCCCAATTAAGCTTTGGGGCACAGGGTTAATACCGGTGACTTTTTTTTTAAAGATTTTATTTATTTATTTGAGAGAGAGAATGAGAGAGAGCACATGAGAGGGGGGAGGGTCAGAGGGAGAAGCAGACTCCCTGCCGAGCAGGGAGCCCGATGCAGGACTCAATCCAGGGACTCCAAGATCATGACCTGAGCCGAAGGCAGTCACTTAACCAACTGAGCCACCCAGGCGCCCTATACTGGTGACTTTTATTGCAACAAAGTAATTCAAAGCATTTGGCTTATCATAAACAACAAATGAAAACTTTTTATGTTAATATACACATTTTAATAACTTTCCTTTTGTCAACCTAGTCATTACACTAAAGAAAAAAGCAAGGAAGTTGTGCCAGTTTATTGATTTACTGCTTATCATCTCTAAATTCTCCCTTCTTGACTACTCTGAAAATGGATCTGGGAGATTTATTTATTTTTATTTAAAGATTTTATTTATTTGACAGAGAATGAGAGAGAGAGGAAGAGAGAGCACAAGCAGGGGGAGTGGCAGGCAGAGGGAGAAGGAGAAGCAGGCTTCCCGCTGAGCAGGGAGCCCTACTCCAGGCTCCATCCCAGGACCCCAGGATCATGACCTGAGCCAAAGGCAGATGCTTAACTGCTTAACCAACTGAGCCACCCAGGCCCCCTGATCTGGGACATTTAAATATTTTTCCTTTTGTCAGCTAGAACTGAAGCTTTATCAGTAGATGGAACTGGAAATACAGTGCAGGAAGAAAGGGTTTTGCTTCCTGCTTCTGGCATTTTTACTGGGTAGGCTGCTCCCCCAGCTTGTAAAATTTCTCCTGTGCCTTGTTCCTGTGGTGCATTGTTTTGGTAGCACCTCTAGCAGCTTCCCCTGGCAAGCTTCTCCTGGTGGCTTTGTAGTAATGTCCTTCTGGTGATAAACTTCCCCATGAACACATTTCTCAGGCACCCTAGAAGACTGATCCCCAGGGTAGAGTTCCAGTGACTTCCAGAGGTTGTAGTTTCAGCAAGTTCTGCCCACAAGGTACCACAGCATCTTTCCTGCCATTTAATAAGTCTTGTCTGGCTTCATTCTCTCCAACCAAGTCTGGATCTTAGTCCTAAGTGGGGAGTAGGGGTTGAGGGTACTATATCTCAATTCTAGGAGTAGTGGCTATTTTATCTACTATTATATTATATATCTCTATATTTACTATTATATTATATATTAGAGTTCTCTTTACTCCTTACAAGGTAATCCCTCATTACTCCAATCTCCTATTATTGTTAATAATAATCTTAGCCTAGGTTTTTTAGCTCTCATTCTGGCCATGTTTTCCCCTTAGAAAGAAAGAACCACACAAGGTAATTGTGATATGATAGTTCTATCTTTGGTGGTTATGCTATAGTACTTGAAAATGCCATTAATGTTAATTATTATTAACTAATAATTAGTTAATTATTCTTGATAATTAACAATAAAATTATGTTAATAATTTTGTATCTTAAACTTTCTTAAAAGGCACATGTTAATTTGAATTAATTAGTAATTCATAGCAATTTTCCCTCCTGATTGCACCCAGACTGATACTGGAATAACAATGTCCTATAAAGTTTGAAATATGGTATGAATATATTCACATGACTTTTACAGCAAGCAATTCCTGTGAAGTGGGCACAGCAAGTACTATTACATTTAACAGATGAGGAACAAGGCTCACAGAATACAAGTAAGCTGTGCAAAGTCATATAGTCATTTTTATTATCTGTAAAATGGGGATAATAATAAAACCTACCTCCTAGGGTTTTAAAAAGATTTATAAAGATTAAATGAAGTGAAGTATATAAAGTGCTTAGTGCATGGTAGTGGCTTGATAATGTTAACTGTTATATATATTATACTTGACTTGTAAAAAATATTTAATCTGGTGTTTTGCTAAACTATTTGTAATGAGTTGTCTAGGGCTTATATATTTCTTCAATCTTTTTTTTTTTTTTTTGTTAATGACATTTTTCAAGTACTGTAGCATAACCACCAAAGATAGAACTATCATATCACAATTACCTTGTGTGGTTCTTTCTTTCTAAGGGGAAAACATGGCCAGGGTGAGAGCTAAACAACCTAGGCTAAGATTATTATCAGCATAATGCAATTCTAGACCAACAGCGATCAATGGCTAAACTCTGAGTAAGGAAACCAAATTTCTAAGAATCCATCCCTAACCTTAAAAGGTAAACCTTCAAATTTGATTATTTTAATGAATGTAAATAGTACATGCAGCTTAAACATCATCTCTAGTCTCATCGGGTTTGGCTTCTATTAATTACTTTTTTTGGTCAAGGCTTGAGGTTGGAACAAAATATTAAGGAAAAGTAGAAACGGAGACTCAGTTTATTATATATGTACCAATTATTCTACAAAGCTTTTAATCACTTAAGATTTTAGTAACCAAATACTTAAAGTCAGTACTGTACTAAAAATTTAGGATTCTATGTATTAAAAAACAAAAACTGTCCCAAAGCTTGCATACAGATTTGAAATAATACCTAAAACCTTGCATACAGATATGTAATAATGCACAAAAATCCATGGTTAATGTAAAATACTTTGGTAGTTCTTTAAGACACAATTGAAAATTATCCTACAGGAATGAGACAGATATGGCACGTCTTAAACTTTCAGAAGGGGAAAAAATAAAATGCTTCATATCTGACGGCATATTCCCCCCACAATATGAGCCCTGTACTCTGGACTGGTAAGTAGAACATTTTCATCTGGTACAAAAACCATTTGAGGGGCGCCTGGGTGGCTCAGATGGTTAAGCGTCTGCCTTCGGCTCAGGTCATGATTCCAGGCTCCTGGAATCGAGTCCCGCATCGGGCTCCCTGCTCCGTGGGAAGCCTGCTTCTCCCTCTGCCTCTCTCTCTCTCTATCTCTCATGAATAAATAATTAAAATCTTGAAAAAAAAAAAAGACATTTGAAAGCGAAACAAGTGACATAGATATAGCGGCTCCTTTTTCCGCCTCAGTCGCAAGATCCTTCAGTGGCTGGCCTCTTTTCGGTGGAGAGCCAAAACAAAACAAAACCCCAAAAAACAACAACAAAGCCTCTTCGGTGACGGGAGGAAAAAGAAGAAAGCACTGAATCAAGTCAACCCCTCACACGTTCCTCACAACGCCAAAGGGAAAGGTGCTCAACAGGAAAGAGTTGGACTGCTCTCACGGGAAAGGAAAAGTACTCAAGAGCTCTCGGAGGAGAGCGCCACCATGGAGTTCTACGGCGTCAGCCAGAGCGTCGGCCGTCAGTTAGCACCGCCCCGTTTCCGGGAGCGGTAGCTAGGCAACCGCCGGCCTCAGGGAGAGTGGAGGACATTCGGTTGCGTTAGTGCCCCTAGCGGCGAACAATGAGCCCTGCAGGCTCCTCTCAGTTTTTACCCTCCCCTCTCTCCACCCCCTTTGCCCCGTCCCCCCACCCCCCGCCACTTCGGCTCCTCCCCTCTCTTCTCTCAGGCTGGCTAGCTCGCTCTCTCTCTCTCTCTCTCTCTCTCTCTCTCTCTCTCTCCCCCCCTCCTCTCTCTCCTCTCTCTCCTTCCTCTCCGCCTCCTCTGCTCTTGGGCTAGAATATCTATGGGTCGATACGTGATGCGATGAATCCGAGAGAGACCAGAGAGACCAAAACTAGGACGAGGAGTGGGGCGGAAGCGGTGGGACTCCTGGGCATGGGGGCTTCACCACAATAGAGGCAGCGCCCCCACCCGCCCCCGCCAGCTCCTCCGGAGCGGAGCCCCCAAACCCCCTAGGGAAAAGGATGGCGGCGGCACCTACCCAGATCGAAGCCGGTGGGTAACTGTGTCTGGGGGATAAGGAGATGGGAGCTTAGCGCGACGGCTGTCAGTTTCTTTTGAAAAAGCTTCTGTTTTTCTTTACCTCCCTCTCAACCTCTTTTTCCCCTCTTCCACAGAGCTGTATTACCTGATCGCTAGATTCTTGCAGTCCGGACCCTGCAACAAATCCGCTCAGGTAAGAGGGAGAAGGAGCTCTGGGGAATGGTCCCAATGGGGAAATCGAGGCATCGGGTGTGCGGTTTCACTGAGGGTGAGGGAAAGGCCGGCCTTGACTAGTCCTGCCGTCAGCGGCTGGGTTCGAAGTGGGGAGGGAGGAATGTGTTGATGGCCCAAGCTGCTCCTCATATCCGTGTTTCCCTTTTGCTCAGGTGCTAGTGCAGGAGCTCGAGGAGCATCAGGTACGGAGCCCCTTCGGGAAGACGTGGGGAGGTTTGGGGTGAGACTGGAGGAAGGGGAGGGCAAGTCAGGGGCGGAGGACAGGGGCTGGGAGGGAAGCTTGGATCTGGGCACTCGTAACTGTTGTCACTGGAGTGAACCAGCTTCTTCCCTCAAAAGGGGCGGATATCGCCAGGGTCTTAACTCACCCCTCTTTATGACCAAGGGGGGCGGTTTTTCAGGATTTCCTCCCCCTCGGCCTCCTCCTTCCTACACTGGACTAGCTTTGAGGCAACAGCTATCGGACCTAGAGAAATACAGACGCCAGAGGGTCGGGGACCAGGACTCGGGTTGGGTCGGGTTCATTGGGAGCCAAGGCATGGCCTATATGGTTTGCCCACCCCCACCCTTTCTTTTCTCTCACCCCCAGTTGATTCCGCGCCGCTTGGACTGGGAGGGAAAAGAGCACCGAAGAAGCTTCGAGGATCTGGTGAGTAAAGTTTTCATTTCAACTTAATCCAACTCTTTCTCCGCTCCCTCCCCACCTTGTTCCCCCAACCCTCTCCCTACCCCTTAGCCAACAGGACTGTAGAGCTTTGCGCTGGGCCGAAGAACGACTGCCCCTTCCCCCCCTCCCTGCCAGTCAGAGAAAGGGTACCTTGTCCTCCCCCTGGCCTCGCTTATTTCCACTCGGAAACTTTGAAGAATGTGAGTTAGTTATCAGAGATGCCGTTTTGTGGATTATGAATATGTTACAAACATTGAGAAAGGCCCATTGTAGGGGGAAAAGGGAGAGAAACCTGGGGGTTATCTTGGGGCACGTACCAAGGACTGACGTTGGCCAATGACAGCGTTGGTAACAGCCCAGAGTTCCGGATTAGTGGAAGAAAACTGGTTTCTGGTTGGTCCTGGCTTGAAATACGGGAACTGAGGCCAGGCTTAGTCTTTGGGGGGGGGGGGGGGCTTACGGGGGAGGGAGCTAAGGAGGGGAGTTAACCGACCCTGGACTGGGCAAAACGACACAATTAAAAATAATAGGAAGCATAAAGCGAATTCCAAAATTTGCCGGTTTTAGGTAATTGACTACCGAATAAAAAAGCATAATTATTCTATGTATCACATTTTAGAAAATAGCTCATTAAATCATTGTATCGCATTTCTGCAGATACATTTTCACTAAATAACAACTACGGATTATGACCTTTTTGAGAATTGATGAAACACGATTTGGGGTTTACAAGAGCCAACAATGGTTATATTTTAAAATATACTTTAGTAAAGGACCAAAGGCATTGGATTGACTGGGTTGTTTCTCCTATAAATGTAATTCATAGTGTCCATGCACTTCTGTTCAGCATTGACACACACAAAAAGGTGGTGTTTTTTTATTTTTGGGAAGATGTCCCCTTGCGTTAGCCTCTGGTACAGTGAATTGGAAGGAAATGAAAGGAGAAAGGGGTGATGTTACTAAAAACTAAATTCAGCTATCTTTCCTTCAAATAAGATCCAAATGGAGGAAAATCAAAGTTAAAGAAAGTTGAAGGGGTATGGTAGACTGTAAATATAAATAAAATGATTTAATAATACAATATTTAAACTGATTTAGTGTTAATTTGACAATTTTTATATTAAATTACAATAATGAAGCCATGTTAATAATTATTAAATAATAATTTTAGTTTTCTGACTAAATATTTTATTTTTTGCATATCACAAAATGGTGTAATAATTGTAATATGGATAAACTCCACCATCTATACTACTAATGGTAAAAAATTCTCAGGTGGATAAAAACTATTTTGGAAAAACTGCATGTATTATCACTGTATTTAATTTGTAGTCAGACTTTTTGTTGGACTGAAGTCCTGCCAAAAAAGGGGCAAAACAATGCTTACCAATATCTATTTAAATTTTCTTTTTTGAATAGACATTGTCATTTCAATGGTAAGAAAAGATTCAGTTACATTTAAGTTGGCTATGATTTGAACTCAACATTCAGTTGAACATTTAGATTACTTCCAGTTTTTCATTAATGTCTTTGCATAGTTAAGTAGTCTTTCTTCTTTTTTCCTTTCTTTTTTTGGATTTATTTTCCTGGACTGTATTTCTAAAGTGGAGTTATCAGGTCAAAGGGTCTCATTGGTTTTTTAGCTTCTCTTATATGTTATAAAATTGCTCTCCAGAAGATAGTACTAATTTATGATGTTACCATCTAGGTGCTTCGAGTGAGTTTTTAAATACTTTTAAAATCTTTTGGTAGCTTTAATAGGTGAAATAGCCCCTAGTTGATTTAATTAGCTCTTTTTTTCATGATTAGTGAAGCTTAAATTTTAACCAGTTATTTTTTTAATTGTTGTTAATCCTTTTGTATATCCCTATAGATACCTGATTTTCACATTTATCTTTTGAATTTATTGTTTTTTATATTTCCTTACACATTTTTATTTTCATATACACAGACTTTCATCTACTGTTTGAACATTGTCTATAATTTATTTTTTTTATTTTTTTAAAGATTTTATTTATTTATTTGAGAGAGAGAGAATGAGAGACAGAGAGCACGAGAAGGAGGAGGGTCAGAGGGAGAAGCAGACTCCCTGCCGAGCAGGGAGCCTGATGCGGGACTCGATCCTGGGACTCCAGGATCATGACCTGAGCCGAAGGCAGTCGCTTAACCAACTGAGCCACCCAGGCGCCCCTGAACATTGTCTATAATTTAGATAGTGCATCTTTTGTTTTTAATTTTCATATTGTACAGAGGTTTTTATTTTTCTGGGATCCAGTGCTTCTAGGAATATTATATTTTGTTAATATGGTCCTATTTTAAATCAAATATCTGTTCTCTACTTATAAATTTCTTTGTAAGGGAAGATGGGGTAGGGCTGAGTGAGAATTTGAGCAGAAGGAGAAGTATAGAGGTTAGAACTGAATGTGCTGTGTTAGATTGATCACTAGATGCATCAGTAGTATAGTTGCTTAAAATTATTTCACATTTGACCTTTGATTTTGTGTGGCTTCATTGTGGGAGAGATTTTTTTTTTTCTTTCTTAGTGTAGGTATTTTTTAAAATGCTGTTAGAACAATGGATTTATACAATGTGATCTTTGATTTAGCTACATGTTTCAGGTTGAAGTTTAGGACAAGTATTAGTAAGTAGTAAAATGTTATATGTACATAGTATTTATAAATAGTATAATCCTGTATGTTAAATTATATAGCAATACTTCAAACTGAAGGTAAACTAGTATAAAAAGGAAAGAATACAAATGCATGATGAAGAGCTAAAGGATTATAAGCAAGGATATCAAAATACTGAATTAAGATTGCATAGCCATGTATACTATGAAACAAAACTCCTGCCTTTCTGTCTGTATGTGTACTTTCACTTAAATTGTATGTGCTGCTTAACTTGATTTATCCAGAGGAATATTAAGATAATAAATTGGATTTCTTCAACACTTCATTACTGTTACTATTATGCATTCTAGAAATCCCTCTTTTTTCTTTCTTAAATCTGATTTAGTGTTTTACTTATAATTTGGAACAAAAGGAAAGGTGGTATTTTGTTAAAGCTACTAGCAGTCTAGTACTGATATATTCAGATCTGAAGTACCTTTTAAAATGTGAGCCTGTTTGTGAAATGTTTGTCAGTTTATGTTGAACTGTAAGGTTTTTGAATATGGCATTCAAAATAAAACATTCTAAATTAACTTTCAGAATTTTAAGTAATGATACAGGGAGAAATTTGAAGTAATGGTGAGTTTTTTTGAAGTTTAATCTGGACATTTTTCATTTCTGCTTGACTCTTATTTACAATGTAATAGAATTAGATTTGCTTCTTACAATTCATCTTATGGTAGATAATTTAAATAATTACAGATGTCTGTTCATTTTGTGGTGACCCTGTTGAATTGTTGGCTATTTTATTGCTTCCTCCTTGGAGCTTTATTGGAGACTACAAACATAGTAATGAGGGGTATGTGTGTATGTGTGTGTTTAAATGAAGTTTTTGTTAACAAACAAATTTTATATATTGAAATTGTGACTTGGAAGCTTTTTTTAAAGGCATGTTTTAATATTTTTTAATCATTTTAAGGGGACTTGTATCATGAGACTGAACCAAAGGCATAATTATCTTTAGGTATGGTATATATTTTTAAATTTATTCAGCATTTTTCATGTATAGAATTGAAAGCCCTAATTAGTGCTTTCATTTAGAGTGACATAGATTGTATTACCTTCATTTTATATTCAAAAGACTTGAAGCAATTTTATGCTATTGAAAAGTTTATCAAGATTGTATGTTCATTACTATCTTTAAAAAATATATACATCTATGATGATATATGTCGTTATAAGAACTTGCATCTGCATATAATATATGCAAGTTTAAAAGTGCTTTCACATTATCTCATTTGATGCTCGCCAAGTACTTTAAAATACTCTATTTGAATTCCAGACATACCTGTATTTTTTTCTTACCTTACCCAGCTCTTGTTCTCTAATTACTAGTAATAGCTTAAATTGTCTATTAGAACATTAGAATGATTTTTGAGTGCTGGAGGCATAGTTATTGCATCTCTAAGTGTGGAAGTAATTTAAGTGTGTGTGATTTATTAACTGCTATGTGGATACACAGCCATAGTTAGGAAGAACAGAATGCATCATGGGAAACCAAAAGGCATGTGCTGCTCAACCCCAGTGTGGATATAATGCTAAACTGATAGGTCCTATGGTAGAGAACAATTAATGTCTGGAAACTAGTATTCCTCACTTTTGATTTGTTTGAGCCACATGTATACATTTGCTTTCTATAATATGTTGGTTTTAGCTATTTGTCTGGATTGATCATTGTCTTTTTTTTCACACTTTGGCTCTAAGAACATACTTTCAATGATTAAAATCCTTTTGGAGATTTATCATTAGTTCTAGGAAACTGTTATCTCAATACAAATGAGATGGCATTAAGAAAGTGAAGAGAGCTGCGATTAGGGAGTAAGAATTTGGGTTGGGTGACTGTTCCTTATAAAATTTTGTCCTGAAGGCACCTTTGTCAATTTGAATATTAGTTTGTCTGTTTTTATTCTTGGTTTACTGATGTTGATTACGGATTGATTAATAAACAGTTTTTTTGGTAGAGAGCAAAAAAGTAATTTTAAGTCAATTTAGTGTTTGGGTCAAATCTCAGAGATGCCCTTGTTGGACATTTTTCATAAAGGATTTTATGAGTAGTAGAAAATACCATAAGATTTAGTTGGGAAGATAGTCTTGCTGAGTGACCCTGGGCAAGTTTCTTAACCTCTCAGGGATTCAGTTTCCTCATTTATAAAATAAAGCCCCCTATCTATTTTACAAGGTTGTTGTGCAAACCAAATGAGTTAAATAGAAATAATGCATTTTGTTAATTGAAAATGCTGTGCAAATGAATTGGTTACTGCATTTTAAAAATAGGACATAGAGGTTGAATGGAAAATGGATATCTAAAGAACTATGACCCCAGAATTTATATGTTCTTAGCTAGCTATGTCACCACCTCATTTTCCTAATATTTTTATAAGGTGAGGGGCATTTAAAACAGTGCCATTGGGGAAAAAAGTATTTAAAAAGTAAATGTTAGAATTGAACCAAAATGAGTGCTTTGAAGTGCATCTGTATTAACTCAAACAAGAAATGATTGTTATGTCAAAAGATGTTTACTGTTATTTGCATTTTTATTAATTAGAGAAAAGTAACTTAGTATGATACTCGTGTACTATTCACTGTTTTTTAAGAAGTGGGAGATACGTCTTTCTGATGTCTTGTTGCAGGGATCCTCATCGCTTCTGATTGATCTTTTCTAATCCTGAACTTATTTTCTATACATTATTGATAAATATTTTCTTGTATTTTAAATTACCTTGTTGAAGATGTTTTCTCATGCCCTTTAATATCTACTATAGTACTTTATAATAATCTGGCCTTCAGTTATTGTTTGTGTAATTTTCTTAACTTTTGTCAGGAGCATTTCATGATATATATTTCTTAGGCTTATTTAATATGCTAGCTGGAACTAAGTTCGTTTATCGGACCTCTCTCTACTGAGAAACTTCCAGAATGTGGGTAGGTCCCTTGTCCTTGTCTTGATATTATCTGCCCTCAAGGTTATAGTACTTTTGGTACTTTCTTATGGTATTGTAACCCAGAGAATATTTGAACCTGGGTGGGTTGCTCTTGGCTGTCTCATTCCTGAGAAAATCTTAAAACTAATAGAAAAAAAAATGCTATGAACAATGATAAACATTTTCAAAGAAGAGTGATAGGAAGTCTTAACACTTTGTAACCCATTGTACAAACCAGTGTATTATTATAGTAGAAAAGCCTACCTGTTTTATTTCCCTTTCTGCCCAGTTTTTTCCCTTTCCTCCTTCAAATTCAGGAAACATTAAAACTCAACACTTTATGATATAATATTAGATTATTGCAGACATTTATATTTTACTGAAAAGTATTAAGAAGAAAATAAACTGTTAGTTTTTTGTGTTTTCTTTTAGTCTTATTTTTTTGTACATGTATTTTTTCCCATCAAAATCAGATGATACTCTGTGAGTTTTTTATTACTTTTTTTTAAACTTAACGTTCTGGAGGAGAATCTTAAGCATTGAGGGATATTATGTGTTAGTCACTGTGCAAAGTACATTTACTGGGTGGGGGAACCTTTCTGTTTGCCTAGAATGCCTTCCCTTCCTTTTGTCTGTCATGTGAATTTTCACTTAGCCTTCAAGTGTGAAATTAGACATGAACCCCTACCCCTAGGCTGAAGTAGGTACTGTATCTCTTAGCTCTTTGTACTACCTCTGGGTACTTGTACGTTGATTTGTTTTATTTACAAGTTTGTTTTATTTACTAGTTTGTTTCCCCCACTGGGACTGTGGGTTCCTTTAGGACAGTAGTTTAATTGTCTTCTCGTCTCATCTCTATATGTTAAATGTCTGAATGAATGAATGCAGAGTGAATGATTTTGTTTTTTTTTTTTTTTTACAAATCATATGAGGTAGTTATCATTACTCCCTGTTTACAGATGCAGAAGCTCAGGCTCTCAGACTGAGTAACTTTGCAGGTCACAGAAGTAGGAACTGAGAATGGTGGAAAAATTAAAATCTAAGTCCTTTCTACTGTATCACACCGCCAGAAGGAGTAACAGCTAGTCAATTTTAGAACCTGAATAATCCAGGCTTCCAGACTTCAAAGTACCATGCATATCTCTATATTATACTTATATTGATGTATTTAAAGCCTTGCTATATTTTTCAAAATCTATTTTGTTTTTTGTCCCTAAATATAAAAAAAATCATGTGACTAATTTTTTATATGTACTTCTCCTCTCACCCTGCCCACACCAAAAAAATTAAAATCTCAGATAAAATGTTGTATTTCATTTCTTCAACGTATGGGCCCAGTTTGATTCTTCATTTACCTGTGTAGTTGTGATCTTAGAAAACAAAACACAGAAACAATTATCTCTTTTATTTGTTTTTTGGAGTTACTTATCCTATAATTTCTAAAAGCCAAGGTAAAAATGTCATTATTGCTCTCTGAAAATTAGTATTTCAAATGTAGTGCTTGGTATGGGCCTGGCACCCTGAAGTTAGGTACCTTTTGCATTTTATTCAATTCTCAGCTGGATTCCTTTTAACTAATTATGATGAGTAGGATCATTTCTGTGAACTCTCTGGTCTTCTCACTTGTCATTATAATTCTGAAGCTTAGTAATTTAATTGTTAGGTTTGCTCTTTAGGTCAGCCAGTCTTCCTATCTAGAAGGTTTATAATCTAGACTTCATTTAATTTCTTTCAGTTTATTTGAATTTATAGTTTTATTTTTTTGCAGTTTTTGTGTTAGTTACCTTCATAATTTTTCAATTGCCTTAATAAGACAGTAATAGGAAGATCAGTGGACAGGGAAACCTAGATTTCTGTACATTCATTGTGACCATTGGACTTTACTTCTCTGGATGTTTTTCCTACTGTAAGATGTGAAGTTAGGTTAATTATGTATAAGGATCTTTCCAAATCAAACATTCTATAATATAACTCCTTGGAGCTGTTTTACAGAATAATATAGAAGTTTGTATATACTCTTGAACTTTGTTTTTAGAGAATGATTTTCTTCTGCAGATATCAAAGTACTTGTTGTGTTACTTGTTGGCAATTATATTCCAGAGAGAAAAATGTGGTTAAATAACTGAAATTAGAATATTTGAGCTTTAATTGAAAAGAGTGGCTTATAATATTATGTTATGAATTTCATAGAATATTTTAATACATACTTTTAGTATTACATTTTATTATATAATACATTTTATACATATATAATTCTAATACAGAATTTTTAAAAGACTTAAAAAAGTAATTACTGAGGACAGATAAGAGTTCTTATGCCAAAAAAGATCCCTTAAAAAATTTCAATTTTAATCAAAGCAGATGGATTGAAATAAATGTTGACTACCACTTGTAAGTCCTGAAATTTGATTTAGAAAAAACTGTATTGCAAGAACTTAGCTGATATAGTCTGGAAGCCTGTTGATATTGTTTAAAGGAGATGCTAGCATGTTCAACTCAAATGTATTGTTATTGCTATTGTGTTGATAGAATATGTTTATCTACTACTGTTTCATAATCAAATTTTTATTGATTTTAGAGGAATGGACTTATTGAGGGGGACCACTTAGAAATTAAGCAATTTCCAGTTGTATAGGGTGGAATTCAAACTTGTAAAATTTATTTAATAGCTTATAATAAAAATCTTCAAGGGGGAGAATTTGGGTGTAGATAAGTCTTGTTTTGGTTGCTTAATTAATGATTCTGTATTTTAAAATTATTACGGAGGAATTGATAGAAAGATTTATGTAATTGCCTGAAAATCAAACATCATTGTTTCTATAAAATGAAGTAGCCAGGCAACTTAAGACGTCAGTTTAGGATATAGTTCTGACAGATTTTCTGTAAGGGGGTGATTCTAAAAATTCATATTAGAGAATTATTTTCTGGATTATATATGGTTAGACATATTGCAGTTTCTAGGCAGGGGAATACCTCTTGAGATGGTAACAGGATGAAAAAAAGAAAATTGATCAAAAAGAAAATGCCAGTTAAGGAGGGCACTTGTAATGAGCACTGGGTGTGATATGCAACTGATGAATCACTAAATTCTACCCTGAAACTAATAATACACTATATGTTAACTAACTTTAAATTAAAAAAAAAATAAACCAGTCTGATACCCTGTGTCTTTTGATTGGAGCATTTAGCCCATTTACATTCAGGGTAACTATTGAAAGATATGAATTTAGTGTCATTGTATTGCCTGTAAGGTGACTGTTACTGTATATGGTCTGTATTCCTTTCTGGTCTGTGTTACTTTTAGGCTCTCTCTTTGCTTAGAGGACCCCTTTCAATATTTCTTGTAGGGCTTGTTTCATGTTTGCAAATTCCTTTAGTTTTTGTTTGTTCTGGAATGAGGGTTCTAGAGGGGAGGGGGGTGGGAGGATGGGTTAGCCTGGTGATGGGTATTAAAGAGGGCACTTACTGCATGGAGCACGGTGTTATATGCAAACAATGAATCATGGAAGACTACATCAAAAACTAATGATGTAATGTATGGTGATTAACATAACATAATAAAAAAAACAAAAACCAAACCCCTCGAAAACCCAAACAAACAAAAAAGAAAATTCCAGTAAAGACATGAACTGTTATCCTATGTAAAGCTTTCATATAGTGTTTACTTGATGGAAAAGTAATGGCTGATAATGGAAGCGGAGTGTTGGTGGGAAAAAAGGCATAAGCTATTACAGATGTTCATATGCAGTATTTTAAAGCTTTTCTCTTTGAGATACATATTTTTCTGGGGTACTAAGTATACTTGCCTGTAGGCATATTTAGGAAATGTTTTAATGTGGAAGGAATGAATTATAAACTAGGATTTTAGGATATCATGTCTGTAGATAATACTTAGATTAAATTGAATCATCAGCTGCTTTGACTTTAATGTTACCTGTATGTTTTACTAAGAGGTGGTTCTATGTAGTTATTTGGTTGGAAAACAAAATATAGATATGAGAAATAACTGAAAGAATTTGCTTGATCCTTTGTCCCAATCCAGAAGCTAAACTGTGTTGATGCAAATATAAAATAATCAGGCTTGGTTGCCATTCTTTCTGAGCATCATGACAGTTTCCAAGCCCCATTTATTTTGGTAGATTAAAATTAATTTTTGCTTGGACTTAAAAAAGATAATTGGCAGGAAATAATTTTTAAAAATCACAACAGAATCCCTTATTCACAGAATTCTGAATACATGTTGGATTGTAGTTCTGCAACGTATGTTTTCTAAGAAAACAAACAAGGTACCTTGATAGGAGAATCTAAGATTTTTCCTCTATGAATTCTTGTGATATTTCTTATAGATGGACTTGACTTTGGTTTTTTAATGTTCATTGATTCATTGAACAAATACTTACCAAGAACACACATAATTTCTTTTCTCATGTTGATCATTAGGGATGATTTACAAAATTATTCTTTTATGTTGTATTGTTCTTGACCTGGTGATAATACATTGATGTGAGGTCCTCTGTGATGGTATATGCATATATTTACATTTTTATTTATATTTACTTTTCATTCTTTCTATCTCCCTTTATGTCAAGATGAGAATGTAGATTTTTTTTTTATCTAAGGATTTAATGGTCTAGTTTTCTGTTTCCTCCTTTAATAATTAGGTATTTATGAAACACATCAGGAACTTGAACATTAGCTTAGATAAAAAATGAACAGTTTTGTTGTTTAATTTTCTCATCCCTGTCTGTATATGTTTACCATCTTCAGAAATTTGCTTGTGTGTTTTAAAAATGAGCTAATGTTGTGATGAATTTTGAGTACATAGCTTAGTTATTTAGAGCATAGTATATCTAAAAACATTACTTTGATACTGTTTTGGAAACCAGTTAACTTTTTTAAGGAAAACCAGTTCTGCTTTATTAAGCAAATTTGTCCTGTTAATCCTAAAGGGATTTAGGTGAGAGTTTGGTGCAAGTAATACCTTTTGTTTGTATTCTTATCATTTATATAGAATCTAGATTCTCTGATTCTTGATCATTTCATCACTACTGAATAAATCAAGTACTAGTAGAGTTTACCTGTTGTCTTTGTACTTTAATTTTAGGCATGCGCACTTTTGCTGTTTTGCAACACTTATTTCATAAGATTAACAGCTAAGCAAATGATTTAATCAAGGCATGTAAAAGTAAGTTTGAGTGCCATGTCATTTAAATCTTATCATTTAGATGTGCTTAAATTTTGTAGCCATTTCTTTAATTTGGTTAAAGTATTAAATATTTAAAATGTTATTTTCCTGATCCTGTATATAAAAGTTGCACTTTGTTCCATGATGGAATAGTTTGGTAATGGACTAAATTATGTTTTTAAACCAAATTAGTTTTCCTGTTTTATTTATGCTTTTTAGGTGGCAGCCAATGCACACATTCCTCCAGACTACCTCCTTAAAATTTGTGAGCGGATTGGTCCCTTACTAGATAAGGAGATCCCTCAGAGTGTTCCTGGGGTACAGACATTACTAGGTGTTGGTCGGCAGTCTCTGTTACGGGATGCCAAAGGTAAGATTTTTACAGTTTTCAGAGGAAGGAGTGGAGAGCAGCATATTTTCATGTTAAGTAAATGTTCACATGCTTTCCTAAATACTGATTTTCTTCTAGTTTTTCTTATTTTGCCAATCTTATTTTCTTAGTGTACAAGTACATTTTTAAAGGCCTAAAAGAAGCCCTCTGCTGTAAAACAGTGAATACAGTAGAGGTAAAGAATATTAAAATCTTTTTGTAATCCTGTGGAATAGAGATCTTAAAAGATCACTGCTGTAATTAGTACAGTATAAATGCTTAAAAGTCTTTCATTATGTTTTAATATTTTTAAGTATTATGAGTCTTTATATCATCTTAATCACATATATATTTTATAACAGGTAAATGAAAAATGATATGTAAAAATTTATATATGATATGTGATATGTAAAAAAATTTTTATAATTGAAAATATTAAAACAAATATCAACCTATTAGTGACTGTTCAGTAACAGTTTTTGTACTCCACTGTTTTTCAGTCTTTTAAAGATTTTCCCCAAAGTTTTTCATGGAACCCCAATATGTAAAATATATAAAGTAGTATTTTATGAATATAAAAATGTGAAATTAGACATTAAGGATGCCTATTAATGTAATAAATACTTCAGGTCTAGCAACTCATTTGTTTTGTTGTATTAGCATCATGTTTTTTAAAAATTCTAATTCATAAAGGTAAATAGCTTCAAAAATACCAATTTTAAACATCTCATTTTATAATATAAGGAAATTCTTCAAATCAGTTAATTTGGAAGTTTTCAAGAGAGCAATAGAGGGGTGTCTGGGTGGCTCAGTCGGTTAAGTGTCCAACTCTTGATTTCAGCTCAGGTTATGATCTCAGGGTTGTAAGATTGAGCCCAGTATCAGGCTCTATGCTCGGCATGGAGCCTGCTTGGGATTCTCTCTATCCCTTTCCCTCTGCCCTTCCGCCCCCCCAAAAAAAGAGTAGTGCAATATTTTTGTATCACAGTTAAATTATTAGGAATATTTCATATTTGCTTGAGTTTCTTGACATAAACATAAAAAACAAAAAACACAACTATTTATAGTCATTTATCATCTGACATGCAATATTGTTACCTGTTATGGCATAATTGGCAGGCACTCTATAATGTGAGTATGCACCAAGTATACATGTTTCTGAATTTTACCTGGCATACTTGTGCTGTAGTTGTAACCTTGCTTATATAGTTTTATATAAGTAGAAATGTATAAGCCTACAGATCAAGAAGGACCAATATAAAATTAAAACCTTATTAATCCATGACATATTTACATAAGATTCAAATACACGCATAATAAAAGCTTTAGTTCTAGATCAGCACAGAAATAAAATATCCTGGTGTTATATTAAAGTATCGTTGTTTAACAGTCATAATATAGTTCGTAACATGTTTAAAAATATGCATGTTATTTTTTATTGTGGTATTAATAGTTAAAAATATATTCCAACAAATGAAATTGAAAACAGACATTTACCTCTGAGGTACAACTTAAAAAAACACTGTTCTATTTCTTGACTAACTTTTGAATCTTTTTGAATAGACTGTAAGAGTACACTATGGAATGGGTCTGCTTTTGCAGCTCTACATAGAGGCAGACCTCCAGAACTACCTGTAAATTATGTGAAACCTCCAAATGTGGGTGAGTAATGTCCATATGAACTATGAACATATTCTTGATTTGTTTCTTCCTGAACTCATTATACAGCCAAAAATAGGTACCAGAATTAAATTTGAAATATAAAAAAGCTGCTTACATTCTTGAGGAGTTTCATGGTTGGTCTAACTTTTTTAAAGCATTTTTATTTAATGTAGTTATGGTTTTGTGATCTTGTTTTCTTTCTTTCTTTCTTTCTTAGCAGAATAATTTCCTTTTTTATATACTATATGTGTTTTTAACCATATGGATGTCTGTTTACATATCTATGTGCTGAACTTAAAGATTTTACAGGGAACTATGTAAAGATAACTTTCAGAATGAAACAAAATATATTCTGCTTATATCTGTTTGCTAAACATAATGATGTGATAAATTTTATATGTCTTTATTAAAACAAAAAAAAATCACCCTTCCTCTTTTTAAAGTTAACTGAAATTTCCATGTTCCATTCAGAATATTCCTGGGGCATCTCTGGCCAGACCATTATGGAGAAATACTACTAGTGGTTTCCAAGGAGACCTAGCTACAAAACCATTTGTACTAAAATTTAACTCTTAAAAAGAATGTATAAACAGTTAGATGAGTAATTGCCACTCTGCTTCCCTATTTTCTTACTCTTCTAAAAAATTATTTTATATAGTGCCTACGGCCTAGAGAATATGCCTTAAATTCAAATTGAAAAATAAAAGTACTTTTTAAAAGGAATACTATTTTATATAATAAGCTTATAGAAGTTATTTACCCCAAGAGGTTAAACAAATTTAGGCTAGAAATAATTTCAAAAGTTATTTAGACAAAATTATTGATAAAGATTCATAAGGGTTACTGAAGTAAATTAGATACTTCAGTATACATTACTAACAGTACTCTTCCATAGCCTGGATGTTACTGGGTGAAGAAGACTACTGATTTGGGTCTAATTGGATATGGCATTTCTAACATTTTTTTCCATTTTTAGGGGTGGTTTGTTTACCCTTTAGAATTTTACAGTGTTCACTTCTCCTAAAGCTTTATTCATAATTAACTTACTGACTTGAATTAAGATGGCTCTTACTATTCATGCATTTATTTATGTTCAAAAGCTACAATATTTTTAACCACATTATCAACATTATTTGTAATGCTTTATATTTCTTTCAGTGGTCACATGTAAAGTGCTGAAGAGCAGTATTCAGAGTATTAGGTTTTCCATCTTTCTTTAGTCTTTTTTCCCTTCCCTTTTTAAAAACTATTTTAACTATATACATTCAAACTTCTACCAGTTTTGTACAGTGAACACTTACATTCTGACTTGGATCATTTTGTTATTTTTATAGTAATTGCTCAGGAATTTTAGTGTTCCTGGCATTGATGCTTTCACATTCTTAATTCTGCCCTGTTATTTGAAGAGTTATTACAATAGAGATAATTCAACCATGATGTATTTTCATGTAGTATATACTAGTCAAAAATATCTAAGTTTAGGATATTTAGAATTCAGAACCTGGTAAAAACTCAGAGGAGTTGACTAGGAAAGTAGCAAGATGAATAAGAAGTATTTTAAAATTTGTGACTTAAGTTTTCTCATTAAGGGGTATAGTTCTGCATAGCTACTTTAAAATCAATCAGTTTTATAGTTTCCCAATGTAAATAAAACTTAATCCAGAAGGTGGACACCTGCATGCCTCAGTCCCTTAAGCATCTGACTCTTGGTTTCAGCTCAGGTTGTGATCTCATGGGTCATGATCATGGGTCCTGAGATTGAGCCTCCTGTTGGGCCCTGTGCTCATCAAGGGGTCTGCTTGAAAGAGTCTCTCCATCTGCCCCTCCCCCAACTCACTCGTGTGTGTGTGTGTGTGTGTGTGTGTGTGTGTATGTGTGTGTGTGTGTGTGTTCTGTCTCTCTCTAATAAAGAAATAAGTCTTAAACTTAATCAAGAAGGTAATCTTAAAAGTTTAATCAATGAATCTTAGAACTTTAGCAATACTGTTTTTAAAAATTATTTTTTTTATTTATTTTTTGAGAGAGAGAGAGCAGGGGGAGGGGGTTGGAGGGGCAGAGAGAGAGGGAAAGAGAGAATTTTAAGCAGGCTCCATCTCACTACCCTGGGATCATGACCTGAGCCAAAATCAAGAGTTGTATGCTTAACTGACTGAGCTACCCGGGCGCCCCAGCAACACCATTTTTTTTTTTTTTAAGATTTTATTTATTTATTTGACAGAGAGAGACACAGCGAGAGAGGGAACACAAGCAGGGGGAGTGGGAGAGGGAGAAGCAGGCTTCCAGCCAAGCAGGGAGCCCAATGCGGGGCTCAATCCCAGGACCCTAGGATCATGACCTGATGAGCCAAAGGCAGACGCTTAACGATTGAGCCACCCAGGCACCCCAACACCATTTTTTGATAGAAGTTTTCCTTGGTCAAGTAAATGTGGGAAACTGAGTTTAAAAAATTATAGAAAAAAATGAATGCATCTAGGACTGCTCAGAGCCTTTCATATGCTAAATGCATTGTGAATCGCCTTGTGGGGAATATTTCCTAAATAATTTGACAGTAGAAACCCTTTTCTCAAAATACCTGCAACATTCTAAAAATTTCCTGGAAACAGACTTGAGAAACTGGGTTATAAGCCCCTATTTACACCAGAAAAAGCTAAAGTCCAGAGAAGTATGGGACTGGCATAAGTTATACTGCTTGCCTTCCAAACAGTCTATTTCTATACCATATTTCCTTGGTATAACAGATCTGTACTTATAGAGCACCAAAGATAGAAGATTAGCCATGTTACATTTATTTCTTTATTTTTATTTATTTATTTATTTTTAGAGAGAGAGTGTGTGTGTGCGCGTGGGTGGAGGGGGAGGGGCAGAGGGAGAAGGAGGAAGGAAACTCCTCGCTGAGTGGGGACCCTGATGTGGGGCTTCATCTCAGGACCCTGAGATCATGACTTGAGCCAAAATTAAGAGTTGGATGCTTAAGTGACTGAGCCATCCAGGCACCCTTATTACTTTTATTTTTTAAGTCAAATATATTATGGTATAATTCATATAAAATAATTTTTTTTCTTTTTAAGTATATAGTCCAACGAGTTTTGACAAACATATACATTTGTATAACTAACAGCACAATGAAAATGTAGAACATTCTGTCACCTTCTGAATTTCCTCATGTCTCATTGCAGTCAATCCTCTGCCCCTCCCTGTATTCATGGAAACCAGGAACCTCTCTGTCCACTCTACTTTTGCCTCATTTACAATTTCATCTAAATGAAATAATAAGCATGTAGCCTTTTGTTTATATCTGATTTTGCTTAGAACCTAGTGCTTTTTTGATTTATGCATGTCATTTCATGTATCAGTAATTTATTCCTTTTTATTACCAAGCAGTATTTCATTGTATGGATGGATATACCATGATATGTTTGTTAATTCATCAACTGATAGGCATTTGAGGTGTTTCAGATTTTGGCTATTATAAATAAAGCTGATATAAACTTTCTTATATATATCTGCATGAACATTGATTTTCATTTCTCTTGGGTAAATATCTAGTTAATGGGATTGTTGGATCATGTGGTAAGTATGGATTTAACTTTTTAAGAAACTGCCAAATTATTTTGAAAGTGGCTATCCCATTTTGTATTCCTACCAGAAATGTATAATTTTAGAATTAACTTCCCAATTTCTACCAAAAAAACAACTAGGATTTTGTTTGGGATTACATTGAATCTGTAGATAATTTTGGGGAAAAGTAACATCTTAACAACATTGAACTTTACAATCCAGGAACATGGTATAATTTCCCATTTATTTAAGTCTTCTATAATTTCTCACAGCAGTATTTTGTAGCTTTCATTGTACAGGTTTTGCACATCTATTGTGAATTTTTTTCCTAAGGGTTTCATGTTTTTTTGGTGCTATTTTAAATTTTCAAATTTATAGTTGTTTTTTTGATAGTAAATAGAAATGGTTTTTGTTTTCGTTTTTGTACATTGATCTTGCTAAATTCATTGACTAGATCTAATAGCATTTTTTTTTTAGATTCTTCGGAATTCTCTACATAGATGATCACATTGTCTACAAATAAAGACAGGTTTACTTTTCCTTTCTAATCTTGTCTGCCTTATGGTTCTTTGTCATGCACTAGTGAACTGCTAGTGCTTCAGGTATAATGGTGAATTGAAGTGATGAGACTGGACATCCTTCCCTAGTTCCTGATTTTAGGGGGAGAGCAGGCTGTCTTTCACCGTTAAGTATGGTTGTAGATGCCTTTATCAGTTTGAGAATATTCCTTTCTGTTCCTACTTTGCATAGAACTTTTATCATAAATAGATATGTCCTACTTTTTAATTTTATCCAGTATAGTTAGACTTACACCAGTTAGTTTTTGGGGCTCATTTTAACTGGTATTTTATGTAGTATAGTGCTACCCAGTAGAAATTTCTGTAATAATGGAGATGCTCTATTTGATGCCATCCAAAACAGTAGGTACATATGGCTGTTGTATCCAAGGAACTCAATTTTTTAATTTTATAGAATTTTTACCAGTTTTAAAGTCTATAACCACATATGGCTACTGACTACTATAATGGACAGTGAAGATCTAGAACAATATGAAAACCAGTAAGCAGCTTCCTGGATAGGTACATAATTTAGTAATAATGTATTGACTAATGATTCATTTTACAAATTTAACCTGGAATGTTTTCTACTTTTGTACTTAGAAACTACCTTTAGCTTTTCTTCTTTTGATTTTAGTAACTCACTTCAAAGATAATATTGTGCCACTTCTTTCTAATGAGTTTCACAGTTGTCTTTGGCTAAAAACAATAAAATTCTGAACTTATCTGGACTTTCCACAATATGGGATTATTTATTCAAATGTTCCCATCCTTTGTGCATTTAATCAACAATGTTATTTAGTAATTTAATGAAATGGAGGTGAGGGAGCATGGCATAGCATAGACTAACTACTGTAATACTTTACATATATGTGTACTTAAGTTTACCAAGGGTGATTTTCCAAATCCCTATAGGGAAAGAGCAAAGGTGCCTATGATATTTATGTTATTACAAGTCTAAGCTCCAGTCATGCCATTTCATTAGCTGTATGCTTGACTAATCAAATTGGGTTTGCATTATGCCAAAATTAAATCAAAGGAAGAAAATTGAACTAAATTCAAAACAGTATTAATACTTAACGCCACTCAAAAAAATCCTGGAGCATATGTAATTAATGTTTGTAATATCATTTGAGATCTTGTATTATAATCACAAAATATTGTTGTTTCTTCATTCCTTTAAAGAACAGTATTTGTTTTGGAAACTTTGTAAGTAGTTGCACTAAAATTTGAAAATAAAATTTCACACAAACACAACTCTGCTACTGAGCTAGTTTTTCAGTACAGAAGTAATTTTTTTTTTTAGTTTTTATTTTATTATATTATGTTATGTTAATCATCATACATTACATCATTAGTTTTTGATGTAGTGTTCCATGATTCATTGTTTGTGTGTATAACACCGAATGCTCCATTCAGTACGTGCCCTCTTTAATACCCATCACCAGGCTAACCCATCCCTCCACTCCTCTCCCCTCTAGAACCCTCAGTTTGGTTCTCAGAGTAATTTCAAAAGTCTGTTTCATGTCCATTTGAAATGAATATTTGAAAGAACTAGTCTTACAGTTATTTTCTATCATGGTAACCATTTCAGAAATTTTCCTAATTATTATATTCTAAACAATTTCCATAAAATTATCTGTAGAAATGATGGCAGGATGGCTTGTTTATTCTAGTTTCAGACTGACATTATTACCTGAGGAACAAATGTGCATACTTAACGTTTCTAAACTGAATTAAGGGCATGATATGACAGGACTATTTTTAAACCTTTTTTTTTCTCTTTTATCTTTAGTAAAATTGATATATAGCATTGTCCTATAATTTACATAGTAGGCCTGTAATTTATACAGTATATAGCTCAGGAGGCTTGCATTAACTCTAAAGTCAAATTAATATTTATATATTACCATAAGTTTCCATTTAGCATTGATTGGCTCTTGACTTAGTGGCCATTGTATGGTTATATGTCACACTTAAACCCATAATTCACTTGGAGGTGGGAAACTCGCCTCTTGTTAATATGAAAATGTAAACTGAAAGAAAGTCTAATTAAAATTTTTTATTTGGCTGAGGTGACTGGGTTTCTGCCAGGAATATGTGTCATCCTCCCTCTCTAATTTTGTGTATTTCTTATCTCTTGCCCATGGATAACACTTTTGCCAGGCCTTGCTTTTCCTTGTCTCCTTCTCTCCACTTACCCTCTTCCTCCTTTTTGTAGTCACATAATTGTGCATGAAACTAGTTGATTCTGAAGTCATTACTTTTATGTATCTGGAGAGGAGCAGGGGGTTTCTTGTCACACCTGCAAGTAATTAGACTAGAAAATAAACTCAATCTTTTTTAAGTGCTACACTGTAAGTGCTCACTAAATATTACATGAATAGAAGTAGTATAATTGCTGCCACATGGAAACTTAAGCATCCCTTTTAAAGGCATTGAAATGGTTTTATACAGCTCATGAATTTCTCGTTTGTACCTATTTCTGGAATCAATATTGTATTAATATCAGTATTAATAATATGTTTCTTTATCTGAAAGAAAAACAGCTTTTATTATATGAGTCTTAGTATCATCATGTAAAGTATCATAAAAAAGAATTTCTCTATTTCTATTTTGGACATTCTTTCCCTTCATCATTATTCTTTGTCATTCCTTTAGCTTTTTCTTTCAACATACACCAAAGCATTGTAAAAGAATCTTTTAGTATTTGCTTTATACATTTTACTCAGTACCTTACAGAAATAGAACTTCATATTTATAGTTCATAAAGGTAAGCTATAAAACAGTTTCAGATTTGTTTAGTTGGAGGAAAAGGCAGCCTAATAAAACATCTATGTATAAAAACCAAATGCAGTTAAATGGTTTAGAAGATAGTGAAATAAAGATTTAGGATATTTATTCCCAAATTATATTAAGTGAACTTTGCAGAAAGGTTGAATGGAGTTAGAAATACTGTTTATTTGCTATATCTCACTTAATATTATCCTAGGAATAAGACATTCAGTGATCATGAATGTCAATACTCTGTGGCCCTTACTGGTGTAATTTATTTATTTATTTATTTATTTTAAAGATTTTATTTATTTATTTGAGAGAGAGAGAATGAGAGAGAGCAAGCACATGAGAGGGGGGAGGGTCAGAGGGAGAAGCAGACTCGCTGCCGAGCAGGGAGCCCGATGCGGGACTCGATCCAGGGACTCCAGGATCATGACCTGAGCCGAAGGCAGTCGCTTAACCAACTGAGCCACCCAGGCGCCCCTTACTGGTGTAATTTAAATTATAGTGTGAATGGGTGTTGTAGGATGGGAATGGCATCAACCTTAAAGACTGTAAAGCTGTTCTGTGTGGTTAAGGTTTCAGAGACATAATTTGATCCATAGTAGCATCAAATCCATGAAAGAAATAATTCTGTAGTCTTGTGCTTTTACTGTAGGTTTCAGGTTTTATTAAAATTTGTTTCTGCTCTTTTTCTGGCTTCTTTTATAACACTTTTTTTTTGTTTAGTTGTTAGAGCTTTTTCTGGGAACCCTCAAACCAAGCTATACACAGAAAATATTACTAGTCATTGTAAATCTAGAATTGACACTAAATTTCATGAGTCACTTTCCACTGTTCTTAAAAGAGTATTTTCTTAGTTTATTATTCTCTCTACTTATAGGAGCCATTATGTTCAAGTGCATTTTTAAATTAATTAATTAATTTATAAAGATTTATTTATCTGAGAGAGAGAGAGAGCATAAGCAGGGGAGAGGGGCAGAGGGAGAAGGAGAAGCAGGCTCCCTGGAGCCTGACCCAGGGCTCCATCCCAGGACCCTGGGATAATGACTTGAGCTGAAGGCAGACCCTTAACCGACTGAACCAACCAAGCTCCCCAGTTCAAGTTCATTTTAAACAATCAGAAGTTTTCATATTTGCTATGATTCTATTTTCTGATTAAAATTAAAAAAAAATAAAACTGTAAATGTTGATCAGGTGACTTTTTTGTAAAAGAGAAAAGACTAATCCAAAATTATTTTAGCTTTTAAATATATCTTGTTTTCTGAAAAATCTTGTATTTGAAGATAATATTGATGGTGATGGGTGTGGTATTAGAAGCCTGATTTGTAGGTGCACCTGGGTGGCTCAGTCAGTTAAGTATCTGCCTTCGGCTCAGGTCATGATCCCAGGGTCCTTACGATCGTAGCCCCATGTCAGGCTCCCTGCTCAGCGGGGAGTCTGCTTCTCCCTCTCCTCCCCGCTTGTGCTCTCTCTCACTATCTCTGTCACTATCTGTCTCTCTCTTTCAAATAAATAAAATAAAATCTTAAAAAAAAAGAAGCCTGATTTGTGGACAATAGTCCTTTTTGCTTTGTGTGAATAAAGCCTTAAGACTGTTTTTTGGTTAGCAGTTATTGGCTGAGCCTCTGGTACTGTTTTTGATTCAGTCTTAAGCTTTTGCTGAAAGCACTCTCTCTCTACTTCATCCTCCACCCAACCCCCACATTTCTGAGATTTATCTTTGAGGTAGGTGTGTAGCTACTATTTCTTAGAAGTTCAAAACTTTGCTTTATTGTTTTGAAGTTGTTTTAATGGATTTTAAAGCATTTCTTGATCCAACAGGTATTCTATTAGAATATGATTTTGGTAATATCCTCTGTTCTTCATTTCCTTCATAAGGCTGGCCTACCAAAATTGGATTGAGATTATTCTTTAAAATAGCTAGACCCGCTACTTTCCAGTGTTACTGGTAATGAGTCATATTTAAACTCTGCGTTGTTTATGGCTTCTTTGGATATGAAGTTAGCTTGACCTATGGTTAAAAAAACTAGTTCATTTTATCTTTCAATGTCATTTACAGAAGAATTGGAAATATTCTGTTTTTTTTATATAATCTGTCTTAAAGTTTAAAAATGAAAAGTTAGAAAATTATACAAGGATTTCATGAACACTAGGTGTATCACATTAGTAGATTGTGGGTGACAGGTAAAATTCCTCTTGTTATGTGACTGATGTATATTAAAAATCAGATAATATCATCAATTTGTATATTTTTGTTTTATCTGGAGCTTGATGCCAAGTTAATAATATACTGTTTCTCCCAGCAGGTATGGTAGTTACCTGGCTTTGGTTAAATATTATATCTCTTAGCATCATTGATCAGATATTTCCTGTGATATAAGCAGTAGAATTCAATGAGTTCATCTTGGTAGTGAAAGTCTCCTATGGCTAATGATTTTCTGGTTTAAGTACAGAAGTATTTTGGTTTTTTTTTTTTTTTTTTCTGTTTTGGGAGGAGAGGGAGGGTGGTGCTTTTTGTCAGTACTAAACTGCTGAATCTCTAGGGTAATTAAAAATAATTTACCTTGTGGGGCACCTGGGTGGCTCAGTCAGTTAAGAGTTCAACTCTTGATTTTGGTTCAGGTCATGATTTCGGGATCTTGAGATGGAGACCTGAGGGCTCCACAGTTAGCTAGAGTCCACTTGAGATTCATTCTTTCTTCTTTCTTTCTTTCTTTCTTTTCTTTCTTTCTTTCTTTCTTTTTCTTTCTCTCTCTCTTTCTTTCCTTTTCCTTCCTTCCTTCCTTCCTTCCTTCTTCCTCCCTCCCACCCTCCCTCCCTCCCTATCTCTCTGCCCCCCTCAACCCCCCCACTCTCTCTCTCAATAAAAAATAAATCTTTAAAAAAAATTTACCTTTTTAAAGCCTCACCAACAAAAGACCAGGAGGAACAAGCCTGTAGTCTGACAAAATCAGATTTATTGACTTAATAGTGAAGAAGTATACTCCAGAAGAATGATACAAGGCCTCTGGATAAGAGGGAGAAGGGAAGTGTCTTTAGTAAATTTTGGATTGCCGCTGAAGAATTCTGAGAAGGGTCTGAAGTCAGCCAGGATTAGTTCTAGATTGGTGGCTGCTTCTGAAGCAGATTGAAAGAAGTAGGGATTAACTAGGGATTGGGTGCTGTCATGAAGCAGGGTGGTTTAGGAATTGGGTATCTCCCTCTGGTAATAAATGAAAATAGCAAAGCAAGTCTGGAGGCATCATGGTAAGAAAGTAATAATCACTCAAAGAAGGGGTCATTATGGTATTTTACAACTGGTGCATGACCTTGGGAAAAACAGTGTTTTCTGTTAACTTTGCAGTTGGCTTTATCTGTGTCTATCCTCCTAGCCTGATTAATCACAGGGCTGCTTTTTCTTTTTTTTATTCTTAGCTGATATTCACTCTTTCAGTCCCAGATAGGTTTTGATTCTTTCAACATGTGGTCTTATAAATATTTTTTAAAAGTTTTAATTTAAATGCCAGTTAGTTAGCATACAGTGTAATATTTGTTTCGAGTCTACAATGTAATGATTCAACACTTCCATACATCACTGGTCTTTATCACAACAAGTGCACTCCTTAATGTTCATCACCTATTTAACCCATTCTCCCATTCACCTCCCCTGTGGTAGCTAGCCATCAGTTTGTTCTCCATAGTTAAGGTCTGTTTCTTGGTTTACCTCTCTCTCTCTTTTTCCCCTTTGCTTGTTTGTTTTGTTTCTTAAATTCCACATAGCACTGAAATCATATGGTATTTGTCTTTCTCTGACTGACTTATTTCATTTAGCATACCTCCATCCATGTCATTGCAAATGGCAAGATTTCATTCCTCTCTATGGCTGAAGAATATTCTATTTTATACACACACACACACACACACACACACACACACGTAGATATGTATACACATCACAACTTCTTTGTCCATTCATCAGTTGAGGGACACTTGGGTTGTTTCCATAGTTTGGCTATTGTACATAATACTGCTATAAACACAGGAGTGCATGTGTCCCTTTGAATTAATATTTTTGTATTCTTTGCATAAATACCTAATAGTGTGATTGCTGGATTGTAGGGTAGTTCCATATTTAAGTTTAGAGGAATATCCATACTGTTTTCCAGAGTGGCTGCACCAGTTTGCATTCCCACCAACAGTGCAAGAGGGTTACCCTTTTTCTACATCCTCAACAACACGTGTTGTTTCTTGTGTTGTTGATTTTAGCCATTCTGACAGGTGTAGTTTTGATTTGTATTTCCCTGATGATGAATGATGTTGAGCATCTTTTTATGTGTCTGTTGACCATCGGCATGTCTTCTTTGGAAAAATATCTATTCATGTCTTCTGCCCATTTGTTAATTGGATTATTCTTTTTTGGGTACTGAGTTTTACAAGTTATTTAAATATTTTATATACTAACCCTTTCTCAGATATGTCATTTGCAGATATCTTCTCCTATTCCATAGGCTGCCTTTAGTTTTATTGATTGTTTCCCTCACTGTACACAAGCTTTTTATTTTAAGTCCCCGTACTTTACTTCTGCTTTTATTTCCCATGTCTAGACCTCTAGAAAGAATTTGCTATGACCAATGTCAAGAGGTTACTCCCTGTGTTCTCCTCTAGGATTTTTATGGTCTCAGGTCTCATTTTTAGGTCTTTCATCCATTTTTAATTTATTTTTGTGTGTGGTATAAGAAGTGGTCCAGTTGCATTCTTTTCTTTTTTATTTTATTATGTTATGTTAGTCACCATACAATACATCATTAGTTTTTGATGTCCAGTTGCATTCTTTTGCATGTTGCTGTCCAGTTTTCCCACCATTTGTTGAACAGACTGTCCTTTTCCCATTGGATATTCTTTCCTGCTTTGTCAAAGATTAATTGACCATATAGTTGTGGGTTCATTTCTGGGTTTTCTATTCAATTCCATTCATCTATTTTTGTGCCAGTTCCATACTGTTTTGATCACTACAGCTTTTAATATAACTTGCAGTTCAGAACTGTGATGCCTCCAGGTTTCCTTCTCTTTTTCAAGGTAGCTTTGGCTATTTGGGGTCTTCTGTGGTTCCATACAAATTTTAGTATTGTTTATTCTAGCTCTGTGAAAAATGCTGGTGGTATTTTGATAGGGATTGTTCATTAGGGATATTTGGTATCAGGTAATGCTCGCCTCATATAATGAATTCGGAATTTTTCCTTACTTTTTTTACTTTTTGGAATATTTTGAGAAGAATAGGCATTAACTCTTCTTTAAAGGTTTGCTAGAATTCACCTGTGAAGCCAAATGGTTCTGGGCTTTTCTTTGTTGGAACTTTTTTGATTACTCATTCAATTTCTTTGCTGTTGATTGGTCTGTTCAAATTTTCTATTTCTTCCTGTTTCTGTTTTGACAATTTATGTTTCTAGAAATTTATCCATTTCTTCCAGGTTGTTCAATTTGTTGGCATATAGTTTTTCATAGTTTCTTATAATTGTATTTCTGTGGTATTAGTTGTTATTTCTCCTCTCTCATTTGTCATTTTATTTTTTTGGGTCCTTTCTCTTTTCTTTTTAGAAGTCTGGCTATGGCTTTATTAATTTTATTTTATTTTTCAAGGAACCAGCTCTTGGTTTCATTGACCTGTTCTACTGTTTTTTTTTAGTTTCTATATCATTTGTTTCTGCTCTAATCACTATTATTTCCTTCCTCCTGTTGTCTTTAGGCTTCATGTGTTCTTTTTCTAGCTCCCTTAGGTGTAAGGTTAGATTGTTTCTCTGAGATTTTTCTTGCTTCTTGAGGTAGGCTACATGTATTGAGATAGGCTATATGTATTTCTATATACTTCTCTCTTAGGACTGCTTTTGCTGCATCCCATAGGTTCAGGCTGTTGTGTTGTATTTCATTTTCACTTGTTACCATGTATTTTTAAATTTCTTCATTGATTTCCTGGTTGACCCATTTATTGTAGCATGTTATTGAACCTCCATATATTTATGGTCTTTCCACATTTTTTTCTTCTGGTTGACTTCTAGTTACATAGCATTGTGGTCAGAAAAGCTTCATGGTATGATTTCCATCTTTTTGTATTTGTTGAGGCCTGTTTTGAGGGCTAATATGTGATCTGTTCTGGAGAATTTTCCATTTGTACTTGAAAAGAATGTGTACTTTGCTGCTTTAGGATGGAATGTCCTGAATATATCTGTTAAGTCCATCTGGTTCAGTGTGTCATTCAAAGCCATTGTTTCCTTGGTTATTTTCTGTTTAGATGATCTGTCTATTGGTGTAATTGGGATGTTAAAGTCCTTTCCACTTATTGCGTTACTATTAATTCAAAAGAATTTGTTTTGTTATTTATTGTTTTATGTATTTGGGTGCTCTCATGTTGGGTGCCTAATTATTCACTATTATAAATCTTTTAAAAGCACATAGTCAGCAAACAAGAATCTGTCATTAATTGTACTTAAGGGCTTTTCTGTATGTTCTTAGTCTGTGGAGTTGAAAATCATTTGTTTCACCCTAGAAATATTTTGACACCAGTTAAATTTTCCATGTCACTGTAAAATAATTTTAAAACAAACAGATTTTTCTCCACTGTAAATAGAGAATGAATTGAATAAACTTGTGGCCTAAGAACTCTGATGTTGCCGTTTTAGAATAGTCTTCAAATCTGGTGAACTTTCCAGTAAAACCCAATTTTAATAGAGCCAGAGTTCCTGTTGATACTGTTCACTGACTTTTGGAGTATGAAGGAAGTACATACTATAGAATTTTTGCTGTTAAAGTTACTTTTTCAGGCTCATAGCAGATTGAATTTTGTATAATTTCATTTAAGTAGATAGCATTGAAAAGTGTAAAGAATACTGAACTAGAATTAGGAGACCTGGATTGAACCTAGCCCTGGCTGTTAATTGGCTCTGTGATGTTAGACAAATCACTTAGCTTCTTTGGGCCTTAATTTCCTCCTTTACAGATTGAAGAAAATGCTTTCCTTCAGATCTCACAGAATGACCGTGATCTCAAATGAGATGTCTATGGAATTCATAAGCTTTAAAATGTCATGTAGATGTAATTTGTAATTATGATATTGGGTCACAAGTGCCAATAATAATGTGAATAATAATAATGACTCATACATTAAAGATGTTATTGTCTAACTCACACGCAACTATAGTGAGGTGCTACTTTAGTATGTAAACTTGTTAGACCTGTCCTTTGACTATAAATCTAGTAGTCTTCCCACAAAATTCTTAGCAAAGTAAATAATATATATTTCCTGGTTGCCGTAGTAGAACCTCTTGTCAACCATTGTAGGTACTCTGAGATATTTATAATCCTCATTTTCTATCACTTTTCCAAATAGTTACCAACCTCTGATTTATGTTTAGAATCATAGTTTTGACATTGTTATATGTGTTTTATAAATAAGACATGAGATAATATTGTGGGAATTGGTAAACACTATTTTATTCAATATACTTTGAGGGCCAACTGTATCAACTTATAGCCTTGTAAAATGAGTAGTGGTACTCAGAAGAGAATTGCCTGTTTGATAAAATAGCCTGGAATTTGCAGTGGGAGATGTGACTAGAAATGCAGGTTGGGGCCCAATTATTCTGAACTGTCCATGCTAGGAGTCTACAGAACTTTTGGTTAAAGGGCTAGATAGTAAAAGTTTTTGGTCTTGTGCGTCATTTGATCTCTGTTGCTACTACTCAACTGTGTGGTAATGTGAAAGCAGCCATAGATAATATGTAAATAAATGAGAATGGTTGTTTTCTGATAAAACTGTCTTTACATAAACAGATGGTGGGCTGAAATTGGACCATGGACCATAGTTTGTCAACCTCTGTTCTATGCTATACTAATGAGTTTAGATTTTATCTTGTAGATATTAATGTGCCACTGGATATTTTTGAATAGGAAAATTATATGATCAGATTTTTATTTTGAAGAGATAACTCAGGTGGCAGAGAGTAGGATAAATTGGAGAGAAGAGAGACTGGAAGAGGCAGACAGAGAAATCAGAGGGAAGGCTATTACTGTAAATGTAGACAGAAAATGATAAGTATGGCATCAGTGGCAATAGAAATGGAGATAACTGGATTGAGTCAAGCAAAATTTTGGAGGTAGGATTAATAATACAGTTTGGTTGGATATGGTGAATAAAAGAGGAAGCATAAGAAATAATCTGTTAGTGACAAAATTGAGGAGAGGGAGAATATGAGAAACTTGTGATGGAACGATAATTAACTTGATATGGGAAATCTCCATGTGTGGTATATCCAGGTAGAGGGGATGGATGTCCATGATGTGGTTGAAAATGCGGGCCAGGAGCTAAGGTGAAGGACAAAGGTTAGAGATAGAAATTTGGCAGTAATTAATATGTGGGTAGGTGAGATTGCCAGGGCAGCATGAAGACAGAAGAGAATCCTGGATAGCATTTGAATGAGCTATCAGCCTTTCATCAAGAGTGAGTCAGGGGAAAAAAAACAATACAAGGAACTAAGAAGGCAAGGTTTAGAGAGGCAGGGAGAGAATCAGAAATAAGATCTTGTAAGTCATAAGAAGAGGATTATAGACTTGATCAAAATTCCCTATAAAACTTATTGACTATGGAATTTAAATTCTGAATAGTTTTGGAATGTTGAAGGATAATCAAAATTACTTAACATTCTAGAAATATTTTTTAATTCAATTTAGCAAATATTTGAACATCAAATATATGCAGAGCCTTTTCCAAGTGTTCAAGGAAGTCCTTGCTATCAAGGATTTTACTCTTTGGGGATGTTTGGACAGATGCCAGAATATGATTATAGTATAGGGCATTGTCTCAGTCCTTTTAGGCTACTACAACAAACTGGCATAGACTAGGTGGCTTATAAACAACAAACATTTATTTCTCACCATTCTGGAGTCTGAGAAGTCTAAGATCATGGCAGCAGCAGACTCAGTGTCTGGTGAGGGCCCACTTTCTGGTGCGTAGATGGTACCTTCTCACGGTAACTTCACAGGGAAGAAGGGGCAAGGGAGATTTCTCAGTGCTCTTCATGAGCACTCTGCCCCCATGATGTAATCACCTCCCCAAAGGACCCACATCCCAATACCATCATATTGGACATTAGGTGTTCAACATGAATTTGTGGGTAAGACCACAAACAGTCTATAGCAGACATGTAGACTAAGTGATTTAAGGGAAATACAAAGTATAATGGGCATTCAGGAAGGAGAGAAGAAACTGATTAAGAGAAATAAGGAATAATTTTAAGGAATAAGTGGCCTTTGAGGTGAACTTGGAAGGCTGAGAGGTGGAACATTCCAGGTAAGAAGATAACTACATAGGACAGACAAGGTTTGTCTGATTTCAAGTGGAAAATTTATGCCTAAGAGGAGTAGGAATTATGGTTAGATATTTTGAGAAAGTTGGGACCAGATTAATTAAACAAATACTTGAGTGTCCTACTTCCAAGGGATTGAGCTAGGTCACTCCATGATTCATTAAACATTAATCTGTATTTTTAAAATACTTATAATCTTATTAGATCAGAGATATGCAGAAGTAACTAATACAAGTACCATGATAAGGTGAAGTAGGAGAGTTCTCTTTTGGCTGAAGTGATTGAGAAAGATTTCTTTAAAAAAATAGGAGGTGGTTTTAGGCTATGTTTCCAAGGTTAAGGAGGATAGTGACAGAGTAAAATAGCAGACATAGGCATAAGGCTAAAGGAATAGCATAAGCAAAGGTGCCAGGGTGGTAAAATGTGAGAAGTTTAGTTTAAGTGTAAGACTTGAAATTTCCTATGGTCTTAATCAGAAATTATCAGTTTTGCTGGTACTCATTTGATTGCATGTGCATAGTTATGTCTATACAGTTATATCACTTGTGTATTCACCTCCACAGTTAAGATAGAGTATTATCACCACAAGGATCCCTCATATTACCTTTTTATAACCACACTTACCTATCTTCTGCATCTCTACCCACTGCCTCTGTCTTGTCAACTACTAATCTGTACTCCATTTGTATAGTTTTGTCATTTTAAGAATGTTATGTAAATGGAATCATACAGTATATAACTTTATTTCACTCAGCATAATTATCTGGACATTCTCCAAATTGTGTTAATATTCCTTCCTTTTTATTGCTGAGTGGTATTCCATAGTATGGATATACCACAGTTTATTTGTTTACCAGTTGAAGGATATCTAGGTTGATTTCTAGCTTTTAGCAGTTACAAATAAAACTGCTATAAACATCAATGCATAGGTGTTTTAAATTTTGCTTTGGTGTGTGTGTGAACATAAGCTTTCTTTGGTATAAATTTCATTTCACTGGTATAAAATCCCAAGAGTACAATTGTGGGTCATATGGTAATTGCATGTTGAGTTTTTTAAGAAACTGCCAAACTGTTTTCCAGAGTGGCTATAGCATTTTACATTCCCACCAGCAATCTATCCAATTTTTCCACATCTTTGCCAACATTTGGTATTGTCACAATATTTTATTTTAGATTTTCTCATGGCTATGCAGTGTGCTGTATCATTGTGGCTTTAATTTGCATTTCCCTGATGGCTACTGATGTTGAACATCTTTCTTAGTGCTATTTACTGTATGTATATCCTCTGATGAAATGTTTGTCCGAGTCTTTCACCCATTTTCTAATTGGATTATTTTCATTCTGTTACTGAGCTTTAAGAGTTCTTTATATATTCTAGATACCAGTCCTTTGTTAGATATGTCATTTGCAAATATTTTCTCCCTGTCTATAGCTTGTTTTTTTCATCTTCTTTACCTAGGCTTTCACAGACCAAAAGTTTTAAAATTTGATGACATCCAATATATCAAATTTTCTCTTTTTGGATCATGCTTTTATTGTCAAGCCTAAGAATTCTTTGCTTCAGAATTCTGAAGATTTTTTACTGTATCTTTTTTTTGAACAGTTTTACATTTAATTCTATGATCCATTTTGAGTTAAACTGTGTAATGTATGAGTTTTTGGTAGAGGTTCATTGTTTTTTACCTATGAATGTCTAATTGCTCTAGCACCATTTGTTAAAAAGGCTATTCTTCTTCCATGGAATTTAACGCACTTTTTTCAAACATCAGTCAAGAATATTTCATTGTCAAGAATCTATTTTTTGGTCCTCTATTCTATTCCACTGATCTATATGTTTATCTCCTCACCAATACCACATTGTTTTGATTACTATAGTTTCATAGTAAGCCTTAACATTGCAAAGAGTAATCCCTCCCACTTTTTCTTTGTCAGGACTGTTTTCAATATTCTAGTGTCAACGCTTTTCCATTTTTATTTTATTTTATCTTATTTTATTTTATTTTTTGAGAGGGAGGGAGGAGAGGAAGAGGGAGAGGGAGAAAGAATCTTAAGCAGGCTCCATGCCCAGCATGGAGCTTGATGTGGGGCTCGATCTCACAACCCTGAGATCATGACCTGATCTGAAATCAAGTCGGATGCTTAACCGACTGAGCCACCCAGGCACCCCTTCCATATACATTTTAGAATAAACTTGTTAGTGTCTGAAAAAGCCTTTTGAAGAGAATTGCATTAAGCCTATAAATCAGTTTGGGAGAACTGATTTGTTTACTGTGTGAGCCTTCCAATCCATGACCATAGTATGTCTTTCCATTTATTGAAGTCTTTGATTTCTTTCATCAACATTTTGCAATTGCAGCATACAGATATTTACATGCTTTTTAAAATGTATATCTAAGTATTTAATTTTTGAATGATTGTAAATGATATTGTGTTCTTAAGTTTATTTCTGCATGTTCATTGTTAGTGTGTAGAAATGCAATTAATTTGTGTTTGTTGATCTTATTTCCTCCTACCTTGTTGAGTTCACCTATTATCTCTAGAAGTTTTCAAACTCTTTTTAAACATATTCCATCCTGCAATTTTTATATTACAATTTGGAGATTGGATGATTTGACAGATTTAATTATGTTCTGGGTTGGTTTGAGCTAGAATGTGAAGTTTTGGGTGAAACCTGTTATAGTCATTGGAACATAGGATAGCTTTGGGGCAAATGCAAATTTAAATTTTTTTTCTCATTTTCAGAAAAGGTATTATAAAATAGTGGTTAAGAGATCAACCTCTGAAGCCAGATTGCCTGGGTTTGAATCCTTGCTCTACGATTTACTAGACTGGGATCTTGGAGAGATGTTTCCACATCTTTAAAAAGGGGATATTAATAATAATTTATAGGGTTAAATAAGTTAAACATATAAAGTCCTTAGCACAATGCCTGGCACATGAGAAGTGTTAAATGTTAGGTTTTATTATACATAACAAAAGTTTTTTTGTCAATTCTGGTCAGTAAAGTATGGGTAATATATATTTTTTTAATTTAAATTTTGTTAGTTAACATACAGTGCAATATTGGTTTCTGGAGTAGAATCCAGCGATGCATCAGTTACATACAACACCCAGTCCTCATCACAGCTGGTGCCCTCTTTAATACCTATCACCCATCTAGCCCAGCCCCCTCCCACATCCCTCCATCAACCCTCAGTTTGTTCTCTATCAGTGAGTCACTTTTGGCTTGTTTCCCTCTCTTCTTTTTTTTTCTTTTTGCCTTTTCCCCTATGTTCATCTGTTCTTTCTTAACTATCATATATGAGTGAAATCATATGGTATTTGTCTTTCTCTGACTTATTTCACTTAACATTATACATGCTAGCTCCATCTATGTCATTGCAAATGGCAAGATTTCATTCTTTTTGATGGCTGAGTAATATTCCTCTCTGTGTGTGTGTGTGTGTGTGTATGTGTGTGTGTGTGTGTGTGTACCACCTCTTCTTTATCCATTCATCAGTCCATGGACATTTGGGCTCTTTCCATAGTTTGGCAATTACTGATAATGCTGCTATACCCATAGGGGTGCATATATCCCTTTGATTCTGTATTTTTGTATCCTTTGGGTAAATAACTAGTGTGATTGCTGGATTGTTGGATAGTTCTATTTTTAACTTTTTGAAGAATCTCCATACTGTTTTCCAGAGTGGCTGCACCAGTTTGCATTCCCACTAATAGTGTAAGAGGGTTCCCCTTTCTCCAGATCCTCGCCAACATCTGTTGTTTCCTGTGTTATTAATTTTAGCCATTCTGACAGATGTGAGGTGATATCTCATTTTTGTTTTGATCTGTATTTCCCTGTTGATGGTTTGCATTTTTTCTTATTTATTTACTTTCACCAAATGAAAATTGTGTATATTGAAGGTATGCAACATAATGTTTTGATATGCGTCTATGTTCTGAAGTGATTATTACAATAAAAAATTAACATGTTCATCAACTACTATAGTAATAATTTCTTTTATGAGAACACATGAGATCTACTCTCTTAACAAATTTCAGGTATACAGTACATTATTAGCTTTAGTCACCATGCTGTATATGAGGTAACTAAGTGTTTGTACCTTTTGATCAGTGTCTCCCCTTTTCCCGTACCCTTCCAGCCTCTGGTAACCACCATTCCAATTACTGTTAATATGAATTGAACTTTCTTTTCTTGGATTCCATGTATCAGTGAGATCATGTGATTTTTGTCTTTGGCTTATTTCACTTAGCATAATGTCCACCAAGTTCATCCTTGTTGTTGTAGATGGCAGGATTGCATTTACTTATTGCCAAAGGCAGCTGGTTGTTTTTTGTCTCCTGCACTCCTGCCCTGCACTATTTAATTCTTAATTCTATGTTTATAATTAAAGAGCACAAAGCTCAGTTAAATTTTAAATGTTAATCACAATGAAAATTTCCTAAGGTCATAGAAAATGAATAGAAATATTAAATTTCTAATTATACTTGTGGACAAGTGTCTCTTCATGTGGTTGATTCAAATGCTTATTTGAACCTATGCTTTCTAGAAAAAGGGCCTTCTTAATGTACTTTTCAAATTGAAATATATTTGATATAAAACATTGTATAGATTTAAGCTCTACAATGTGTTAATTTGATACATTTATATATTTTAATATGATTGCCATTGTGGCAATAATTAGTACCTCTCTCACGTTATATAATTATCATTTCCTTTTATTGCAGTAATTAAATTCTAGTCTCTTAGTAGTTTTGTTGACTATAATACAATATATTTGTTTATAGTCACTATACTATGCATTTGGATTTATTTACTACTTGTTGCAAGTTTGTACCCATATAACATCTGTCCTATCCCCCAACCACCAGCATATAAGTGATTCCCTGGTTGAGTTCTCTCACTGAGCATAACGTGATCAAAGTCCATTCATGTTGTCACAAATGGCAGGATGCCTTTCTTTCTCATGGCTGAATATTCCATTTATATATATACCACATCTTTTTAATTCATTCATCCATTGATGGGAATGTGGGTTGTTTCCATATTATGACTACTGTGAAAAGTACTGCAATAAATATGGAAGTGCATATATCTTTTCAATATCCTGTTTTCATTTCCTTTGTGTATATAGTTAGAAGTGGAATTGCTGGATCATATGGTAGTTCTATTTTTAATTTATTGAGGAAGATCCATATTGTTTTCCATAGTGCTTGAACCAATGTACATTCCCACCATCTGTGGCCAAGTTTCCCCTTTTCTTCACATCCTTGCTAACACTTATTAGTCTCTTGTATTCTTGATGATAGCCATTGAAATAGATATGAAGTGATAATCCCAGAGTGGTTTTGATTTGCATTTTCCTGATGACTAGTGATGTTGACCATTTTTTTCCATGTACCTGGTGGGCTTTAGATGTTGTTTTTTGGAAAACAAATGTCTATTCAGTTCCTCTGCCCATTTTTAATCAAATAATTTGTTCTGTTGTTGTGATTGAGTTGTAAAGTTCTTTATATATTCTGGATATTGATGTAGTCCCACTTGTTTATCTTTGCTTTTGTTGTTTGTACTTTTTGTGTCATGTTCAAATATTACTACCAAATCCAATGTTGAAGAGCTTCTTGTTTCTTTCTATGAGTTTTATGGCATCAGATCTTATGTTTAAGTCCATTTTGAGTTAATTTTTGTAAGTGGTATAAGCTAGGGATCCAATTTCATTGTTCAGCATGTGGTCCATTGGTATACAGCACCATTTATTGAAGAGAATATCTTTTTCCCATTGGGTGTTCTTGGCCCCCTTCTTGAATATTAGTTGACTGTATATGAGAGGATTCATTCTGGAGTCCATATTCTGTTCCACTGGTCTGTGTGTCTATTTTTATGCCAGTACAATACTGTTGTCATTACCATAGTTTTGTTGTATAGTTTGAAATTAGGAGGGGTGATACCTCTGAATTTGTTCCTTCTCAGGATTTCTTTGACTACTTGGGGTCTTACATAGTTCCGTACAGATTTTAGGAGTATTTTTCTTCTGTTTCTGTGAATTATGCCATTAAAACATTATTTAAAGATTTTATTTATTTACTTATTTTAGAGAGAGAGAGAGAAAGTGTACATGTGAGCGAGGAGAGAAACAGAGGGGGAAGGAGAGGGAGAGCGAATCTCAAACAGACTCTGCTCAGAGGGCAGAACCTGACACCCTGAGACCATGACCTGAGCCGAAACCAAGAGTCAGATGCTTAACCAACTGAGCCACCCAGGTGCCCCTGCCATTAAATTGATAGACATTGCACTGAATCTATGGCTTAGGGTAGTATGGACATTTTAATGTTATTCATAATGCTGACACATGAACATGAGATGTCTTATCATTTATTTGTGTCTTTGATTTCTTTCAACAGAGCCTTGTAGTTTTTGTTGTACAGATCTTTTACTTGCTTGGTTAAATGTATTCCTAAGTATTTTATTTTTTGATGCTTCTGTGAATAGGATAGGTTTGTTTTCCAGTGTTTCATTATTAGTATATGGAGATGTAACTGATGGAGAGGAAGATGGGGGCAGAGTAGGAGGACCCTAGACTTGTCTCATCCCACAAACACAGCTAGATAACTACCAAGTCATCCTAAATACCCCAGAAAATCGACCTGAAGACTGACAGAAAAATACTCCACAACTAAAGGGAGAGAAGAGGCCACATCAAGAAGGTAGGAAGTGAGGAGATGTTGTTTAGGGAAGAAACAGAACCTGGGTGCTGTGGAGGGGAGAGAGCTGTGGTTGCATAAAAGGGCAAGAGAGAGGAGGACACAGGGTAATGCACAAAGAGAATGTTCCCCCAAAGTTATTGGCTTGGAAAACGAGAGGGGATGAGTTTCATGAGTTCTTGCAAACAGCAAGGCTTAAAGCCTGGAGTTTTATTTATTTATTTATTTATTTATTTTAAATTTTATTTATTTGCTAGAGACAGAGAGAGAGAGAGAGCACAAGCAGGGGGAGCAGCAGGCAGAGGGAGAAGCAGACTTCCGCTGAGCAGGCAGCCCAATGCGGGGCTCGATCCCAGGACCCTGGGATCACGACCTGAGCTGAAGGCAGACAGTCAACCAACTGAGCCACCCAGGAGCCCCCAAAGCCTGAAGTTTTAAAGACCAGTGGGCTTTGCTGGAATAGAGCCTGGAGGACACTGTGCTGCTCCTGGAGAGAAGGCAGGCCAACAAAGTGGCCAGCAAACAGAGTGAGACCCTTACCACAGAGATAAAAGAAATAAAAAAGAGTTAGAGATGCAGAATGCAATAAACAAGATTTGAAACAGGCTTGATGCAACGAACATCAGGTTATAAGAAGCAGAGGAATGAATTAGTGATTGAGAAGACAAAATAATGGAAAATGATGAGGATGAACAAAACAGAGAATTATGCAACATAAGAATAGACTTAGAGAGCTCAGTGACTCCACCAAACATAATAACATTTGTTTAATAGGAGAAGGGGAGAGAAAATTTATTTCAAGAAATAATAGCAGAAACTTTCTGTAGGCCAGGGGAAGGAAACAGACATCCAGGAGGCACAGAGAACTCCCATCAAATTCAATCAGAGCAGGCCAACACCAAGATATATTGTAATTAAATTTGCAAAATATAGTGATAAATAAAAAATCTTAAAGAAGCAAGACAAAAGAAATCCTTAACTTTCAGGGGAAAACCCATAAGGCTAGCTGGAGATTTCTCAACAGAAACTTGGCAAGCCAGAAGGAATGGCATGATATATTCAAAGTGCCAAATGGGAAAAATCTGCAGCCAAAAATGCTCTATCCATCAAGGCTATCTTTCAGAATAGAAGGAGAGATAAAAGAGTTTCCCAGACAAACAAAACCTGAAGGAGTTCCTGACTGCTAAACCCGCCATTTAAGAAATATTAAAAGGGACTCTGAGTGCAAAGAACAGCCTGAAAGTGACAAAGACAAGAAAGGATCACAGAAAATCTCCACATACAACAATAGGACAAGCAATAAAATGACAATAAATACATATCTATCAATACTTACTTTGAATATAAATGAACTAAATGCTTCAATCAAAAGACAGGATGTCAGAATGGATAAAAACATAAGACCCATCTATATGCTGCCTATAAGAGACTCATTTTAGAACTAAAGACACCTGCAGATTGAAAGTGAGGGATGCCTTGCTAGGGGCGCCTGGGTGGCTCAGTCATTAAGCATCTGCCTTTGGCTCAGGTCATGAGTTTAAGTGTTACTAGTAGTCACATAGGTGGGAAAACCCAAGCAAACAGGGATATAAATATGTTTAGACAGCTATGCAGAGATCATTGTGATATCAGCGAGAAAGACCCTTGAGGGGACACCTGGGTGGCTCAGTCAGTTAAGCATCTGCCTTCGGCTCAGGTCATGATCCCAGAGTCCTGGGATCAAGCCCCACGCAGGGAGCCTGCTTTTCCCTCTCCACCCTGCTCATGCTCTCTCTCTATTGCTCTCTCTCTCTCTCTCTCTCAAATATAAATAAAATCTTAAAACAAAACAAAACAAAAAAAACACCACTAAGAAAAAGAACTACGGGCCAATATCCCTGATGAATATGGAAGCAAAATTCTCAATAAAATACTAGCAAACCGAATCCAATAATACATTAAAAAAATCATTCACCACTGTCAAGTGGGATTTATTCCTGGGGTGCGAGGCTGCTTCAGTGTTTGCAAATCAATTGATGTGAGACACCACATTAATAAAAGAAAGGATAAGAACCATGTGGTCATTTCAATAGATGTAGAAAAAGCCTTTGACAAAGTACAACATCCATTCATGATAAAAGCCCTCAACAAAATAGGTTTAGATGGAATATACCTCAACATCATTAAGGCCATATGTGAAAAACCCACAGTTAATATCATTCTCAATAGGGAAAAAATGAGACCTTTTCCTCTATAGTCAGGAGCAAGACAGGGATGTCCACTCTCACCACTGTTATTTAACATAGTACTGGAAGTCCTAGCCACAGCAATGAGACAACACAAAGAAATAAAAGGCACCCAAAAAGGCAAGGAAGAAGTCAACCTTTCACTATTTGCACATGACATGATACTGTATATGGAAAACCTGAAAGACTCTACCAAAAAACTATAGTTGATAAACGAATTCAGTAGAGTCACAGGATAGAAAATCAATATACAGAGATCTGTTGCATTTCTATACTCCAACAATGAAGTAGCAGAAAAAGAAAGCAAGGAATCAGTCCCATTTACAGTTGCACCAAAAGCAGTAAGATACCTAGGAATGAACCTAACAAAATAAGTGAAAGACCCAAACTCTGAAAACTACAAAACAGTGATGAAAGAGATTGAAGACAACACAAAGAAATGGAAAGACATTCCATGTTCGTGGATTGGAAGAACAAATATTGTTAAAATGTCCATACTACCAAAGAAATCTCCATGTTTAATGCAATCCCTATCAAAATACCACCAGCATTTTTCACAGAGCTAGATCAAACAATCCTAAAATTTGTATGGAACCACAAAAGAGCCCGAATAGCCAAAGCTACCTTGAAAAAGAAAAGGAAACCTGGAGGCATCACAATTCTGGACTTCAAGTTATATTAAAAGCTATAGTGATCAAAACAGTATGGAACTGGCACAAAAATAGATGAATGGAATAAAATAGACAACCCAGAAATGAATCTACAACTATATGGTCAATTAATCTTTGACAAAGCAGGAAAGAATATCCAATGGGAAAAGGACAGTCTGTTTGACAAATGCTGTTGGGAAAACTGGACAGGAACATGCAAAGAATGCAACTGGACCACTTCCTTATACCACACACAAAAATAAATTAAAAATGGATGAAAGACCTAAAAATGAGACCTGAAACCATAAAAATCCTAGAGGAGAACACAGGGAGTAACCTCTTGACATTGGTTGTAGCAGCTTCTTTCTAGGTATGTCTCCTGAGACAAGGGAAATAAAAGCAGAAATAAAGTATTGGGACTTAAGACAAAAAGCTTGTGTACAGTGAGGGAAACAATCAGCTATACTGAAAGGCAACCTGTGGAATGGGAGAAAATATTTGCAAATGATATATCTGATAATGGGTTAGTATCCAAAATATTTAAAGAACTTAGAAAACTGAACACCTAAAAAATGAATAATGCAATTAATAAGTGGGCAGAAGGCATGAATAGGCATTTTTCTATAGAACACATACAGATGGCTAATAGACACATTAAAGATACTTAACATCACTGATCATCAGGGAAATACAAATCAAAAGTACAATAAGATATCACCTCACACCAGTCAGAATGGCTAAAATTAACAACACAAGAAACAACAGGTGTTGGCAAGGATGTGGAAAAAGGGTAACACTCTTGCATTGTTGATGGGAATGCAAACTGGTGCAGCCACATTGGAAAACAGGATGGAGGTTCCTGGAAAACTTAAATATGTAACTACCCTACCCTACGATCCAGCAATCACACTAGTAAGTGTTTACTCAAAGAATAGAAAAATATTAATTCAAAGGGATATATGCACCCTTATTTTTATGGCAGCATTATCTACAATAGCCACCTTATGGAAAAAGCCAAAGTGTCCATCAACTAAGGGATGGATATATACATATATATATGTATACACACACACACACACACACACACAATGGAATATTTTCAGCCATGAAAAAGAATAAAATTTTGCCATTTGCAACAATGGGGATGCAGCTAGAGTGTATTGTGCTAAGCAAAACAAGGCAATCAGATGAAGACAAATACCATATGATTTTACTCATATGTGAAATTTAAGAAACCCAACGATCAAAGAAAGGGGAAAAAACAGAGAGAGAGGCAAACCAAGAAACAGTGCCTTAGGTATAGGGAACAATCTGATGGTTACAGAAGGGTAGATTGGTGGGGGTGTGCGTAAAATAAGTGATGGGTATTAAGGAGTGCACCTGTTGTGATGAGCACAGGGTGTTTAATGAAAGCGTTGAATCACTATGTTGTACATTTTGAACTAATAGTACACTGTATTTAACTAACTGGAATTTAAATAAAAATTTTAAAATAAAAAAATGAAATGTAACTGATAATTGCATGTTGATCTTATATCCTTCAACTTTACTATGTTGATTTTTTCCAGTTTTTTGTTTGAAGCTGGAATTTTCTAAAATTATATTATGTACAAATAACAATTATATTTCTTCTTTTCTGATTCAGATGCCTTTTATTTCTTTGTCTTACCTAATTGCAATAGCTAGGACTTCCAGTACTATATTGGAAAGAGAGATGAGAGTGGGCATCCTTGACTTGTTCATGATTATAGAAGAAAAGATTTCAATTTTTCACAATTGAGTATAATGTTAGCTATGGGTGTGTTGTATATGACCTTTATTATATTGGAGTATGCTCCTTCTATACCAATCCTTTTGAAGGTTTTTATCATGAAAGGATGTCATATTTTGTAAATACATATTTTGCAGCATCTATTGGTATAATCACGTGATTTTTATCTATTACTGTGATGTATTACATTTATTGATTTGAGTATGTTGGTCTCTCCTTGAATCCCAGGTTTAAATCACACTTGGTCATGTTGTATAATTCTTTTAATGTGTGCTTGAATTTTGTTTGGTAATATTTTGTTGTGAATTTTTGTTTCTATGTTTATCAGGGATATTGGTCTATTATAATAGCTTTCTTTTCTTGTAGTGTTCTTATCTGACTTTGCTATCAGAGTAATGTTGGCCTTGTTGAATGACTTTGGAAATGTTCCTTCCTCTTCAATTTTTTGAAAAAGTTTGGGAAGGATTGGCATTAATTCTTTAAGTTTTGGTAGAATTTGCCTGTGATGCTGCCTGTCTTGAGGTTTTCTGTGTTGGGAGGGTTTTGACTACTGATTCAATCTCTTTACTAGTTACTGATCTGTTTAGATTTTCTATTTTTTCTTGATTCAGTCTTGTTAGGTTGTGTATTTGTAAGAATTTATTCATTTTTTTCTAGGTTATCTAATTTGTTGGCATATAATTATTGATTGTAGTCTCTTATGTTCCTATATATTTCTGTTGTAATGTGTCCTCTTTCATTTATAATATTATTTGAGTCTTCTCTTTTTTTTTTTTTTAGTTAGTGCAGCAATTTTATCCTCTAGAAAAACCAGCTCTCATTTTTGTTGATCTTTTTATTTTTTTCTTTAGGCCTCTATTTCATTTATTTCTGCTCTGATCTTTATTATCTTTCCTTTTGCTAACTTAGTGCTTAATTTGTTCTTTTTCTCTCTAGTTCCTTGAGGTGTAAAATTATTTTTGAGATTTTTATACTTCCTTAATGTATGCATTTATCTCTATAAGCCTTCCTCTAAGAACTCCTTTCTCAGCATCCCATAGGAATTGATATGTTTGTTTCCATTTTCATTTTTTTCAAGGTATTTTGTATTTCCCTTTTGATTTTTTTTTGTTTGACCCATTGATTGTTCAGAAGTGTGTTTATTTTTCACATTTGTAGAATTTTCAGCTTTCCTCTTGTTGACTTCTAGTTTCATATGATTGTGGTCTGAAAAGATAGGTGGTATGATTTCAGGCTTCTTAAATTTGCTATGACTTCTTTTGTGTCCTATCATATGATCTATCTTTGGAGTGTATTATGTGTGCACTTGGGAAGAATGTATTCTCATGATGATGGATAGAACGTTCTATATATGTCTGTTAAATCTATTTGGTCTAAAGTATTTTTCAGTTTTGTTTCCTTGATTTTTCTTATGTCGTCTTTGATTCTTTTAATTAAACAGGTTGGCTATTAGAATCCTTTCTTTTGTATTTCAGAATGTGGCACAGTAACTCATGCTTTTGGGCTTTTCCATCTGGAGTTAGTTCCCTCAGATGCACTGGGAGCATGCACAAGGACCTGGAAGTGGAATGGGAGTGGCATGGGCTTAGCATCTGGGGCTTTGAGGGTGCCCGCTAGCCAGTGGGTGGATCCTCAAAGTGGAGCACTCCCAGAGATCAGTGGGGTAGACCTGTTGATCTGAAGCAGACAACATGAAACTTGTGCCTTCAGTGCCCTTTGATATTCTCGTCTGCTTTTCCCCTATTCTTCTCCCTCCCCCAATCAGGGAGGTCTGTCCTCCAAAATTCTGCCGCTGCCTGAGAGAAACAGGTCCCTTCAGTTGTAACCTGCACATTTGCAGCACCTGGGCAGTCACTTACCACTTTTGATTTCTTCCTTCTCTATGGGAGTGGTTGCAGCTTTCCACCTTTACTGGAGAAGGTGCTGCTGCAGCTGCCAAAATCTCAGACCCTTGCATTGTCATCTTGGGAAGCAGTGTTCCCTTGGCAAGTTCCTTCATCTCCTCTGTGTCCAAATTCGTCTCTATTCCACTCTGATAGCATGCCAGATTCTCCCTTCATGCAGGCTGGACCTCTACAAAGTCTCTATTGCCTGTGGGTATCCACTCACTTTTGCACTCTCCAGGTTCCCTTTATCCCATGATCACCGTGAGTTGGGGTGGGGCATGCTTAGCCAATCCTTTGGGTTGCAGCCCCCACCGAAGCCCTGTCTACCCATAGATGCACAGGTAGGTAGAAACCTCCAGGGCATTCTGGTATGATGTGCAGAAGCACTTTTGTTCTGCTATGAATGTCTAATTAGTTGTTAATCAAAGTGGAGAGAAAAGTGGAACAGTTAATCTGTCATGATGATGACATCATTCCCTTAATGAACTTTAAATTTGGGTTTTGCTATTGATAGTTGTATCCTAGCAATAAAGCATGTGTACTATGAGATTCTATAAGAAATACTCATTTTATTTCTAAAATGGAATCATTTTTGAATATATTATATAATAAACTAGGACTCTTAAAATACTTTAGAAATCTAAGTCAAATTTTTCTTCACTAAGTATATAAAATATAAAACCTTAAGTTTAGTATAAAATAAATATTTTATACTTTATTACTACTTTTGTACTTTTTACAATTTTTAAATTATTTATTACTTTATAATTTTTGTCCTACCTATTATACAGTTGTTTCAGTATGTTTCAGCATAGGCTTCCTGATAGAAGAGACTATGCTTTGAGGTGTTTTTCACAGAAGTTATGCATTTGCAGTGATCCTTCTATTTCTTCTTGCTTACTGACCTAGGTGTTTTGATATGATTGACTGAATTTAGGAGAACAGACTGTGTATCTTGACTGTTGTAGGAAAAAGCTGATGTAGTAATAAAGTTTTCTTAGTATAACAACCCTGTAATAAATCTTTGATTTGGTTTATTGTTATTAAGTGTTCTTGATATTGGGTCCTATACTACTTTTCAGGGTTTTTTTTTTATTACTGTTTAATATTTGAAATTCTAGTACTAAGCTTTTAAGTCAAGATAATAAGTAGTACATCTTGTGCTGCATGGAGCAAATATTCTAAAATGAACACACTTTTTCAAACACCAGGATTTTAACAGGTTGTTAGTATCTTTATTTTTTTTTAATTTTTTAAATGTTTTATTTATTTATTTTTAAGATTTTATTTATTTATTTGACACAGAGAGAGAGACAGCTAGAGAGGGAACACAAGCAGGGGGAGTGGGAGAGAGAGAAGCAGGCTCCCGGCTGAGCAGGGAGCCCGATGCGGGGCTCGATCCCAGGACCCTGGGATCATGACCTGAGCCGAAGGCAGACGCTTAACGACTGAGCCACTCAGGCACCCCAAGTAGCTTTTTTCTATAAAATGACGGAATGGATCACTAATGGAGAGAACAGTGAAGAAAGGATTAACATAAGAAGCACATCCTTATAATAAATTCAGGATGCCACAGAGTGAGCAAGGCAAAGCTGTTGTTGAAGACTACCTGAAAAAAATCAGTCTGGTTTGAACTTCATTAATTTGGGTTACAGCATTACATATTATAATTACAAAACAAATAGAATTTGAGTATGTGAAATGATGTATTAATATCTAGCATGTACTGGAATATCATACACTTCAAATTATAACATTTTTCTGTGCATTTTTTCAAAGACCATTCAATATTCTTAATTTCTAAGGGTATTTCAATAGCATTTAAAATATTAATAGAAAAAATAATAAATTTCAGGAGAACCTTTACAAGAATTTTATTCAGTTTTAATTAATTCTTTAAAATGTTCTTGATAAAATTTGAGTCTTCTTATGGGATAACTGTGATCTCATATTCTCTCCCTTTTACTGTGCACTAGCACTTCTAATTGATAATAAGAAGGCATAGAAAATTAAAATGAAATAAGTTAATTTTACTGCTTATGAGGGACACTCATAAAATTACCCAGTTTTTAAGAAAATAGTATGATGAAATATAGTGGCTATAATATAGGGAAAAGATCCACAAAGATGGAAGTGACCAATAATTCACAAGAGAAAACATTAGGTTGGGCAGAATATTTATAAATACTAGGTATAATGCAACAAAGTGAACTAGAAAATTTTACATAAGGAGATACAAACCTGAAATGGTATAAATGTGACTATACTATGAAAAACAATGGGTAGAGGTAAAAGGAGTGAGAAATCTATATGGGATGTTACTGTAGACCTGACAGTGTGGATGATGCTTTCCTAATGGAGAAGTAAAGATAGCAGGATACCTACATCAGACTAATGCTTGATGTCTGCTCATCCCCCCACTCCAATTATAGGTATTATGCTGAGCCATCTAAAATCACTATTTTTTATGTAGAAAATAGTTAAATACCAACAATTTCATTCAGTTCAGCCCATATAGGATTACCCCAAAACACCTTTAAATCCCAATTAGCATATAGGGGAAGAACCTATAGATTTTTCAAAAAGGAATAGATGGTATAAATTCATAGCTTAAATGTGAGAGCTGGAGATAACAATCTTTTCTATTAGTTTGCTATGTCAAAGAGAGTGATCTCTAAATTGTAAAGGGTAGATCAAGCATGGTTAAAGAAAAGAAAAGCCAAGATACATGTGTACCTACCTGCTTTAAGAAGCCCAAATGAATTAAATCCTGGTATACTGAAACAGTTTTCACTGGCAGGTATTCTTTGTGAAATCAGAGTGGACAGGAGAAATGGAAATGACTCAATGGACAAGTTATATGAAAGGAAACAAATACTAGATTCTAGGAATTATAGATTGGTGAATTTAGCTTTAACCCCAGGCAGAATTTTAGACAGGTTTATTGAACAGGTGGTTTGTGTACTCTTAGAAAAGAAAGAGGTGAGCACTAGGAACATATGTTTACTAAGAAAGCATATCAAACTAACTTTATTTCCTCTTTAACCAATAGATAGTATAAGGCAGCTGTTTTAGAAAACTAATGTAGTCTTTGCATCCTAAATTGCATTCATAGAAGTGTGGTTGAAAATACTCTGTGCTGATTAGACCACTGGAATATTTTGCTCAGTTCTTGTTATTTTAAGAGTCTGAGACATTGATGAACTAGAAACTTCTCAAAAAAAAGCAACCACGTTAGTGTTTAGGGTGAAAGAGTGTTTTTCTGTAGGGGATGATAGGGAAGAGAGGTATGTGTGAACTATGGCTGTGAATAATGTAGAGGGGACCTCATATATTGAGAGAAGATGAAAGGCACAAGTGATAGCTATCTTTAAATATTTCACGGGTTACCATGTAACAAAGGGATTTGACTGTTGTTTTTTTTTTTTTTCCAGTGTAGCTCCCAAAGGCAAAGCCTGTATGATTCCCGAAGTTACAGGGAAAGAGTTTGAGTTCAATTAAAGGTAGAGTCTCCCCAAAATTAGAACGGCTCAACATATGAATTGGCCATTTTTTTAAGAAATAATAATATTCTCTTTACCAAAAGTGTTTAAGCAGAGGCTAAATGGCTATCTGCCAGATATATTATGGAAAGGATAATTTTGGGAAGAGGGAGGTTGGACTAGAATTAGTGGTTCCCAAACTTGGCAGAGTATCAACATCACCTGTAGAGCTTATTAGAAAAATACATTTCGAGAGCTGTATAGATCACTTTCCTCGTTAAGATATCTTATTTATGAAATTGGGTAAATGATGAAAGCTTTGTTCAGTGGAATGTAAATTCTATGAGGATGGGGATCTAGTTCGATTTGTTTATAAGCTGTATTTCCAGTATCTGTCAAGTGCTTAGCTCATATCAGGTGGTCAACAAACATAGGTTTTAAAGAAAAAGTAATTATTCCATTGATAGCTGTTCAGTGCTCTCTGTGACTTAATAAATTTAAAACATACATTAAGTCTTATCCTGTTCTTACTTGAATCTTTAAGCATTTTGGTCTGTCACTGAGTTAGTTCATATATCTTACCTCTTTTAGAGAACATTTAGATGCCTATCTTACAAAATTTTAAAGAAAAAAAATTAGACATAATGGATTCTGAATAGAACATTTTGTATTTTAATATATTTTATACATATATACATTTGACTAATTTATCTACTAGTTGAATTTGTCAACATTGCTAAGTACAAAGAAATGTATTGTGATATCAAGGATGTTTGTCTGAAAAGGAAAGTTCTTAAAATATTTTAAGACAAAGTTGGCATGTTCACATGCAATATTGAAAAATACTGGTTAAATGGACAATGCATGCAAAAAAGAGTGTTGACAGAACTCCTTAGTGTATATAGAGCCTAAGCCCTGTTGATATCAAATGACTGAGAAAAATATGTAAATGTTATCATCTCAGGTGCTAGATGAATAAACAAAATATCACTGAGATTGGAAAGAAGGAATATTTGATGCTGCTGCTGTCAAATATACAATGTGCCTTATAGTAGACTTTTTTTGAATAGCTATTAGCAATAACTAGGAAGAACCCAATAGAAAAGTTGTGTTGAAGATAAAAATATATTGTTAAGTGTGTTAGGTGAAATTTTAAAAATTTACCTATACTTTGATCACAAAGCAGTTGGTTTCGTTTCTCTTGTTTCTTTTTAGTCTTTATTATATATATGCATGCATATTTTTTCATAATTTAAATCATAGTATACTTGTAAGGTTGCATTTTATATTTTTTGCTTTGTAGTTTCTAAATTTTTACACAGTGCCGTAGTTTGGTATTTTAATTATTAATTCCTATAGAATAGTCCATCACATAGTCTGTAATTTAATTAACCATTTCCCTGATGTTGGACTTAGGTTATTTATCATTCTTTGGTATTGTAAATAGTACTTCATTAAACATTTGTACATGTAACTCATTTTTGCTAATAAGTTGTGTCACTAGAATAGATTCCCAATGGTTGGGCAATGGGTGTGTATATTTTCATGACTCTTGAAGTTATTGCCAAAATTATTTTCCCAATGGATCATGTCACTTTATGGTGTATCTAGAAATGAAGGTGTACGTACTCGCTTCAGCAGCACATATACTAGAAATGAAGGTGTATACTAGTTTCAAGTAGTAATTGCTGGCCTTAGGTTTTTAGAATTTTTAAAATGCTAATTTATTAGGTATAGTATTGTATTTCATTATTTTCATTTAAATTTCTTTTGATAGTTGGCAAAATGGTTAAGTGTATTTTGTGATTCAGTTTATTTGTATTTCCTATATTGTGACTTATCTGTTAATTTCTTTTATCCATTCATCTATTAGATCTTAGTGGTATTTTTTTAAAGATTTTATTTATTTATTAGAGAGAGAGAGAGCAGAGTGAGAAAGAGAGCATGAGCAGGGGAGGGGGTCAGCGGGAGAGGAAGAAGCAGGCTCCCCGCTGAGCTGGGAGCCCAATGTGGGACTCGTTTCCAGAACCCTGGTATCACGACCTGAGCCAAAGACAGATGCTTAACCGACTGAGCCACCCAGGTGCCCCCCTTGGTACTCTTATAGGTGGTTAGTTTTATATGTGTTTTAAAATATTAAGATTTTGTCATATTTGTTCCACATATTTTTCATTTTTCTTTTTCAATTAATAGTTTCCTTTGTAAAGGAGTCTTAAAAAGTAAAAGCTAATTTGTATAGACTATAAAGATGCATAAAGTTTTCAGTCATTGTTCCTGATTTAACAGTTTTGGCCTGAGATACTAATGGGATCTCTTAGTGGGGTCAAGAATATTTTGTTTATATGCTTATTCCTTTGGCCTTCAAAAAACACAGATATTTGTTAGAGGAATGACTGGATTTCTGGTAGCTCTTTATCTCTCCCCTGTGTCTTTCACTACTTCTTTTTCTTTATGTCTCTGCTTTTCTTCTTAGAGTTGCTTTTCTGATTACTTTTCTTCCTATTGATGCTGTTTTTTGTTTTTATACTTTAAGCAGTGGTTTTTAGCTGGGGACAGTTGTTAATGTTTTTTTTTGTTTTTGTTTATTACCACCAGGAGACATTTGGCAATGTCCAGAGATATTTTTCTTTGTCACAGCTTCATGGTGGTAGGGTTCTACTAAAATCTAGTGGGTAGAGGCCAGGGAAACTGCTAAATACTTTTCAGTAGACAGACAGCCCTGCACAGTGAAGGTTCATCAGGCCCAAAGTGCCAGTATTTCTTGAGGCTGAAAAACCCTGCGCTAAAGTAACACACCTTTTCTTCTATCTACTTGAAAAGTATGGATAGAAAAAAGCAAAGAAGTGATGGTTGATTGTTTTAAGGAACTAAGAGCAGTAAGAAATGTTTGACTGGAGAAGGAAAATTGCTAAGTCTCAAAGTTATGGTGTCTGCTCTTTCCATTTTAGAATTGTGAAAATTTCTAGAGGTTGGGATGGGGAGCAGGTGCCAAAAAGAAATCCTCTGAGCTGGTAGTGATGCTTGTGGGTTTTCTACCATTATTTACTCAGCATTTCATAGTGTTTCTCTTTTTTTTTTTTTTTTCTTTTTTTAAAGATTTAATTTATTTAATTTATTTGTCCCAGAGAGAGACACAGCGAGAGAGGGAACAGAAGCAGGGGGAGTGGAAGAGGGAGAAGCAGGCTTCCCGTGGAGCAGGGAGCCCGATGTGGGGCTCGATCCCAGGACCCTGGGATCATGACCTGAGCCGAAGGCAGACGCTTAATGACTGAGCCACTCAGGCACCCTCACAGTGTTATATAAATACTCAATCTCTGTTGTGTTCTTATGATTTGCATTCAAAGTCTCGTTGGTTTTGCTATTCATCATTCATTTTTTGTCATTTTGTCAGTTTAAAATGGCCAGTGGATCTACCTTCGCCTGAAAAAAAAAAAAAAAAAAAGGACTCCATTGTTTTTAAGATTGAGATGTGGAAAGGTTTCATATTTTTTATTGTGGCATGGTTCTAATTGTGTTAATCTAGCTACAAACCCATTCTTGCCTTAATTTTGCCTTACTTCAACATAAAGCTGTTATCATTTGTACTATATTATTTATGCACTATGGTAGTATGTCACCTTGCCTCAAGGTAACTTTGCACTTAGAAGGATCTTATGGTTTGATTAAAATATAATGTATGGGATGTTAAATATTTTCAGTGTATAAGGAAAGACTGGAGGAATTTCACAGAGCAAGTGGGTGCTTGTAAATCCTTACATGGGGACTAAGATCTCCATTTTAGGTAAGTGAGAAGAATCCAAGTGGCATTTGTAAGAGAACTGGACAGACTTATGCTTTTTTCTGTTTTTTTTTTTTTTAAGAAAATTAATAAGGCAAAACAAACAAAAAGAACTATAGTGACTTTATATAGGAGATGCAGTTTCAAAAATTCATTGGTAACTAGTGGGAGAGTCTACAGTTTCAGAAACCAAAAAGCGGAGAACCTATAGACAAACCTAGAAAGGATTGTTACTGAAAACTTAATGTATTATCATAGCTTCCTTTGTTTTTTTCACTGTATAAGTCTATTACTCTTGAAAGTTTAGAGATAGCTTCATATGGAGTGGATAGGTTTGAGGAGGTAGGACAGGAATTCATAAAATTCCCTATGTAATTTTTAAAATGTATTATATTTAATCAAATGTAGTCTATTCTAAAAGTCCTTCATGTTATGTTAAGCTTTACCTCTATATTTAAAGTGACAGTGTCTTTGACTATAGTTTACCAAAGAAAGGTAAAACAAGAATGAACCTGAGAAACCATAGTAAGGCAAACAGAAAATCAGACTTGTGGGATTTAAAAGAAGAGTATTCTTAGTGCTTTGTGGTAGTAAACATGAATTCATAAAATCATGAAATGTATAATGGAATTTAGACTTTTCACAGGGTAAAATTGCTGTGGTGTGTGTACCCTATTTTATCTCATCTTAATATTTATGATTTAACTTCATGAAGTAGGTTTTGCTTTTAGGTCTTAAGAAGGAATCTTTCATTTTATGTTTTTCAGTAAATATCACCTCTGCCAGGCAATTAACTGGATGCAGTCGCTTCAGCCATATTTTCCCTTCATCTGCTTACCAGCACATTAAGATGCATAAGAGAATTCTGGGGCACTTGTCATCTGTCTACTGTGTAGCATTTGACCGAAGTGGGAGAAGAATTTTTACAGTGAGTTTAAAATTAATGATACTGTAGCATATTTGAGATTTACTACAATTGAAGGTAGGCTTCATGGCATTGAATTATGCTTTGTAAGCAATTTATCCTTCGACACATTAATGCACGAAAAGATGAGTAAAAAGATGACTTTATAAACTGAGAGTGGCTGGAGGGGAGGCGGCTGGGGGGATGGATAATTGGGTGAGGGGCATTAAGGAAGGCACTTGATGTAATGAGCACTGGGTGTTATATGCAACTGATAAATCACTAAATTCTACCACTGAAACTAATAATACATTATGTTAACTAATTTGAACTTAAATAAAATCTAAAAAAAGGGAAAAAAGGAAAAAAATAAAAGTTATATAACTTAAAAAAAGAAATTGAAATTTTCTTTCTATATAAGTAAATGGGTGAACTATAATGTCCTCTATGTTTTGGGAAATCTAATTTAAAAAAATTAAATCTTAAGGCCTTATATTTTAGAGGTGGTTAATTTATGTGAAACAAGTTTGTCTACTCCATTTCATTTCATTTTAAAATGCATTTTCCATTTGTCACTTAGTGTAATTGGTGCCCATTCTGCTTAATTAAAATGATTAAAACACATTCTTATGGTTGAATAATTGTATTATACAGTTAGTAACCAAATTTACAGTTGTGTACATCTTTCTTTTATTTCAGTACTAATTATTACTTTTTTTAAGATTACATTTATTTCTTTGAGAGAGAGAGAGAGAAAGAGAGCGAGCAAGGGGGGAGGGGCAGAGGGAGAAGCAGAATCCCCCCACTGAGGAGGGAGCCCATCTCGGGGCCCAATCCCAGGACCCTGAGATCATGACCTGAGCCAAAGGCAGATGCTTAACTGACTGAGCCACCCAGGTGTCCCAATACTAATTATCTTTTAAATTGTTTTTTTTTTGGTTTGTTCTTGTTTTTGCTTTTTTTTTTTCACGAGGGGTTTGAACTCATGACCCTGAGATTAAGACCTTTGCTGAGATCAAGAGTTGGACACTCAACCAACTGAACCACCTAGGTGCCCTTAAATCTGAGGTTTTTAAGTTTTTATTTAAATTCCAATTAGTTACCATACAGTGTAATATTAGTTTCAGGTGTACAATATAGTGAGTCAACATTTCCGTACAAAACCTGGTGCTCATCTCAGCAAGTGCATTACTTAATCCCCATCACCTATTTTACCCATCCCCCCACCCACCTCCCCTCCAGTAACCATCAGTTTGTTCTCTGTAGTTAAGAGTCTATTTCTTGGTTTGCCTCCCTCTCTCCTTTTTTTTCCCTTTGCTCATTTGTTTTCTTAAATTCCACATATGAGTGAAATCATATGGTATTTGTCTTTCTGTAACTGACTTATTTCACTTAGCATTTTATTAACCAGATCATATCGTGTGCTTTTGAGTACAAAATTGTAGCATGCTAATATTTCTAAGAAAGGGTTTAGTCTCACTACTTTAGTACTAAGTTAACATAGAAGTGTATGTAGTGTCATAATTTTCTTCTTAACTTTCTATGCTATAATAAATGAAGTAGTTTGCATTTTGGGAAATTATGACTCCTTGGAGTTCATTAAAGACTCTTCCATTGACATTTTCATAACTCCAAATGCATCACCTAAGTATTTGGATGTCAGTGATCGTGATGAAAATGACAATTGCCATCTTATTTTTTTATTTTTTTTAAAAGATTTCATTTATTTATTTGAAAGAGAGAGGGAGAGAGAGCACAAGCAGGGGTGGGGGCAGAGGGAGAGGGAGAAGCAGACTTCCCACTGAGCAGGGAACCTGACCTGGGGCTCTGGCCTGGGGCTCCGGGCTAGATCCCAGAGCCCTGGGATCATGACCTGAGCTGAAGGCAGATACTTAACTGACTGAGCTACCCAGGCATCCTGCCATCTTTTTATAAACAAATAATTACTAACTTATTTACTATGTTAGAGTAGAATTGCTTTTTACTATTTTTAAAGCTCTTTTGAAATTCTCAATAGGAAGTTCAACTTAATATTTTCAGCAGTTTATTAACAAAGACTCATGTTTACTGAGAAATGCATGTAGACTTTAGGTTAAATTTTTAAATATTTGTAGAAAAAGTATTCTTTTTTTTATTATGCTATGTTAGTCACCATGCAGTACATCATTAGTTTTTGATGTAGTGTTCCATGATTCATTGTTTGTGTATAACACCCAGTGCTCCATGCAATACGTGCCCTCCTTAATACCCATCACCTGGCTAACCCATCTCCCTACCTCCCTCCCCTCTAAAACCCTGTTTGTTTCTCAGAGTCCATAGTCTCTCACAGTTCGTCTCCCCCTCTGTTTTGCCCCCTTCATTTTTCCTTTCCTTCTCATAATGTCCTCCATGCTATTCCTTATGTTCCACAAATAAGTGAAATAGAAAAAGTATTCAAGCAATTGTGATAAAATGCTGTCAGGCATAAGGAAAGAAATAATGGCAGATATATTTAGTGCCAAATCACTTAAAAGTGAGTTATAAGTATTTTGAGTTGTCAGATTGGCAGTTTTGGGGAGTTCTTCACAAATGTTGTTAGTTTAGATAATACTTTGTCAGTGCTGTCATTTGGAGATCATTTATATTTCTTCCTGGATCCATATTATATGGACAGAGGAGATTAGAAAGTAAAGGCTCAGAAGTAACTTAATAAAAATGCTCCCTTTGTCATTTTGGCTTTTTTTTCTGGGGGTGGTGGTAATGGTGCAAATTTTTGCTTCACTGGGAATCTGTCCTTTTGTGTTACTATAGGGTTCAGATGACTGTTTGGTGAAAATCTGGGCAACAGATGATGGACGTCTCCTTGCTACACTTCGAGGGCACTCTGCTGAAATTTCTGACATGGCTGTTAATTATGAAAACACTCTTATTGCTGCAGGCAGCTGTGATAAGGTTGTAAGAGTGTGGTGTCTTCGAACTTGTGCACCAGTTGCAGTCCTTCAGGGACATTCAGCTTCTATTACTTCCATACAGGTAAGAAAAATGAAAATATATCACTAACATATGTAATGAGGATGAGAATTCTTTCAGTTTTTGTTATTTTGTGTGGATATTATTATAAAGAATGGCAGCAGAAAATGTTGATCTCTAAGGGCTTTTTCCCTACCCTGCTCTGGTATTTTTTTAATTCCTTTTTCATATAAATTTATTGTTTTAGAGATAATTTAAAAATCATTGAAAAACTTTTTCAAATACAGTGTAAGACATTTATCTCGCTAGTATTTGTGAAGAAGGGAGAAGACTTATAAATGCTATAAGGAAGCAACACTAATACCTGTTAGGTTGTAAACAGGTTCTAACTTGAATATTGGCATACTTTGTGTTAATATTTAATGCAAGATGTTTGTCAGTCTGATTGTGTGTGTGTGTGGTTTGATGTTAAAGAAAATTTTATTCCTAGTTTCAGTGATGTCTTATTTAAACTTGATGTTTGACATACATTGACTTCTTTTAAATTCTTGTCCATAGGGTATTTTTACAAATATTGATAGTGAAAATCCTGGATACCCCCCAAAAACCTGTTATTTAAGAAAACTAAGCTGAACTTGTCCTCTTCTTTGTGTTGAGAGCAAAACAGGAATCCTGAATTGTGTTTTACACTTTGGTCAAGGAGACCACTTTTGTGGATGAGATAATTACTCCCATTTACTTTTCTTTGTTCTTTAGTCACTAAAAAGTATGTCAGTCAATTTTTGTGTGTTATTTAATATAATATCACCTGTTTATGATGAGCTAGCAAGAATTAGGTTTAGTATATATTGGATTTTTTAAATTTTGTATCAAATTTTTGATCTGTTGAAATTATTTCATGGATTTTGTTTTAGGAGATTATTAGTTATTTGTATTCCCACAATCTCATCTGACAGATTATTTCTGGAATTTGGAAATAACTCATATAACATAAAAAAATAACTACTTACATTGAAAAATGTTTATGATACTTTGTGGCTCCTTCATAGTTTCATTTCTAATTTCTATCTCATTTTGTTTACATGTGGGAGCTCCCTAAAGATCCATGGATCTCTATCACATTCTTTCCTTTAGTGATCTCATTAAGTCTCATGGCTTTGGATTTATCTGTAGGCTGATGATTTTTAAACTTATATTTTCATCTTGGGACCTTTCTTTTAGTTCAATACTTGTATATTCAAGGACCCACTTGGTATCATCACATGAATGTCATGAATCTCAAACTCAGCATATTCAAAATTGAATTTCTGTCTTCCTTCTTCAAATCTGCTTTTCCTAGAGCTTTCTTCAACTAAACAAATGGCAGTTTTATCCTTTCAGTTGCTCAGAGTAGTCATCCCTGACTTTTTTTCTTTCTCTTATATCTCATATCTAACTTGTTAGGATATCATGTTGGCTCTACCCTTAGAATAAATCCAGAATCTGACAAATTATCATGACCTTAATCATTACTATTCATTTCAAACCATTATCATCTATAATCTAGATTATTGAAACAGGATTCTAACTGATCTTCCTGCTTCTTCCTTTCCCTCTTTCTTGCCCCAGTCTAACCTCTGCATAGCAGGCTGAGTGATTTTTAAGTGGAAGTTAAATCATGTCACTAGTACTCAGAACCTTCAGTAGCTTCCAAATTCACAGTTAAAGTTGAAGTCTAAATGACCCACATTGTAAGGCCTATATTCTCAGCCCCTTGCTCTCTTTGACCTCATCTTCTACTACTTGTTTCCTGTTTTCCTTCTTCTTTAGCTGCCACCCTCTCTGCTTTTTTAGACCACTCTAGCTACACTTCTGCCTTTGCTCTTTCTGTTTCATGTCTCTGGAATGGTCTTCCTTGGATAGTCACATGGCTTATTCCTTCCCTTTCTAAGCACCTTGTGCAAATGTGTCTTTCTCAGGGAGTCTTTCTCTGACCACTTTACCATTCTAAAATTTTAAGTTGTTCCCTGCACCAGCACTCTTTATCTCCTCTTAATTTTATTTAGCATGCATTCTATATGCATTACTTATTCTTTGCTAATTAACTGTCTCTCTTAACATCGTGGTGTATTATCTTTTCAGATTCTTCTTTTTTGTAAGCAAAATTGAGATAAAATGATATGATTTTAATAGTAGTTGCCGCTGGGTGGTGGGATTATAAGTAGCTTTTATTGTTTTTCTATATTTACTAAATTTTCTTCAATAATTATATATTAATTTATATTAAGAAATGCACATATAAGTGTTTTTATTTTTATAATCTCTAGCATGATTTATTATTTAAAAACAATTCAATTAGACTACATTAATAGGCCAGATCCCACTTTGTGACTGATGAATTTATTTAAATATAATGGTGGTAATAAAGGTTCTTGTGTTTCTTCAAACTTAATAAAATTATACTATTTTATATTTATCTCATTTGTATAAATCAGAGATCAGCAAATTTACAGATCAGATAGTAAATATTTTAGGATTTGCAGGCCATATGGTCTCTGTCATACCTACTTGACTGCATTCCAGTGCAAAAGCAGCCATAGGCAGTGTAAGGTGAATTTGTTCCAATAAAACTTTATTTACAGAAATAGGCAGCAAGCTGGATTTGGCATGTTGCAGACTCCCCCTATAAATTGTGGATTAAGGTTTCCAATGCAAGCTTCTCTATCTCAGAAAGGAAAATATAGGCATGCTACCTGAGTACTGGTTTCTTTACTATATATCAACTATTAATGGATAACATTAATTGATAATTTTTTATTTAAACTCTGTAGTCTTTGTAGATGTTATGTGTTTCTAATCAAGAAAAGTAGATAAATGACTTCTAATATCTGTAATGATCATTTCTTTAGATATGAGGTCAAAATTTGTTCAAACCCTATGCATCTTGATCCTTAATACTCATCTTAGTGGTGTTGATTATCTCTAATTGGGATTTTTAAAACTCAGGGCATACAGAGACCCTGGTTTGATTTTCAACTTTTTCCTGTATCTCAGGCATCAGGAGCCCAATGGCTCTTCCCTTATCTGTGATTCTTTTCTGAAGATGTATAAAATACTGAGAGTCAGAGCCTGAGAATCCTACAGGAAAAAGGCTGTCCATGGTTCACCTAGGGTATTAGTTATCCTTTAAATTGGCAACTTAAGTATATTTTTTAATCTGTTTTTTTTTCACAATGATATAGAGATTTGACCTATTTTACTTATTTTATTAAAACAAATGAAAATTATTTAAATTTTAAAAGAACAAAATTTATATCATACATCATTGAAGCTGGAATTTAAAGTAAAACATTAAGGCCAAAATATTTAGATATTAATTTCCTAAGCATTGATTTTAGATTGGTTTCTGATGCTCTGTTCATATGAACTATAAAAATTCCACAGTTATTGCTGTATAAGCATATATTTAGCAGATTTCTAATGGTTTAACTAGTAACCACCTTGTGATTTTTTTCTGCATTAAAAGTAATGAAATAATAATCTTAATGTGTGATATTCAGTAATTTAAAAATAATTTTTTTTATATTTTTTAAGATTTTATTTTTAAGTAACCTCTACACTCATAACCCTGAGATCAGGAGTTGCATGCTATACTGACTGAGCCACCCAGGCACCCCTAAAAATAGTGTTTTTTTTGTTTTTAAAGATTTTATTTATTTATTTGACAGAGAGAGAGAGAGAGAGTGAGAGCAGGAACACAAGCAGGGGGAGTGGGAGAGAGGGATAAGCAGACTCCCTGCGGAGCAGGGAGCCCGATGCGGGGCTCGATCCCAGGATCCTGGGATCATGACCTGAGCTGAAGGCAGACGCTTAACGACTGAGCCACCCAGGCGCCCTAAAAATAGTTATTTTTAAGACTAATATATTTTATCCTAAATTTGATGACTGACTTTTTTTCTACAATTTCTTGATATTTTAAATTTTTGTAAGGTATTCATTAATCTAGAAATTTAAATAATTGATTTCTTGAAAGTAAAATTCTTAATTGAATTTATTTATTTTTTAAAATGATTATAATTTTAGAACATGCTGTGTTTAAAATAAGTTTGAACATGAAAGCTTTCTATTTGAATTAGAATTTTTTTTTTTAGTTTTGTCCATCAACTAAAGGCACAACCAGATACCTCACTTCTACTGGTGCTGATGGAACAATCTGTTTCTGGCAATGGCATGTAAAAACAATGAAGTTTAGGTAAGTTTAGAATTGGGTTAGAAATTTTGTGCAAAATCAAGCATGTTTATTTTTCTTTATTACCTTGAGAAATTCTTGATAGTCCACATATTTAAGTATATAAATGTATGTGTGTGTGCACACATCTATACCTACTTCAATTAGATGTTAGAGATTTTAGAATCAAATTTTTATGAAACCAATGTTGAAGAGACTATTTAACTTACACACAAAATTTTTGTAAAGGGTATTTGTTTCATTTATTATTCTGGTAAGAAGACTTTGAACTTCTCTTAATGGTAGTAAGTTATGTGGTAATTTGTAAAGTTATAATAATGATACTGGTATCTTAAAGTGTATTTGCAAGGTTTAATGCATTTTTAACCTGAATGATTGGAATAGTACTTATTGACTACTTCAGTTGTGTGTTTTTTATAGTATTGATGTTCAATCTGTCAATATCCAGCAGTGTACAAAGATTCTTGCATGTTAAATGAACGTGATGGAAAATAAAAATATCTTACTTTTCCCTTAGAGATCGCCCAGTGAAATTTACTGAGAGATCCAGACCTGGAGTTCAGATATCTTGTTCATCTTTCAGTTCTGGTATGTGTAAAAATTGAAAGTTTCAAGTACCCAAAATATTAAATGATCCGGTTGTAGAAGATATATGTATAATTTTGTGGAGAAAAACAGTGTATGTTTGTTAATAGAAGCATACCAAAAATGTGAACAATATGATATAATAGATGGACCTTTGTGGACTTTAATTAACATACAATAGCTTCTTATTTTCTAATATGTTTTTATATAAATCAGATTTTGGTTGGTAAAAAGAAAAGCTCTCCCCCCATACACACACAATTCATCATTAAAATACTGCCCTGGGGTGCCTGGGTGGCTCAGTTGGTTGGGCGACTGCCTTCGGCTCAGGTCATGATCCTGGAGTCCCAGGATCGAGTCCCGCATCGGGCTCCCTGATCGGCGGGGAGTCTGCTTCTCCCTCTGACCTCCCCTCTCTCATGCTCTCTCTCTCTCAAATAAATAAATAAAATCTAAAAAAAAAAATACTGCCCTGACATTTCAGAAAATATATACTGTGGTTCCATATAGAAGACACTTTTACAGTGTGTAAATTGTGCTTTTCTACTGCTAAGAATCATATGCTAGTTGACCTTTTCTTTTATTGTGGTAAAATATAACATAAATTTACTATTTTTTTAAAAAAGATTTATTTATTTGAAAGAGAGTTCGCGTGTACCGGCGCACATGAGTTGGGGAAGGGACAGAGGGAGAGAATCAGGCAAACTCCCTCCTGAGCATGGAGTCTGATACAGGGCTCAATCTCAGGATGCACAGATCATGACCTGAGCTGAAACCAAAAGTTGGACATTCAACTGACTGAGCCACCCATGTGCCCCTAAAATTTACTATTTTAATAACCATTTTTAGGTGAGTAGTTTTGTGACATTAAGTATATTCACATTGTTTTTGATATATTACCACCATCCATCTCTAGAATTTTTTCATAATCCCAAAAGTGGTTGAATTTTTACATTACACCATTATAGCCACTGAAAAGAGAATTGTAGCTATAGGTCATTTTATAAATAATTTTGGAGCACTATGATTTTGCATAAAATATAAAGAATTCCTCAAGGCTCTGACCTTTAATGACCTTATTCAAAGGCCTATATTTAGTGTATAGTTGTTGGATTTTTGTTGGGTGAATGGTATAGTTGTCCTTTAGATATTTCTCTTGAATTTTACCTATTTTTCTCTGAAATTTTACGTCTTTAATGACTAGAAGATAACTTGTGTTTCTGGAAGCCCTCTTATTAGTATAAGGTAGCATATAACTAAGAAGGCAATCAAAGTGTTTTTAAATTCCTTGGTACAATGTTTGCTTGTTTGTTTTTTAATCTTCCAGGTGGTATGTTCATTACAACAGGTAGCACTGACCATGTGATTAGAATATATTATTTGGGTTCTGAGATCCCTGAGAAAATTGCTGAATTAGAATCACATACGGTAAGAGCAAAATGAGAAACTTAAATATGTTGCTTTCTTTTTTAATATCTCTGGAAAGTTGGTTTTATTTCTTTTCTAATCTGTACCTTAATATATATTGGTGCTGAAATCTATATGGTAAGGTATCTCGGTAGTAATGAAGATCAGTGTGAAATTCTGGATTTAGTATGGCTGTAGTATTTAAAACAAGTTCTATTTGATTACATAGAAAAAGAAAAAACACATATTATAGTAATAGTTAATGAAAATCCTCTTTTAGCCTGCTGTATTCAATTAATTATAGAAGCTGTTTGTTACTTTAAAATCTACATACTTTTTAAAAGGCACATTGAAAAATGGTGGCATAGAAGGTTCCTGAAATCACCTCCTCCTGTGAACACAACAGATCCACAGCTATATATGGGAGAGTTCCCTCTGAAAAGGACCTGAAAGCTAGCTAAACAGTGCCTCTACAACAAAGGATAAAAGGGCCACATTGAGATGGGTAGGAGAGGTAGAGATGTGGTCTTCCAAAAACTCCACCCCAGGAGCAGCAGCCTACAGTTGGGAGTGATCTCATAATATGGAACTTGTTCTTGAGTAGCAAGGTGTCTATGTCCCACATCAGGCACCCCAGCCCTTGGGACCTACACTGAAGAAATGAGCCCCCAAAGCATCTGGCTATGAGAACCAGTGGGGCTTACTTCTAGGAGAACTGTAGGGAATGAAAAATACACTCTTAAAGGGTCCTGCACAGACTCACTTGCCATGGGACCCAGCTCAAAAGCAACAGTTTGCAAGGCACTTAGACTCTATGTGAAGGAGACTCATTTGCTAATCTTAAAGCATCTGCTGGAGAGGCAAGAACCTGTTGGGACTCTCTCCAGGGACAGAGGTGGGCATCATTTTTGCATTCTCCTGCCTTGTTGGTCCTGGTGTAGATGGGTGCTATTGTGGAACCCCTCCTTTAAGTCTTTAAGTCTGCTAGCTTCAGTGGGAGCACCCTGCCCATGCACACTACAGCTGTGGCTTATCCCACCACAGCCAGGTGGGCTGAGTACCCCACCCCCATACCACATTCACAGCTCTTCTGCCATAGCTGGTGGGCATGCATAGCCCACGTGGGACTCCCCTTGAACACCTGGCTCTAGTGGCCTGGGGTATTGTGTTTCTGGACCCAATGGGTTTGAAGCAGTTAGAGAGACGGTTTTTGGCAGGCTACCGTACCCAGGGCACTGCACAAACAGAAGACTGAAACACAACCCCATTCTTGATGTGAAAAAGTCCTATTTTTTTGTCGTGGGGACAGGTCACACATCCAGAGGCTACAGAAGGGCTCTCAGGGAACATGGGCAGGGATTCACCATATTAGCACCCTCACTTGATCTCATCATAGTTCGCTGATACCTCATAGAAAGGTTATACGTCTAAAGCTATGATTTTTGCAACTATTGCCCAGGGGACACCTCTGGAACTGGTCTGGAAGTCAGCAGAGTTTATGATTGTGGACCCAAAGACTGTATATTTGCATATCTTAAGAAGATACTGCCTGATAATCTGCCTTACAATTAGCCTGAAACTAGGCACTGAGATCCCTCCATTTGGAACAGTGACAGGTCTTGGCATACGCTCAACAACTGAGACCTAGCAAGAACAAATTGTGCTACTTATAGACAATCACAGAGGTCTGAGAAACAACCAAAAGCTAGGGCATGGTTGAACTGATAAGGTTTATCTCCAATGCAAGGCCACATTTATATATGGAATCTAAAAAGTAAAACAAACAAAAAGCAGAAGCAGACCCATAAGGGCAGAGAAAAAACCTGTGATTGCCAGAGGGGAGGGAAGTAGGGGAATTGGCAAAATGGGTGAAGGGAAATGAGAGATATACAGGTTTCCAGTTATGGAATAAATAAGTCATAGGGGTAAAAAGTACAGAATAGGGAATATAGTCAATCATATTGTAATAGTGTTGTATGGTGACAGATGGTAGCTACACTTGTGGTGAACATAGTGTAATGTATAAACTTGTCAAATCACTATGTTGTACACCTGAAATTAATATAACATTGTGTGTCAACTATAATTTAAAAACTTTTTAAAGAGGAGAGGTAGCTATTTTACCTAACACATAAAAACAAACATGGAGTCAAGCAAAATGAGGAGACATGTATATGTTCCTGATGAAAGAATAAGAGAAAAACCTCAGAAAAGACCTTAATGAAATGGAGATAAGTAATCTACCTGATAAAGAATTCAAAGTAATGGTCATAAATATGCTCACCAAACTCAGGAGAAGAATGGATGAACACAGTGAAAACTTCAACAAAGAGAAGTCACAAAGCTGAAGAATACAATAGGTGAAGTGGTAAATATACCTAGGGGGTTCAGTGGCAGACCAGACAAAATGAACAGATGAGCAACCTGGAAGACAAGACGCCAGAAGTAACTGAGAATAGGAAAAGGGGAAAAAATAGAAAAGATAGTTTGAGGGACATATGAGACAACATCTAGCAGAATAACATCTGCATTATAGGAGTACCAAATGAAGACAGAGGGAAAAAAAGTAGAAAACTTATTTCAAGAAATAATGGCTGAAAATTTCCCTAACCTATGGAAGGAAACAGATAATCAGTTCTAGGAAGCTCACAGAGTTCCAAATAAGAAAAAAACAGAGATCCACATCAAAGAACATTCAAATTAAAATGTTAAAAATTAAAGAGAATCTTAAAAGCAGCCAGAGAAAAACAACTTCTTGCATTAAAGGGACCCCCATAAGCCCATCAGCTCATTTTTCAATCAACACTTTGTAGGCCAGAAGGGAGTGGCATGGTATGGCATGGTATATTGAAGGTGCTGAAAGGGAAAAAAAAAGAAAACGTCCAACCAAGAATTCTACCTGGTAATATCATTCAGAATTTAAGGA
>NC_138385.1:51503753-51561375 GCF_054177405.1 Leptonychotes weddellii
AAAAAAAAAAAAAAAAAAAAAAGAATTTAAGGAGAGATAAAGAGTTTTCCAGACAAGCAAAAACTAAGTGAATTTGTCACCATTAAAACTGTCTTATAAGAAATGTTAAAGAGATAAATTTCAGCTGAAAAGAAAAGGAATTAACTAGTTATAAGAAATTGTATGAAAGTAAAATATCTCACTGAAAAAGAAAAAAACATATATTAAAGATAGGGGATTAAATACATATAAAGCTAATATGAAGTTTAAAACAAAAAAAATGATAAAATTGTATAATAATTAGTATAGGGATACACAAAATGAAAAGATTTATTTTTTAATTCTTTTTTTAGCTTTAAATTTCAGTTACTTAACAGTGTTATATTAGTTTCAGCTGTACAATATAGTGATTTAACAATTCCATACATAACCTGGTGCTCATCACAAAAAGTATACTCTTTAATCCCCATCACCTATTTAACCCATTCCCCCAAAACTCCTCTGGTAACCATCAATTTGTTCTCTATAAGTAAGAGTCTGTTTCTTGATTTGTCTCTCTCTTTCTGTCCCTTTGCTCCTTTTGCTTCTTAAATTCCACAGGTGCATGAAATCATACGGTATTTGTCTTTCTCTGACTGACATTTCACTTAGCATTATACTCTGTAGCTCCATCCATGTCATTGCAAATGGCAAGATTTCATTTTTTGTAAAAACTAAATAATATTCCATTGTATGTATTCTTCTTTATCCATTCATCAATTGATGAACACGTGGGTTGCTACCATATCTTGACTATTGTAAAAAATGCTGCTATAAAAATGGGATTGATGTATCCCTCTGATTAGTGTTTTTGTATTCTTTGGGTAATTACCCAGTAGTGCAATTGCTGGATCATAGGGTAGTTCGATTTTTAACTTTTTGAGGAACCACCATACTGTTTTCCAGAGTGGCTGCACCCAGTTTGCATTCCTACCAACATTGCAAGAGGGTTCCCCTTTTTTCACATTTTCACCAACACCTGTTGTTACTTGTGTTGTTGATTTTAGCCATTCTAGCAGGTATAAGGTGGTATCTCATCGTAGTTTTGATTTGAATTTCCCAGATAGTAAGTGATGATGAACATCTTTTCATGTGTCTGTGGGCCATCTGTATGTCTTTTTTGGAAAACGGTTTGTCTTCTCCCCATTTTTTAACTGGATTATTTGATTTCTGGGTGTTGAGTTTCATAAGTTCCTAATATATTTTGTATACTAACCTTTTATCAGATATGTCCTTTGCGAATATCTTCTCCCATTGCTTAGGTTGCCTTTTAGTTTTGTTGATTGTTTCCTTCATTGTGCAGACACTTTTTATTTGATGTAATCCCAGTAGTTTATTTTTGCTTTTGTTTCCCTTGCCTCAGGAGATATATCTAGAAAGAAGTTGCTACGGCTGATGTCAAAGAGGTTACTGCCTGTGCTCTTTTCTAGGATTTTGATGGTTTCCTGTCTCACATTTAGGTCTTTAATCCATTTTGAATTTATTTGTGTGTGGTGTAAGAAAGTGGTCCAGTTGCATTCTTTTGCATGTTGCTGTCCAGTTTTCCCAACAGCATTTGTTGAAGAGACTTGTCTTTTTTCTGTTAGATATTCTTTCCTGCTTTTTAAAGATTAATTGACCATATATTCATGGGTTTATTTCTGGATTTCCTGTTCTTTTCCATTGATCTATGTTTCCATTTTTGTACTAGTACCATACTGTTCTGATCACTATAGCTTTGTAGTATAACGTGAAATCCAGAATTGTGATGCCTCCAGCTTTGCTTTTCTTTTTCAGGATTGCATTGGTTATTTGAGTTTTTTTGTGGTTCTCTACAAATTTTTGGATTGTTTGTTCTAGCTCTGTGAAAATTCTGGTGGTATTTTGTTAGGGATTGCATTAAATGTGTAGATTACTTTGGGTAGAATAGACATTTTAACAATATTTGTTTTTCTGATCCATGAACATGGAATATCATTCCATTTCTATGACCCTGAGTTTCTTTCATCAGTGTTTTGTAGTTTTCAGAGTCCAGGTCTTTTAGTTCTTTGGTTAGGTTTATTCCTGTGTATCTTATTATTTCTTGTGCAATTATAAGTTGGATTGATTCCTTAATTTCTCTTTCCACTGCTTTATCATTACTGTATAGAAATGCAACAGATTTCTGTATGTTGATTTTGTACCCTGCAGCTTTACTAAATTTATCAGTTCTAGCAGTGTTTTGGTGGTATCTTTTGGATTTCTATATAGAGTATCATGACATCTGGAAATAGTGAAAATTTAATTTCTTCTTGCCTATTTGGATGCCTTTTATTTCTTTGTGTTGTCTGATTGCTATGGTTAGGACTTCCAGTACTATGTTAAATAACAATGGTGAGAATGGACATACCTATCTTGTTCCTGGGTGTAGAGGAAAAGCTCTCCATTGTTCCCCATTGAGGATGATGTTAGCTGTGGGTTTTTCATATATGGCCTTTATCATGTTGAGGTACGTTCCCTCTAAACCTACTTAGTTGAGGGTTTTTATCATGAATGGATGCTGTACTTTGTCAAATGCTTTTTCTGCATCTATTGAATGGATCATATGTTTATTATCTTTTCTTTTGTTGATGTGATATATCGCGTTGATTGATTTGCAAATATTGAACCACCCTTCCAGCCCAGGAATAAATCCCACTTGATCTTGTTAAATGATTTTATTAATGTATTGTCGAATTTTGTTTACTAGTATTTTGGTGAATATTTCTGCATCTCTGTTCATCAGGGATATTAGCCTGTTGTTTGTTTTTAGTGGTGTCTTTTATCTGGTTTTGTTATCAGGGTAATGATGGCTTCATAGAATGAATTTGGAAGTTTTCCTTCCTTTTCTATTTTTTGGAATTGTTTGAGAAGAAGAGGTATTAACTCTTCTTTAAATACTTGGTACAATTCACCTTTGAAGCTCTCTGGTCCTAAACTTTTGTGGTTGTGAGTTTTTTGATTACTGATTCATTTTCTTTGCTGGTTATTGGTCTGTTCAAATTTTATGTTTCTGCCTGTTTCAGCTTTGATAGTTAATATGTTTATAGAATTTATCCATTTCTTACATGTTGTCCAATATGTTGGCATATCATTTTTCATTATATTCTCTTATAATTGTTTGTATTTCTGTGGTATTGGTTATTTCTCCTCTCTCATATGGGATTTTATTTATTTGAGTCCTTTCTCTTTTTTTCTTGATAAGTCTGGCTAGAAGTTTATCAGTTTTATTAATTTTTTCAAGGAACCTGAAAATGAACCAGGTTTTTCAATGAACCAGCTCCTGGTTTCATTGATTTGTTCAATTGTTTTTTTTTAAAGTTTCTATATCATTTATTTCTGCTCTAATCTTTTTATTTCCTTCCTTCTGCTGTCTTTACATATAGTTTGTCCTTCTTTTTCTAGCTCCTTTAGGTGTAATGTTAGGTTGTTTATTTGGGGTTTCTCTTGCTTCTTCAAGAAGGCCTGTGTTGCCATAAACTTCCCTTTTACAACCACCTTTGCTGTATCAAGGGTTTTGGACTGTTGTGTTTTCATTTTTATTTGTTTCCATGTATTTTTTAATCTCTTCTTTTGTTTCCTGATTGACCTATCATTGTTGAGTAACATGTTATTTAATCTCCATTTACTGTGCTCTTTCCAGATTTTTTCTTGTGGTTGACTTCTAGTTTCATAGTGTTCTGGTCAGAAAAGATGCATGGTATGACTTCAATATTCTTTAATTTGTTGAGGATGTTTTATGGGGTAATACATGATCCATTCTGGATAATATTCCATGTACACTTGAAAAGCATGTGTATTTTGCTGTTTTAGGATGGAATGTTCTGAATATATCTATTAAATTAATGTGTTCCAGTGTGTCATTCAAAGCCATTGTTTCCTTGTTGCTTTTCTCTTCAGATAATCTGTCCATTCATATAAGTGGGGTGATAAATCCTGTACTGTAATTGTATTATTGTCAATTAGTTCCTTCATGTTTGTTATTAACTGTTTTATATATTTGTGTGCAGCTATGTTAGGTGCATAAATATTTACAGTTGTTATATCTTCTTGTTGGATATTCCCCTTTATTATTATGTAGTGTCCTTCTTTATCTCTTGTTAGTCTTTATTTATTTATTAATTTTAAGATTTTATTTTTATTTATTTGACAGAGAACAAGAGAGCACAAGCAGGGGGAGCTGCTGAGGGAGAGGGAGAAGCAGGCTCCCTGCTTAGCAGGGAGCCTGACACAGGGCTCAATCCCAGGACCCTGAGATCATGACCTGAGCTACAGGCAGTTGCTTAACCAACTGAACCCCCCAGGCGCCCTTGTTAGTTTTTTTTAAATGTCTGTTTTTTTGGATATAAGCATTGCTAGTGCAGCTTTCTTTTGGCTACCACTTGCCTGATGTTTCTCCATCTCCTCACTTTCAATCTGCAGGTTTCTTTAGGTCTAAAATCATTCTCCTGTAGATAACATATATATGGGTCTTGTTTTGTACCAATTGCATCACCCTATATATTTGATTAGAGCTTTTAGGCCATTTACATTCAACGTAATTATTGATAGATTTGTGTTTATTGTCATTTTATTATTTGTTTTGTAGTTGTTTCTGAAGATTTTCTCTAATTCTTTCTTGTTTTTTTCTTTTTCATGTTTTCCTGATTTTCATTACTGGTGTGTTTGGATTTCTTTCTCTTTATTTTTTGCATATTTATTGGTGGTTCTTGGTATATGGTTACCATTAGTTTTATATATAATGTTTTCTGTATATAGGAGTCTATATTAAGTTGATGGTTAAGTTTGAATCCATTCCTTACTGCTGTAATCCCCATGCTTATTGTGTATGTTGTTATAATTTATATCCTTCTATTTTGTGAGATCATTGACTGATTTTTTTACAGAAATATTCATTTTTACTGCTTTTGTGTTTCCTACCTTTCTACTGTCACTTTTTGTTTCTCCTTTCTACTCAAAAGAGTCCCCTTAAATATTTGTAGCAGGGCTGGTTTAGTTGTCATGAATTCCTTTAGGTTGTTTGTTTGTCTGGAAACTCTTTATGTCTCCTTCTATTCTGAATCATAGCCTTGCTGGATAAACTATTCTGGGCTGCAGATTTTTCCCATTCAGCACTTTGATATATTGTGTCACTCCCTTCTGGCTTGCAAAGTTTCCATTTAAAAGTCTCCTGCTAATTGATTTTCCATTTTAAGTTACTGTCTTCTTTTGTCTTGCTGCTTTTAAGATTTTGTCTATATCACTATATTTTGCATATTTAATTACAATATGTGTTGGTGTTGGCCTGTTTTTGTTGATTTTGATGGGATTTTCTGTGCTTCCTGGATCTGTATATCTGTTTCTTTTTCCAGATTAAGGAAGTTTTCAGATATTATTTCTTCACATAAATTTTCTGCCTCCTTTTCTCTCTTGTTCTTCTGGGACTTCTATAATACGAATGTTATTAAATTTGATGGAGTCACTGAGTTCCCAAAGTCTATTCTCATTTGGCATAATTCTTTCTTCTCTTTTTTGTTCAACTTGAGTACTTTTCATTACTCTGTCTTCTAGATCACTAATTTGTTCCTCTGCATCTTCCACTGTTCTCTTCATTTCATCAAACATGTTTCTCATTTCGTTTATTGACCTCTGCTATGTTATTCTTTATCTGTGTGTTAAGGTCTCACTCATGTCTTCCACTCCTTTCTTAAGTTCAGTGAGTGTTCTTATGATCAATGCTTTAAATTCTCTACTAGGCATGTTACTTATATCAGTTTCACTTAGATCTCTAGCCATGGCCTTTTCCTATTCTTTCATTTGGGATAAATTTCTCCCATTTTTGCCTCCCTCTTGTGTGTTAATAAAGTCAGCTATGTCTTCTGCTCTTCAAAGTAGTGCCTTTATAAAGAAGAGGTCCTGGAGTGCCCTTCAGTGCACTATCTCATGTTTGCCTGAATCTTGCACTTTGGGAGCATATCCTGTGTGTGTGTGTGTGTGTGTGTGTGTGTGTGTGTGTGTGTGGTGCTTGTGCTCTACTGTTGTGTCTGAGTCACTTTTCCTTCCAATGCAGTTGTCTGCACTGACTCTCTGCTTGTTGTGGGCTGTACTTGCTTTCTGTATTGTTAGTGGGATCCAGGCAGGCTAGCTCTAAGGGTCGTGCCCACCCAGATACTTGGGAGTAGGGTAGCAGTATTAGCAACATTTGTACAGGGCCACTAGTCCTATGCTGCATCCACAAAAGCACTGCATTGGCTGGGGATTGTTTGCCGGGTTAGCCTGGGGTGGGAGGCTGGGTGCTGTACATCATGATGCCTAGATATGATTGGGCCTGGTGCACGATAGTGGCCTGGGGCATGTGGCGAGGCGTGGCCTGCAGCAGCAGCTGTGCACCCAGCAGCTGGTCATTGCACGGTCATAATGGCTCAGTGTGGCAAGGTAGCTCTGTGCTGTGAGGTGGCTGGGCTCAGTGCATGGGGGTACCTATGCACTGGTGAGTGGGTGAGGAGTGCATGGCTTTAACAAAATTTGCCCTGAGCCCATAGTCACAGGGCAGCAGGCTTGGAGTGGTTGAGTGCTCAGGAGAACTTGTGGAGGTGGCCTACTGCCAGTAGGTTAGATAGCAAGTGTCTGTGCAGCCGCAGATGACCATGTATTTATGCTGAGGGGTGGGGGTGAAAATCTTGCCTGCCAGGTCCTTCATTTTTGAAGTCCCCCAACATGCTCTGAAATCAATAGGAACAGATCTGTCTCCTGTTTGCTCTCCAGCATTGTGTAAACTACTGTTTTTATGTTGCCTCTTCATGAAGGCTGTTGTCTCTTTAAGGGCAGTGGCCCAGCTATCACTCACCCTCATGGCTGGTCCAGTGCTGAATCAGCTGACTTTTAAAGCTTCAGGCTCCAAGTCCCACTGATTATACAGACTCACAGAATTCAGTCCCTCTGGTTTTCAGTGTCCAACATTATGGGGATTAGTCTTCTCAGTGTGAGTTCCTTGATGTGAAGGCCTGTTTCTCTGCCCTCTCCATGCACACAGCTCCCTCCCTTCTGCCAGCAGCCTCCCTCTGCCTTTCTGACCTTCCTAACTTTCAGATGCAGCTTTTTCTCTATATTTAGTTGTTGAGTTTGTTCTGATAGTGTTCAGATTACTCTCCAGTTTATTGATTTGGGTATAGATCATATCTAGTGGTATAGGGTGAGCTCAGGTCCTCCTACTCTGCCATCTTCCCTGGCAGGCATGAAAATGAACAGAGTTAAAATCAACATCAATACAAAATAAAAATAAGTAAGTAAAATAAAATCAACAAAAAAAATAACACATGAGGGATCATAAAGATGTATAGTTTTAGAATGCATTCATACATCAGTTGCTATCACTTTAAAATAGAGTGATATATATAGAATGTTAAAAGTGAAACTCATTTAATACAAAGCAGAAATCTATAGTAGAACACAAAAGAAAATGAGAAATGAATTAAACATAGTACTAAAGAAAATTACCAAACTACAAGTAAGAGTGCAAAAAAAAAAAAAAAAAGGAAATGAACATAGAGGAACTAAAAAAAAACAGCCAGAAAATACTCAACAGTTGTTGATAAGTACATTCCTATCTATGATTAGTATAAAGTTAAATGGACTAAATTCTCCGAAGACATAAGAGTTGATGAATGGATTTAAAAAAAAAAAGCAAGACTCATTAATATGTTGCCTGCATACTCATTTCAGATCTAAGAACACAAAGAAACTGAAAGTGAAACTATAGAAAAAGATACTCAATGCAAATGGAAATGAAAAGAACACTGGTCTTTTGCATGTTGGGAGTTTGTGATTACTAATTTCTTTGCTGGTTATTGGTATCTTCAAATTTTCTATTTATTTCTGTTTCAGTTTTTGGTAGTTTATATGTTTGTAGAAATTAATCCATTTCTTCCAGATTGTCCAATTTGTTGTCACATACTTTTTCCTGATACACTCCTATAACTGTTTGTATTTCTGTGGTGTTGGTTGTTATTTACCCTTTTTCATTTGTGATTTTATTTATTTGGGTTCTTTCTCTTTTTGATAAGTCTGAATAGAGATTTATCAATTTAATTTATTCAAAGAAGCAGCTCCTGGTTTCATTGATCTGTCCTATTGTTTTTTTAGTTTCTGTCTCATTGTTTTGTGTTCTAATCTTTATTATTTGTTTCCTTCTGCTGGCTTTAGGCTTCGTTTGTTGTTCTTTTCCTAACTCCTTTAGGTTTAAGTTTAGGTTGTTTATTTGAGATTTTTCTTGCTTCTTGAGGTAAGCCTGTATTGGTATAAACTTCCCTCTTATGACCATTTTTACTGCATCCACAAAACTCCCAATAAACAAAAGTCCAGAGCTAGATGGCTTCACAGGCAAATTCTAACATACATGTAAAGAAGAATTAATACCTATTCTTCTCAAACTATTCCAAAAGGTAGAAAAGGACAGAGTACTTTCAAATTCATTCTGAGGCCAGCATTACCCTGAACCAAAACCTGATAAAGACTCCACTAAAAAGGAGAACTGTAGGCCAATATCCCTGATGAACATGGATGTAAACATTCTTAATAAAATATTAGTAATCCAAATCTGACAGTATATTGAGAAAATCATTCACCACTATCAAATGGGATTTATTACCGGGTTATAAGGGTGGTTCAATATTCATAAATCAATCAATGTGATACACCATATAAAGGAAAGGATAAGAAACATATGATCCTTTCAATAGATGCAGGAAAAGCATTTAACAAAGTATAGCATCCATTCATGATAAAAACTCTCAACTAAGTAGGTTTAGAGGGAACATACTTCAACATCATAAAGGCTTTATCTGAAAAACCCACAGCTAACATCATCTTTAATGGGGAACAACAGAGAGCTTTTCCTCTACACTCAGCAACAAGATAGGGATGTCCACTCTCATCACTGTTATTTAACATAGTACTGGAAGTCCTAACCACAGAAAGCAGATAACAAGAAGAAATAAAAGGCATCCAAATCGGCAAGGAAAAAGTCAAACTTTCACTATTTCCAGATGACATGCTATTCCGTATAGAAAACCCAGTAGACTCTACCAAAATACTGATAGAACTGATAAATTCAGTGAAGTTGCAAGATCCAAAGTCAATGTACAGAAATCTGTTCCATTTCTATACACCAATACTGAAGTGGCAGAAAGAAAAATTAAGAAATCAGTTCCATTTTCAATTGCATCAGAAATAATATACCTAGGAATAATCCTAACTAAATAGGTGGAAGATCTTTACTCTCTTAACTATAAAACACCGATGACAGATATTGAAGATGACCCAAAGAAATGGAAAGACATCCCATGCTCATGGATCAGTAGAACAAATACTGTTAAAATGTATATACTACCCAAAGCAATGTACACATTTCATATGATACCTATCAAAATACCAACAGCCTTTTTCACAGAACTACAACAAACAGTCCTAAAATTTGTATGGAACCGCAAAGATCCTGAATAATGAAAGCAATCTTGAAAAAGAAAAGCAAAGCTGGAAGTATCACAGTTCTGGACTTAAAGCTATATTACAAAGCTGTAGTCATAAAAATAGACACATAGATCAGTGGAACAGAATACATAACCCAGAAATGAACCCACAGATATATGGTGAATTAATCTTTAACAAAGCAGGGAAGAATATTCAATGGGAAAAAGATGGTCTCTTCAACAAATGGTGTTGGGAAAACTTGACAGCAACATGCAAAAGAATGCAATTGGACCACTTTCTTAAACCACACACAAAAATAAATTCAAAATGGATTAAAGACCTAAATGCAAGACCTGAAACCATAAAAATCCTAGAGTATTACATGGGCATTAACCTCTTTGACACTGGTTGTAGCAACTTCTTAGTAGATGTGTCTCCTGAGGCAAATGAAACCAAAGCAAAAATAGCCTTTTGGGACTTCATCAATATTAAAAGCTACTGCATATAGAAGGAAACAATCAACAAACTAAAAAGCAACGTATGGGATGGGAGAAGATATATGCAAATGATATATCTATTAAGGGTTCGGTGTCCAAAATATATAAAGAAATTATAAAACTCAAACCCCAGGGCCACCTGGGTGGCTCAGTCGGTTATATGTCCAACTCTTGATTTCGGCTCAGGTCATGGTCTCAGGGTATTGGATCAAACCCCACATCAGACTCTGCTCACTATGGAGTCTGCTTGAGATTCTCTCTCTCTCTCCCTCTGCCCCTCCCCCCACTCGCACTCTCTCCCTCTCTCTCTCTCAAAAACAAAACAAAACAAAACAAGAGAGACCATGAGTTGGGGGGAAGGGCAGAGGGAGAGGGAGAAGGAGGCTTCCCTCTGAGCAGGGAGCCTGACGCTGGGCTTGATCCCAGGACCTAGGGATCATGACCTGAGCTGAAGGCAGATGCTTAACCGACTGAGCCACTCAGATGCCCCTTAAATAAAATCTTAAAAAAAAAAAACCCTCAACCCCCAGAAGACAAATAATGCAATTAAAAAATGGACAGAAAACATGAATAGACATTTTTCCAAATAAACATGCAAATGGCCTACAGACATATGAAAAGATGCTCAACATCACTGATCATCAAGAAAATACAAAATTAAACTACAATGAGATATCGCCTCACACCTGACAGAATGGCTAAAATCAGCAACACAAGAAACAACAGGTGTTAGTGAGGATGTGAAGAAAGGGGAGCCCTCTTGCCCTGTTGGTGGGAATGGAAACTGGTGCAGCTACTCTGGAAAACTGTATGGAGGATCCTCAAAAAGTTAAAAATTGAACTACCCCATGATCTGGCAATTGTACTACTTGATATTTACCCCCAAAATACAAAAATACTAATTTAAGGGGATACATACATTCCAGTGTTTATAGCAGCATTATCTATAATAGCTAAACTATGAAAACAGCCCAAGTGTCCATCGACTGATGAATGGGTAAATTAGATGTCCACTGACTGATGAATGGATAAAGATGTGCTAATGGATGGATGAATGGATAAAGAACACACACACACACACACACACACACACACACTGGAGTATTAGTCATAAAAAATATTGAAATCTTGCCATTTGCAATGATGAGGATGGAACTGCATAGTATTATATACTAAGTGAAAAAAGTCAGAAAATGACAAATACCTTATGACTTCACTCACAGGTGGAATTTAAGAAGCAAAACAAACCAGCAAAGGGAAAAAAGAGAGAGAGAGAGAGAGGCAAATGTAGAAACAGACTCTTAACAATAGAGAACAAACTGATGGTTATCAGAGGGGTAGTGGGTGTGGGATGGGTTAACTTGTTGACGGGGATTATGAAGTGTACTTGTGATGAGCACAGAGTGTTGTATGGATGTGCTGATCATTGTATTGCACACCTGAAACCAGTATAACCCTGAATGTTAACTAACTGGATTTAAACAAAAACTTTAAAAAATGAAAGCTTTTAAGGAGAAAAAAAATAAGGAACCCTTGTGAAACTGTGCATATACCAGACAAAATAAACTCTCAAACACAGATGGTAATGAGAGGTATCGAAGGGCATTACCAAATGATAAAGGCATCAATGCAACATGAGGATATAGTATTTGTAAATATTTAAACACTCAACATAGGAGCACCTAAATATACAAAGCAAAAATTAACAGACTTTAAGGGAGAATTTGAAAGCAATAAAATAATAGTAGGGGACTTTAATATCCAACTGACATCATTGGATAAATTTTCCAGGCAAAAAAAACAATAAGGAAAGATTGGCCTTAAAGGACACATTAGACCAGATGGACTTAATAGATACATAAAAAATGTTCCATTTAAAAGTACTAGAATACACATGAAACATTGTCTAGGATAGATCATATTTAGACCAAAAAACAAGTCTCAGTAATTCAGAAAGACTGAAATCGTATCAACCATCTTTTCTGATCACAATGCTATAAAAATAGAAATCAGTTATAGAAGGAAAACTGGTGGGAAATCACAGATATGTGCAGATTAAACAAGATACTACTGAACAACCAATGGATTGATTCAGAGATCAAAGGAGAAAACAATATGTGCCTGGAGACAAATAAAAATGGAAATATAACAGTCCAAAACACGTATGATACAGCAAAAGCAGTTTTAAGAGTTAAGTTTAACAGCAATACAGGTATATATAAAAAACAAGAGAAATCGGAAATAAATAATCTTACTCTACACATAAAGGCACTAAAAAAAGAAAAAGACCAAAGTTACTAGAAGGAAGGAAATAAAGATCAGAGAAGAAATAAATGAAATAGAGACTAAATGACAGTAGAAAATAGCAATGAAAATAAGAGTTGGTTCTTTGAAATAATAAAGTTGACAGATGTTTAGCTATATTCATCAAGAAAAAAATAAGAGTGGACCCAGATTGATCAGAAAAAGAAGAGAAGTTCCAGTTGATACCACAAAAACACAAGGGATGATAAAAGAGTATATAAATGATTATATGTCTACAAATTGGATAACCTAGAAGAAATGGATAATTTCTTTTAATTTTTATTTTAATCCAATTAACATATAATGTGTTACTGGTTTCAGAGTTACAGGTCTGTGATTTATCAGCCTTATATAATACAGAGTGTTCATTACATCACATGCCGTCCATAATGTCCATCACCCAGTTACCCCATCCCTCCACCCCCATCCCCTCCAGCAACCCTCAGTTTGTTTCCTATGATTAAGACTCTCTTATGGTTTGTCTCCCTCTCTGGTTTCCTCTTGTTTTATTTTTTTCCTCTCTTCCCCTATGATCCTCTGTTTTGTTTCTCAAATTCCACATATCAGTGAGATCATATGATAATTATCTTTCTCTGATTGACTTATTTCGCTTAGCATAATACCCTCTAATTCCATCCATGTCCTTGCAAATGGCAAGATTTCTTTTTTTGTTGTTGTTAGCTACATAATATTCCATTACACACACACACACACACACCCCCCACATCTTCTTTATCCATTCATCTTTTCATCTTTTGATGAGCATCTGGGCTCTTTCCATAGTTTGGCTATGATGGATATTGCTGCTATAAACATTGGGGTGCAGGTGCACCTTCATATCACTAATTCGTATCATTGAGGTAAATACCCAGTAGTACAGTTGCTGGGTCATAGGGTAACTCTTATTTTCAACTTTTTGAGGAACCTCCATACTGTTTTCCAGAGTGGCTGCACGAGCTTGCATTCCTACCAACAGTGTAAGAGAGTTCCCCTTTCTGCACATCCTCGCCAACATCTGTTAGTTCCTGACATGTTAATTTTAGCCATTCTGATTGCTGTGAGGTGGTATCTCATTGTGGTTTTGATTTGTTTCCCTGATGCCGAGTGATGTGGAGCATTTTTTCACATGTCTGTTGTCCATCTGGATGTCTTCATTGGAGACATGTCTGTTCAGGTCTTCTGCCCATTTCTTGAATGGAGTATTTGTTCTTTGGGTGTTGAGTGTGATAAGTTCTTTATAGATTTTGGATACCAACACTTTAACTGATATGTCATTTGCAGATATCTTCTCCCATTCTGTCAGTTGTCTTTTGGTTTTGTCAACTGTTTCCTTTGCTGTGCAAAAGCTTTTTATCTTGATGGAGTCCCAGTAGTTCATTTTTGCCTTTGTTTCCCTTGCCTTTGGAGACGTGTTGAGCAAAAAGTTGCTGCAGCCGAGGTCAGAAAGGTTGCCACCTGTGTTCTCCTCAAGGATTTTGATGGATTCCTGTCTCACATTTAGGTCTTTCATCCATTTTGAGTCTGTTTTTGTTATGGTGTAAGGAAATGGACCAGTTTCATTCTTCTGCAAGTGACTGTCCAATTTTCCAAACACCATTTGTTGAAGAAACCGTATTTTTTCCACTGCATATTCTTTCCTGCTTTGTTGAATATTAGTTGACCATAGAGTTGAGGGTCCATTTCTGGGTTCTCTGTTCTGTTCCATTGATCTGTGTGTCTGTTTTTGTGCCAATACCATATTGTCTTGATGATTACAGCTTTGGAATAGAGCTTGAAGTTCAGAATTGTCATGCCGCCAGGCTTGGTTTTCTTTTTCAACAATCCTTTGACTATTTGGGGTCTTTTCTGGTTCCAAACAAATTTTAGGATTATTCGTTCCAGTTTTGTGAAAAAAGTTGATGGTATTTTGATAAGGATTGCATTGAATGTGTAGATTGCTCTAGGTAGTATAGACATTTTGAAAATATTTGTTCTTCCAGTCCATGAGCATAGAATGTTTTTCCATTTCTTTGTGTTTTCCTCATTTCTTTCATGAGTACAGATACTTTCTTCTTTGGTTAGGTTTATTCCTAGGTATCTTATGGTTTTCGGTGCACTTGTAAATAGGATAGACTGCTTAATTTCTCTTCTGTCTCATTGCTTGTTTATGGAAATGCAACTGATTTTTGTGCATTGATTTTATATCCTTCCACATTGCTGAATTCCTCTATGAATTCTGGCGGTTCTGGGTTGGAGTCTTTGGGTTTTCCACATAGAGTATCCTGTCACCTGCAAAGAGTGAGAGTTTGAATTTTTCTTTGCCAATTTCGATGCCTTTTATTTCTGTTTGTTGTCTGATTGCTTATGCTAGGATTACTAGTACTATATTGAACAGCAGTGGTGATAGTGGACATTCCTGCCGTGTTCCTGACCTTAGGGGAAAAGCTCTCAGTTTTTCCCCCATTGAGAATGATACTCACTGTGTGCTTTTCATATATGCCTTTTATGATATTGAGATATGCTCCCTCTATCCCTACATTGTGAAGAGTTTTAATCAAGAAAGGATGCTGTACTTTGTCAGATGCTTTTTCTGCATCAATTAAGAGGATCATATGGTTCTTCTTTCTTTTATTTATGTAGTGTATAACATTGATTGATCTATAAATGTTGAACCACCCTTGCAGCCCAGGAATAAATCCCACTTGGTCATGGCTAATAATCCTTTTAATGTACTTTTGGATCCTCTTGGCTAGTATTTCAGTGAGAATTTTTACATCCATGTGCATCAGGGATATTGGTCTGTAATTCTCCTTTTCAGTGGAGTCGTTGTCTGGTTTTGGGATCAAGGTAATGCTCGCCTCATAGTTTGGAAGTGTTCCTTCCATTTCTGTTTTTGGAAACATCTTCAGAAGAATAGGTATTAATTGTTCTTTAAATGTTTCATAGAATTCCCCTGGGAAACCATCTGGCCCTGGGCTCTTGTTTGTTGGGAGATTTTTGATAACTGTTTCAATTTACTTGCTGGTTGTGGGTCTATTCATGTTTTCTATTTCTTCCTGGTTCAGTTTTGTTAATTTATATGTCTCTAGGAATGCATCTGTTTCTTCCAGATTGCCTAATTTGTTGGCATATAGTTCCTCATAATATGTTCTTATGATTGTTTGTATTTATTTGGTTTTGGTTGTGATCTCTCCTCTTTCATTTATGATTTTGTTGATTTGGGTCCTTTCTCTTTTCTTTTTGATAAGTCTGGCCAGGGGTTTATCAATCTTATTGATTCTTTCAAAGAACCAGCTCCTAGTTTTGTTGATCTGTTCTACTGTTCTTTTGGTTTCTATTTCATTAATTTCTGCTCTAATCTTTGTTAATTCTCTTCTGCTGGGTTTAAGCTTTATTTGCTGTTCTTTCTCCAGCTCCTTTAGGTGTCAGGGGAGGTTGTGCATTTGAGACCTTTCTTGTTTCTTGAGAAAGGCTTGTATTGCTATATACTTCCCTCTTAAGACCGCTTTTGCTGCATCCCAAAGGTTTTGAAGAGTTGTGTTTTTATTTTCATTTGTTTCCATGAATTTTTTTTTAATTCTTCTTTAATTTCCTGGTTGACCCATTCATTCTTTAATAGGATGCTTTTTAACCTCCATGTATTTGAGTTCTTTCCAAATTTCCTCTTGTGATTGTGTTCCAGTTTCAAAGCACTGTGGTCTGAAAATATGCAGGGAATGATCCCAATCTTTTGGTACCAGTTGAGACCTGATTTGTGACCCAGTATGTGATCTATTCTGGAGAATGTTCCATGTGCACTAGAGAAGAATGTGTATTCTGTTGCTTTGGGATGGAATGTTCTGAATATATCCGTGAAGTACATCTGGTCCTGTGTGTCAAACAAAGCCCTTATTTCCTTGTTGATCTTCTGCTTAGATGATCTGTCCATTGCAGTGAGGGGTTGTTAAAATCCCCTACTATTATTTTATTATTATCGATGTGTTTCTTTGATTTTATTATTAATTGGGTTATATAATTGGCTGCTCCCATGTTAGGCACATAAATATTTACAATTGTTAGATCTTCTTGTTGAATAGACCCTTTAATTATGATATAGTGTCCTTTCTCATCTCTTATTACAATCTTTGGTTTAAAATCTAATTTGTCTGATAGAAGGATGGCCACTCCTCTTTTCTTTGATGTCCATTAGCATGATAAATGTTTTTCCACCCCCTCACTTTAAATCTGAAGGTATGTTTCAGTCTAAAATGGGTCTCTTACAGACAGCATATCAATGGGTCTTGCTTTTTTATCCAATCTGAAACCCTGTGTCTTTTGAATGGGGCATTTAGCCCATTTGCATTCAGAGTAACTACTGAAAGATATGAATTTAGTGACATTGTATTACCTATAAAGTGACTGTTACTGTTTATTGTCTGTTTCTTTCTGGTCCATGTTAGTTTTGTGCTTTCTCTTTGCTTAGAGGATCCCTTTCAATATTTCTTGTAGGGCTGGTTTTGTGTTTGCAAATTCTTTTAGTTTCTGTTTGTTCTGGAAGCTTTTTATCACTCCTATTTTGAATGATATCCTAGCTGGATAAAGTATTTTTGGCTGCATATTTTTCTCATTTAGCACCCTGAATATATCATGCCAGTCCTTTCTGGCCTCCTAGGTCTCTGTGGGTAGGTCTGCTGCCACTGTAATGTTTGTACCCTTGTAGGTTACAGACCTTTTGTCCCTGGCTGCTTTTATGATTTTCCTTTTGTCTCTGAGATTTTTAAGTTTCACTAGTATATGTTGGGGTGTTGACCTATTTTTATTGATTCTGAGGGGGGTTTACTATGCCTCTTGGAGTTAGATGCCTGTTTTCTTCCCCAGATTAGGGAAGTTCTCTGCTCTTATGTCCTCTAATATACGTTCTGCCCCCCTCTCTGTTTCCTCTTCTTCTGGGATCCCAGTTATTCTAATATTTTTTCACCTTATGGTATTGCTTATTTTTTTTAAAGACTATTTATTTGAAAGAGAGTGAAATGGAGAGAGATCACAGAGTGAGAGAGAGAAACAGACTCGCCATTGAGCAGGGAACCCAATGTGGGGTTTGATCCCAGGACCCTGAGATCATGACCTGAGCCAAGCCGAAGCAGTCTCCACACCAACTGAGCCACCCAGGCGCCCCTCCTTATGGTATCACTTATGGCTCGAATTCTCCATTTGTAATCCAGTAGTTGTTTATCTCTTTTTCTCAGCTTCTTTATTCTCCATCATTTTGTCTTCTATATCACTAATTCCCTCTTTTGCCTCATTTATGCTAGAAGTTAGAGCCTCCATTTTTGATTGCATCTTATTAATAGCCTTTTTAGTTTTGACATGGTTAGATTTTAGTTCTTTTATTTCTCCAGAAAGGGATTCTGAAGTGTGTTTTATGCTTTTTTTCAAGCCCAGCTACTATCTTTATAATCATTATTCTGAACTCTAGTTCTGACATCTTACTTACCTCCATCCTGACTAGGTCCCTGGCAGTCAGTACTGCCTGTTTTCTTTTTTGAGGTTAGTTTTTTCGTTTTGTCATTCATTCTGTCCAGAGGAGAATAGATGAACAAGAGAACAAAATACTGAAATGGTAACAACAACCCCAGAAAAACATGCACTAAACAAATCAGAAGAGACCTGAAACCAGGAGAAAAAAAAAAAAAAGAATAAAAAGAGAATATAATCAGACAGGTGAATAGAATAGAGCAATACACTGGGTTCTTTTGTGTGTTTTGATCTTTTTTTAGAAAATTAGATCCCAAAATTGTCATGAAAGAAAACATATATGCACAAAAATAAAATTAAATCCAATGAAAAGATAGAATGTAACTATAAATATGGAAATTAAAAGACAAGAAAAAAGCAAAAGAGGAAAAAGAAAACAATAACAGAAAAAAAAAATAGAAGGGCGATAGACAGATGAACAGGACAAAGCAATACAGTATCTCCTGAGTGTGTTTTGGTCAATTTGTTAGAAGAAACTACATCTCAAAATTGTAAAGAAAGAAAAACTTATGTATACAAAAATAAAATTAAATACATTGAAAGGATAGAATGTAACTGTAAAGATGAAAATTAAAAAATACTTTAACAAAACAAAAAAAGAAAAAGAAAACGATGAAAAAAACAAAACAGAAGAAGAAAAAAACAAAAAAGAGAAAATGATCAGACAGATGAATAAAACAGAGCCATACATTAGATTTTGTGTGTATTTTGGTCTGTTAGAAGAAACTGCATTCCAAAATTGTAAGGAAAGAAAAACTTATGTATATACAAAAATAAGATTAAGTCCAATGAAGGGATAAGATATAACTGTAAAAATTATAATCAAAAAAGATTTTAAAAAGGAGTTACTAAAATAAGGAATTGGTTGACAAACAGAAGAAAAACAGTTAAAAAATTAAAGTTGAAAAACTAAAGAATCATGGGAAAAATAGCCATGAATTCTATGTGCTGTATTCCTCTAGTGCTGGAGTTTTGTTTTGCAGTTCTCATTGATTGGTAAACTTGGTCTTGGCTGGATGTTCTTGCTGATTTCCTGGGGGAGGGGCCTTTTGCATTGATTGTCATATGTATTTGCTCCAGGTGGAATTGTACTGCCTTGCCAGGGGGCCAGGCTAAGTAATCTGCTCTGGTTTGCTCTAAGTGGCTTTTGTTCCTTGAAGGCTTTCCCCTGCAGCTTTAGAGGATGAGAATGAAAATGGTGGCCTCCTAGTCTCCAGCCCTAGAACCTAATGCTTGGGGCTTCACTCTTCCGTGCACCCTCAGGGAAAAGCGATCACTCCTGTCTCCCAGGTGTCTGTCCACACTCAGTGTTCACTCAGGCTGTGACTGAGCATTTCTATCTCAGGCAAGCCACCTCATTTGGAGTCTCCAAACCCTGCAGATTCCTGCCGCATGCTCCCACACTGCTCCTCCCGGGGGAGGAAGGGGTGTTTCACTGGTTCTGCCACATGTTGGGCCCCTGCTCAGAGAGCAGTCTCCTGACTGCTATATTTCGAGGTTTATGGCTATCCTGAGTTGGGAGCCCACTCCTGGGCTCACTCTTTGCAGCTGGCTTCTTTGCTCTGATGCCTGGGAGCTCTACCACACTCAGGCACCCCTGGTCTTCCTGTGAACCTGAAGATCCTGAGACCATACTGTCCCATCTAGGGATCCACCCCCACTTAGCAACCTAAGCGATGTCCCTCACCAGAGCAGACCTAAAAGTTCTGATTTTTGCTCCGCTGCTATATCACTTGCTGGTAGCTGGCTGATGGAAGCTCCCTCCCCCCGTGGTCTGTCTTCCCATATATCACCTCGGATTCACTTCTCCACATCTTCTACCTGGCAGAAAGTGGTCGCTTTTCTATTTGTAGAGTTGCAGCTATTCTTTTCTTAGATCTCTGGTTGAGTTCACAGGTGTTCAGAATGATTTGATAGCTATCTAGCTGAATTCCTGGGACCAGACTAAATTTCGGTCTCCTACTTCTCTGCCATCTTGGACTCAGAAATGGATAAGTTCTTAAAACATACAGTTTTCTAAGACTGAATGATAAAGAAATAAAAAATACTGTATTGATGGATTCCTAGAAAGCAGACTGAATCAGTAATCAAAAACCATCCAACATACAAAAGTCCAGAACCAGATGGCTTCACTGAATAGTGCTAAACATTGAAAGATTTAATCACTGTCCCCAGACTCTTCCTAAAAATTAAGGGAATGCTTCCAAACTCATTTTGCAAGGTCAGTGTCTGATATAAAAACCAGACAAGGACACTAAAAATGAGGAAATTACAGGCCAATATCCCTAATATATAAAGATGCAAAAATCTTCAACAAAATATTAGAGAACTGAATTCAACAATGCATTCAAAGGATCATACTCCATGATCAGGTGGGGATTACTAGAGGCAAGAATGATTCAACATCTGCAATTAAATCAACATGATACACCACATTAGCAAAATGAAGGATAAAAGTCATATTATCATCTCAATAGATGCAGAATAAGTATTTGACAATATTCCACATTCATTTATGATAAAATCTCAAAGTGTTATAGAAGGAATGTATCTGAATATAACAAAGTTCATTTATGACAAATCCATGGCTAACATCATACTCAATGGTGAAAAGGTGAAAGCTTTTCTCTAAGATCAGGAACAAGACAAAGATGTCCATTTTTGCCACTTTATTCAACATAGTATTGGAACTCCTAGCCACAATAATTAGCCATGTAAAAGAAATAAAGGGCATCCAGTTTGGAAAAGAAGAAGTAAAACTGTAACTATTTGAAATAACATAATTCTATATATAGAAAACCCTAAAGATTCCACTAAAAAAATTGTTAGAACTCATAAATGTATTCAGTAAAGTTGCAGGATAGAAAATCAATATACAGAAGTCTTTTGTGTTTCTATACACTGAGAACGGACTATCAGAAAAAAATATACTAAAAAAACAGTCCCATTTATATTTGCTTCTAAAGAATAACATACCTAGGAGTAAATTTAACCAAGGAAATGTAGATCTGCACACTGAAAATCAAAACTGATGAAAGAAATTGAAGACAAATAAATGGAAAGATATTCCATGCTCCTGAATTGGAAGAGTTAATATCATGTCCAGGCTGGCTGCCCAAAGTAATCTAGAGATTACATGCAATCTCCATCAAAGTCCCAGTGGCAATTTTTAGAACTGGAACAGATATGTCTAAAATTTGTAAAAATCACAAAAGATCACAAATAGCCAAAGCAAACTTGGAAAGGAGGACAAAGCTGGAGGCATCACCCTTCCTGATTTGAAACTATACTACAAAGTTCTAGTAATCAAAACAGTATGGTATTAGCAATAAAACAGACAAATAGATTAATGGAACAGAATAAAGAACCCAGAAATAAACCCACACGTACATGGTCAATTAATTTACGGTGAAGGAGCCAAGAATATACAATGGGGAAATGGTAGTTTCTTCAATAAGTAGTGTTGGGAAAACTGGACAGCCACATGCAAAAGAGTGAAACTATGGACCACTATTTTACACAATACACCAAAATTAACTCAAAAGTAAGACCTACCTGAGTATAGGACCTGAAATCAAAATTCTAGAAGAAAACAGGCAGTTATCAGTTTGTAACCCTCTCAGGAGCTTATTGAGTATAATCTGAAACTGGCCACTGTACTCAGATGACAAGTAAGATGCAGGCCACTCCAGGTTGGTAGGTGACAGTTTTAATAACTAAAAGGAAATTATATATAAGGCATGTCTTAGGTGGCAGCAAGACAAATGGATACCCATGGCCACCCACCAAATCTTAAAAGTTTAACAAGAGGCCTTAACTGGGTCCAGTCAAGTATACTGTGCAGGTGTTCTTAGCACTACATCATTATCTCAAGGCTTTGCCTTTGGAGCAGCCTCTGGGAACAAGAAAGGCAAGAGGAACGCACATTCCAAGGGAGGAGGTAACAAGCCTTTGATTGCCTGGTGTCAAGCTCACAGGTCAACTGGTGGTCACATCTTTTCAATGACCTTCCCCAACATTCCACCCCTCATGACTGGCTTTTATAATCTCATGTGCCCCCTTCTGAAATGGGCTCTAAGTGTTCAGCAAGGGGTTTTATTAGCATGTAGGTGGCTCCTTTTTTTTTTTTTTTTTTAAAGATTTTATTTATTTATTTGAGAGAGAGAATGAGAGAGAGAGAACACATGAGAGGGGATAGGGTCAGAGGACGAAGCAGACTCCCTGCCGAGCAGGGAGCCCGATGCGGGACTCGATCCCGGGACTCCAGGATCATGACCTGAGCCGAAGGCAGTCGCTTAACCAACTGAGCCACCCAGGCACCCGGAGGTGGCTCCTTTGATGACTGTCTGGCTACACTGGAGTCTAATGCCACAGCAGCAATACAGGTGCATATAAAAGGAAACAGATTAAATAAGACAATGATTACAAAATCAATGACAACTTTTTTTTATATGATCCCTTGATCTGAGCCACTGATTTATTAAGTCTCCTAAGCTGGGGATTGGATTACTCAGGGCATTCCGTTGTATTTCATGTGATTTAATAAAGATGACACATTAGCAGATTCACTGGGGGTGATCACACAACATTGTGTTTGGATAGTGGCACAGGTACCGCCTTATGAGGCAGTAATAATGTCTAAGGCCATTTTATTTTGGAGTACAGCTTTATAAGTAATGAGTACAGCTTATCAGAGACATTTCAGTGTTCAGTAAGGACAGGTTTTATTGCTATCATTCAATGCTTGCTGAGTGAATTTATTAAGGGCTTCACATTTGCTATTAATGTCTTCTAAATCTAAGCCAATGGAGGGAAAAAGGACAGTGGCAAAATGGTCTTATCAGTGGAAAAACCAAACATTTCCCCTGACTTTGAGGAGAGGGAGGTTAGCACCTTTAGAAACTTGACCTGGTTGTACATACCATACATGTTGGTCGGGGGGGCAGCACTGTCAGGTGTAAAGAGATGAACTGGGGACAGGATATGTCATTACCAGGGCCCCCGTTTTCTCCATTCTTTCAGTGGTGCATGCTTCATTTCAGTTATAGTGCATTTTAACAGTCCCAGCGTGCAGCAGGACAAGGGGATATTAGTGAAGATTGAGTGGTTCTTCACCCAGGGGTGTGAAGGAATTCACCTGTCTCAGTGGGATATTGCATTGTAAATTCTAGTAGATAATTCTTTTTTAAAGAATGATGGGGCTTGGTGTTTTCCACAGCATAGTGTGTTGATCCACTGTGAGATTTTGGACAATGGCTGTTTCCAGAAACTTCTATATCTTTACAGTATTGGGTGCCTGGGCAGGGATCCCTAGTCTGGCATATGGGGCAATAGGCCCTACTCTTTGGTCATTTAAATATGTTAAAGCCTAGGACAGTACTTTTGTCCAGTTGGCCAAGGTGGTTTTGCCTGTTAAGTGTTTAATATGCTGTTTTAATATCCATTTTCCTTTCTACCAATCCTGCTGCTTGTGGGTTATAGGAGAGATGGAACCTTTATTTAATGTCACATTTTTTTTAAAGATTTTATTTATTTATTTGACAGAGAGAGACACAGCGAGAGAGGGAACACAAGCAGGGGGGAGTCGGAGAGGGAGAAGCAGGCCTCCCGCTGAGCAGGGAGCCCGATGCGGGACTTGATCCCAGGACCCTGGGATCATGACCTGAGCCGAAGGCAGATACTTAACTACAGAGCCACCCAGGCGCCCCTTAATGTCACATTTTATTGTTCAGTCTTGCACATCATGGCCTTTGAAATGTGACCTCTGATAACTATGTTTTTGATGAGGGTATTCATATATGGTACTCAGTTTCTTAATCCCCTAATGATGACAGCCTGGTTTGCAGGGTGGCAGGGAAAAGTGTGGGTTAGAACAGATGCAGTGTCTACATAAACCAAGGCATATTTAGAACACTCACTTAGAGGAGGTCAATATAATCAATTTGCCAATTTCTCATGGGTTGGGAACTCCAGTGGATGGCCTGATTCTTTTGGCAGTTGCCTTTGGTGGTGTTTAGGACACACAACATGCTGTTATTACTTTAAGTCAGTGTACTCTGAGGGCAGTCCAACATCCTTGACAATATGCCATCCTACTTGGGCATTGTGGGGGCCACTCTTTATATGCACCCAATCTGCCTAAACTACTGACAGGTCAGTAGCTAGGGCTCATTCCCAAGGTAGGGCACCAGCTTCCTGATTGCTAGGGGGGTGTCAGTGTCTTAAGAACTGGGACATGAAAAACAGTGAGAAACACTTTAGGCTCTTGCAGGTGGACCCAAATGTCATATTATATATATCTTGACCCCACAAGGACTTTTTAATGATCAGCTTCCCATTACTCAAGCCATAAATTTAATCCCTTAGAATAGTCTAATTATCAGTACAAAGGGTTAATGGCCAGGGCTCCTGAGTGATCAGCAGCCAGACCACTATGAGCTCAGTACTCTAGTTGCTGTACTGGCTGCTGTGTGAGAAGTTTTACCTGGAGTAGCACTGTGTACATTGCTAGGAGCTCTTGCTCTATGTGGATATATTGGGGTTTTGCCCCCTTCAGAGCTGGAACCAAAATCCCAGGAGCATTCTCCCCTTTTGTTATCTCTGCCGTACTGTCTGACCCATATCTTTTGGAGTCATAGACACATCAAACTCAAATGGTAGCCCTACTTAGGAGATGCTCAGAGCTTTAATCTGTTTTATTAGTATTTTTGCCTTCTCAAAGGCAGCATGCTGCTATTGTCCCCAGTCTCTTTACCAGGGAGCATAAGGAATGGGAGTGCTGTGCCAGGTGGAGATTAAAAGTCTTCCATAACCCCAAAATCCCTATAAAGGACCGCACCTCTTTCCCATTCTTAAGAGGTTGGATAGGCTTGCACCTTTTCAGTTACAGCTTTATGAGTCTTAGCTGACCAGATGACACCTAAAACCTTATAGCAGTGTCTAGGCCTTGAATTTTCTTTGGGTTCATTGCCCATCTTCTTCCTCACAGATGTTCCTGAGCAAAGCCTGCAGGTGTCCTGCAGCAGAGGTAAATCTTTACATGTTAACATTGTATTATCAATGTGTAATGGGCCCATTTTGCTGATGTGGGGAAGGAGAACAGGGATAGGTCCCCAGCTACCATTGTATGACATATTGTGGGGCTATGCACGTAGCCTTGGGGGACCACTTGAAAGGTTCATTATTATCTCTCCAAGAAGAAAGCAATTTAATCTTAGTTATCAGAAACCTGTCAAAGTCATTTCCATGAGTGTTCTTAAAGATGAAGCACTGTTGTAGGGACTCTTTTTGCAAAGCATCAGAGCAAAACAATAACTACAAATGAGAGAAGACTTAAAAATGGTCATTTGATTTGATGAGAGTTCATTATGATGCAATGGACAAGAGAAGTATAGCTGTATTCTTAAAAGATCCCCTGCCTTTTTCTGGCAATGTTTTGGTTATCTCCAGGGGTATTTATATTTCAAAGATATGATAAGATTTATAAACTTCAGGGGACAGAGAAAGATGTAAGTTTTCTCCTAGGAGTTTTGGGGTAACTGCTATTTAAAATTAGAGGTCAGAAGGTATGGGACATTTTGTCTGTTTCCTCATCAATTACCACAGCATCCCCCTCTTGATTTTCATTTTCTCCAAGATTCCACCTCTTAGCATCCTAATCAGGCTTTCTCATAAGTTCTCATATCTTAATACATGACAGCTTGTATCTTCCTTGCTTTGCAAAACAGGACACTAAGGTCTCCAATTTATTAGTTTGCTCTTCCATCTTGTCTGCCAGCCCCAGAGGTAGCAGAGTAGTGGACACTCACATATCCTTTTCTAAACTCAGCTCTTTCTAACTTGAGCTTTAGCTTCTAGTTGGGCATCAGTGGCCAGCTGAACTACCCACAGTAGAAGCCCACTATGGCAACCATGTTTCCCTTCTCTGCCTCAGTGTGGTATGTGCCTTTCCTCCAACAAGTACATTAGATTGGCTGGCATTTTCTGGGTGTCCCCATATTCATGTAGTAGTCCATAAGCATCTAACATACCTGCCACCCTTCCTTACACAGAAGTTGATGGCTAATTTGGGATTTCTCCTGTGGATGCCTCATTCCCAAGGCCCATTTCTTTGGTCTCTGGGCTAGCTCACCAAATGTCAATGTACAGCCCCCTTGGGATCTTCTTGGATATAATCTGAAACTGGCCCATGTACCCAGAGGGCAAGGAAAGACCAAAGAAAGAGGTAGGCCATTCTGGGTTGGTAGGTGGCAGTTTTAATAAGCAAAGGGAATTTACACATGAAGTTTGTTTTGGGTGGCAGCAAGATGAATGGATCTTGGTGCCTGCCCACCAAATCTTAAAAGTTTATAAAGAAGCCTTAACTGAGTTCATTCAAGTATACTGTGCAGGTGTTCTCAACACCACATCATTGTCTCAAGGCTATGTCCTTAGAGCAGCCTCTGGGAGCGGGAAAGGCAAGTGGAACCCATATACCAAGGATAGGGAAGAGGGTAAGGAGCTTCTGATTTCCTGGGGTCCAGCTCACAGGTCGCCTGGCAGTCACATCTTTTTCATGACTTTCCCCAGCAGTGGTAAGGTCCTTGACATTGGTCTTAGTGATTTTTTTTTTTTTTAAATCTGACTCTAAATGTAAGGGAGACAAAAGCAAAAATGAACAAATGGGACTACTTCTTAGTAAAAGGCTACTGCACAGTGAAGGAAAACATCAATAAAACAAAAAAGCAACCTAGTAGATGGGAAAGGATATTTCTAAGTAATATATCCATTAAGGGGTTAATATCCAAAATATATAAAGGATTCATATAACTTAACAACAAAAAGACAGCCCAATTAAAAATGGGTAGAGGAACTAAATAGACATTTTTTTTTTCCCTAAAGAGGATATACTGATGGCCAACAGGCACATGAAAACATGTTCAACATCACTAATTATCAGGGAAATGCAAATGAAAACCACAATGTGATATCACCTCATACCTATTAGAATGGCTGTTATCAAAAAGGCAAGAAATAACAAGTGTTGGAGAAGATGTGGAGAAAAGGATACTCTTGTACACTATTGGTGGGAATGTAAATGTAAATTGGTGTAGCCACTATGGAAAGCAGTATGGAGATTTGTCAAAAAATTAAAAATAGAACAACCATAGGATCCAGATATTCCACTTCTGAGTATTTATTGATGAATACAAAAACACTAATTCAAGTAGATATATGCACCCCTATGTTCATTGCAGCAGTATTTATAGTAGCCAGAATATGGAAACAACCTAAGTGTCTATCCATGGATGAATGGATAAAGATGTGGTACACACACACGCACACACACACACTGGAATACTACTCAGCCACACATAGGGAAATCTTGCCATTTGTGACAATACAGATGGACCTTGAGGGTATTGTGCTAAGCGAAAAATCTGATGGAAAAAGGCAAATAACATGATTTCACTATGTGTGGATTCTAAAATAACAAAACAAATGAACAAATCAAACCAAACAAAAACAAACTCATAGATACACAGATCCGTGATTACCAGAGGGGAAAGGGTGTTGGGGGATGGGTGAGAGGGCTTATTTGTATGGTGATGGATGGTAATTAGACTTGCAGTGGTTATCACTTTATAGTATATACAAATATCCAATTATAATATTGTACAGCTGAAACTTATATAATGCTATATGCCTATTTTACCTCAATAAATAATAAAAGACATGTTAAGTATATCTTGAGAAAAAATAATTTGCTAATTTAGCTTGTTGATTTTAGTTTGATTATTTTCAGAATGCCATCACGGACTCCTAAAATCTAATCCTACTCAGTTATCAATAACAACAGGGAACAGCTTTATACCTGGGTGACAGCCATTGGTGGCTGGCCATTGGTGACTGGACCTTTTCTTCAAAGCTATTTCTACTTTTTTTTTTTTAGGAAGCTTGGAGCCAGTAATTTTTTTTTTTCATATCCCTGTGAACCTTTCATCTCTTTCTCCTCTTCCTTTCCTTACCTTTTTCTAGATAATTATTTACTATGGTGTATGGGAGTACTTGTTTTTCAGCTCACTATACATCTCATATACCTTATTGTCAAAGCTGTATAGTCAGCAATTGAAAACACTCAGCTTTGCAAGTCTTAAGATTACTGTTTTTAGTACTGTTGACCTCTCATTTGGAATAGTATTAGTGCACATCAATAAAATACACACAGTTTCCCTGAATCATGACTATTAGAAAAAGATACTTTGTGAGTTACAAAATCAATCATGTTCCTGAAATTTGTACTAAAAGAGACCTGTTAGAAACCTTCTCCTTGAGCTTTTGGAAACAGCCTCCTGATTTTGTCCCGTCCCATAAGCATAATTGAACAGTTACTTATGAATCATTACTGAACCAAGCTGAGCTCTCACCTTGCTGTTACTTATTCCTAGATACTAAAATCCTGGAATATTATTTAAATTGTGAAAGAGAAAAACTTAGGAAATATATAAAGATCTCAGTCTGAGACTATCCAGTGGGAGAAATCCATTTGTACTAGAGTATGCAAAGGAGGCATCTTTACAATTACCACCCAAGCAGGGTATGTATACAAGTGCAGTCAAGTTTATTGAGAGCTGAGTGAGGAGGTAGTAGAAACAACGGGCAAGAATTGAATGGGGGAAAGATGAAGAAAAATTGATTTTATTAGAGTTTTGTGCGTTTTTTTGCCAGGGGTCCAGCTAAGGGACCCCTGGCAAAAAGAAGAAAGTCAAATAACCTAATTATTCCCTGTTGAAGTCAGTGGCTACTGTTAGTTATCGAAAATAAGGTGTACTTTCAGAACATCTAAAACCAGTTATTGCAACTGGCAGTGAGAATCCAGAATCTGTCCGATAAATACTATAGTGAAATCATGGAGCAGTATGAATATAACTCTGAACATATGAAGACAGTTTAATAATGATTTTTTAAAATTGAAAAATAATTGAAATAAATAAAATGAAAAATAAATATAAAGATATTTAGTATTTAAGCTTTTTATTAAAAATTCAAATGCAGTTCAGTAACTGAGTATTTTGTGAAAATATGTACAACATTTGAGGGTACATTTTAGCTTTATTATCAAGGAATAAAGAGAACAAAAATGCATATTCTGGCTTATACTTTAATCTTCTCATCACTATAATACACATTATATTTGTAAAAGTATAGTTTAATCATTATAAAAGAAGATTCAAAGAGAAGTATCTAAACTATTGTACCTAAAGACAGATGAATCTGTCTTTGTAAAATAAATAATCCGTGTGAGAGGCTGGAAATGATTGATTTATTTTCTGAAATTAAAAAAAATTAATTGGGAAATTTAGTTCAACTGCTATTAAATCTGTTACTTTAGGGTTGAATTTTAGGTTAGTGTGCTGTCTTATCATGGGGGACATAAAACTAGTATCTATTCAAAACTGTCTCTTGAGATTATGATTTAGAAACAGGTTTGCTTATGTCTGGTTTGTTTCAAATTACTGCTAATAAGTATTCTTCCTCAGTTAATGCATTGTTTCAGCCTTCATTAATTTTTTAAAGAAAATTGGAGTTTTTTCCAAGAAAATTATAACATTAAAAAGTCTACTCCATGATGCTTTTGCATGTGAATTTGAAGGGAAGAGTACTTTATTTGTTTTACAAATAAATTAACTCTAACCAAAATTCTGTTGTTTTATGTCTTAGGACAAAGTTGTTGCTGTTCAGTTCTGTAACAATGGAGACAGGTAACTATGTAGTACATATCTGTGTAAACAGATGTTTGACATATTTTACTTCTATTCCTTCAGAAGTAGCTCCTTCTACTGTAGTACTTTATTTCTGTTCAGTTTCTTAAGCTGAAAGCCCTTGTCTATTTCTGATGACATCCTTACCCCATCTCTTTTAAACTCCATCTCTACTACTCCAAGTAGTAGCCATACTTTATCAGTTCTTCCTTTCTGAGTGATTTCTTTTTTGTTTATTTTGTTTTTCCATTTCTATTATCACTCACTTTAGCCAAGGATTCTATTTTTTGACCCATTACCTTCAGTTTTCTTCTCCTTTCTAAATATATCCTGTCCATTTCTGCCAGATCCACATTGCTCTGTTCAGAAAACTTTAGTGTTTCCTCTTTGTCTATAGAATAGAATTCAAATGTCTTAGCCTTGAATTCAGAACTTTCTATAACTTAACTTAGACCTACATTCTTTTCTCATTTACTATTCCCCATATAAATCATTATATTTAGCCTAATTGACTTAATCATTGCTCCTGTTACATCCATATATCTATATTTTTTCTCTCATTCATTGCTTTGCTTATACTTTACCTCACACCATTCTTGCTCAAAAATATCACCCCTACTCCCCCCTCACTCCTTCTGTTTTCCTCCTACAGCCTTCCTCTCCCTTTCGCTCTCCTTCACTCTATTTTTCTTTTCCCTCCAGTCCCTTTCTCTTATTTTCTAAGTCCTGTCTTCCCATGTTCTACCTGAAGCCTTTTCTGACTGCTCCAGATTTTAGCCATATTGTCTTCCTCTGAACATCTGTATTACTTATTGTCTCTCCTACTCATATGATACATATTTCCTATGTCTGTAAACTCAGACATTATATGTAGGTATTTGTGTACCCTCTCAAATGTTTGATCCCAAAAGGATGATAATCTTTTGCCCTGGTCTAAAAATTGACCTAAAAATAGATTTAAAAATGTAGCCACTTAACATAAATGTGTATCCATATATTTCTAGAAGGACTTTATGTGGGTGACCATGTTTTAATTTAATTTAATTTAATTTTTTTGACCATGTTTTATTTTTAAATATTTTTCAGACAGTGGGTGATTGCTATGATGAATTTGTTCATCTTTATTAAATGCAAGAGTAAATAATGATGGTCCACATAGAGTGAAGTTTATATTAGGAGTGAGAAAACCTTCAGATAATTTTTTGAGGTTGATTTATTGCACTATACTGAGTTATACACTTGAAGGTTTGTACAGCTATGATTCTTTCATGCTAGAGGAATCTGAAGTTTTTAATTCCTTGCCTTTTCCCTAAAGGAGAAACATTATTTTATCTTCATTAGTTATGTGGACAATAAACAAAGGATGTCCAATTTTACTAATAGTTAAAGATGCAGTTTAGAATAAAAGTAACATTTTTTTTTCTTTCAGAGTGACAAGATAATGAAGAATGTTAGCACCCAGTATTGCCAAGGGTTTAGGGAAAACGGGCACTCACTCTCCCACAACTTTTGAAGAGACTGTAAAGTGTTAAAAAACTTTTCAGGGAAATTATTCATCAAAAACTTTAAAAATGTGCTGACCATTTGACTCAGCAAAGATATGTATAAGGTTGTACAACGATATGTATAGAGATACTCATCACAACATTATTTATAATGGTGAAGAATGGAAATAGTATAAATATTTATCATTAGGGAGTTGATTAAATAAATTTTGATTCATCCAAATAGTTGAATACTTACTAAAAGTGACAATAGTTTTATTTATAAACCTAGAGTTATATCTGTAAAATAACCTTTAGGGGAAAACACAAAACATTATATGTAGTACAATTCTGTTTCCTGTAGGGGGAAATATATAAGTGTATATGTATGTCTTTAATAAAGTCTGGTGGAATAGAAATGAAAGTATGAACAGTGATAAAATTATGGGTGAATGAATGTATTTTTGTAAGTTTTATTGAGATATAATGCACATAACATAACTTCTCTGTTTTTTAGTGTATTCATGGGGTTGTGCAACCTTTACCACAGTTTTAGAACATTTTTAGCACCCCAAAAAGAATTTCCATACCCTTTAGCTATCACTCCCCAATATGTTTACACCCCCACCCTTAACTCTGGGCAACCTTTAATCTAGTTTTTATCTTTATAGATTTGCCTGTTCTGGAAATTTTATATAAATTGAATTATACAATATGTGGTTTTTTGTGACCGACTTCTTTCACTAAGCGTAATGTTTTCAAGATTTAGTCATGTTGCAGCATGTATCATTATTTCTTTTTATTGCTGAATAATATTTGTATGGATACCATAATTTGTTTATCCCTTTATTAGTTGATGGACATTTGGAATGTTACCACTTTTTGGCTTGTGAGGAATAATGCCATGGATATTCATGTACAAGTTTTTCTGTGGACTTAATGTTTCATTTCTCTTGGATTTATACCTGGGAGTAGAATTGTTGAGTTATATGGTGACTGTTTATCATTTTGAGGCACTGCCAAACTGTGTTCCAAAATGTATAATTTTCATTACCCCCAGTAGCATATGGGGATGAACATATTACTTTCATAATTAGAAAAAAAGTGATTTATATTTTGGAAAAAGTAATAAGGATATTTTAACTGTTTCTTTGCAGTTTAAGATTTGTTAGTGGAAGTCGAGATGGAACAGCAAGAATTTGGCAATATCAGCAACAAGAATGGAAGAGTATAGTGCTAGATATGGCTACTAAAATGACTGGGTAAGATTGGATGTTAGTATAGTATCTTCTGATTTACTGAATTATATTTCATAATGAAAATATCTTTTTAGATTAGTAAATAGTTTGGAGGTCATTGGTAGACCTGAAGTTTGTGTCTCTATTTAGTCTCTAAGTAAATTGCCTTTTGCTGTTGATTGACAGACTGGACGATAGAAACATTGCTGAGTCATTCAAAATTCTGGTCTCTTGTGACCCAAAGATCTCTACTCTGCTAATGCCCACAGAGTTATTTTCTGCCTTAGTTTTCTATAGGTCATTTTTAATATCTATCTATACTACTTTCTACTTTGAGGGTTGTCCCTATTAAATGTCATCATAAGTTTAACTATTTCTCTGTCTTACTGATGTTACCTTTATAATGTTTCATATTGTTAGCATTCCTACTCAACATTATAAGTTCACTTAATCAGCATTCTGTTTCATCGTCTTCCCTGTTGATTGGAAGATACATAATTACATCTTTAGGACATTACAGTTTCTATAGGGTAAGGCCCTGACATTAATTATCTTCCTAATAACAATATAGAACTGACATTGTAGTCCTAGCCAGCTATTCATATCATATTCAACTAAAAGTTAATGAATTTCTTGCTGTTCTTTTATAAGACCTATTAGTTTCAAAATTTATTATTTAAGGGAGTAAAGTGACCATTATATGTTTTCTTCATATTTTCTGGTAGCCAACATGACCTTGTATTTTATTTTTCAAGGGATTCGTAGATTTTTTTCTAGTTTCACCTTTTTTTTTGTTCTTGTGTAACTAACTACAAAATTTTGTCATTTTGTGCCTTTTGTCTTCCTAAAATAAGCTTATGGGTCTTGCCCTACTTAGGTACTTTTAATATTTTATTTTGTGAGTACTTAAAAGTATAGTTTAGGATTTTTTTATCTAAAAATTTATAAGCTACTGGAGAGATTTTTTTTCATAATTTTCTATTTTAGATGTACCTTTGTTAATAATTTACAATGTATGAATACTGCAAATTATTTTATTTAGGAATAATTTGCCATCTGGAGAAGACAAGGTCACTAAACTTAAGGTGACTATGGTGGCCTGGGATCGCTATGACACCACAGTTATTACTGCAGTGAACAATTTTCTTTTGAAAGTATGGAATTCTCTTACAGGGCAACTTCTTCATACTTTATCTGTAAGTATTTTTGGAATAATTAAAATGATCAAAAAGGGTGTTTTTCCAGAAGACAGGAAATTTAAATTTTAGTTTACTTTCTGTGACTTACTGTCTCTTGGAGAAGTAAATATTTCAGTCACCTTTGTTGACATATCTGCAAAATGAAGATGGCACATGGTATAGCTGCTAAAAGCAGGTATGAAAACATTTCAAGGTCCTTTTGAGGTCTGATAATTACTTATTTTGTTAAATGCAGTCAAGGATATATAAGTTATTTTGTTTTTAGCATGAGTTGGGATTTTTGTTATTGTTTTAGGGGTAGAGCTAACTTTATTTTGACAAGGGTATCCTTTATATTCTACTTTCAGGGATTCATTTATGTATGCAAGAAGTAGAGGTAAGAGGAAAAAGTAGGCGAAAAAGGTGGCTTTTCTTCTTTTTTGTTGTAGTAAAAGGTGTAATATTTGTGGCATGAAAAACTGATAGGATTAACAGCAGAAGTCACATAGGTGGCATTGTTTGTTGGTTTAGCATGTACACTTCAGGTTAAATGCCACCTAAAAGCCTTATTTCCTATCTGCTTCAGTTATCAGTTCCTAAATACTTTAAGGACAGGGCCAAGTGATTGCCATATGGTTTACAAAGTATTAAGTGATAAGGACTAGAATCCAGTTCTCATGACTCAATTTACTTTGTAGTATACCATAGTATCCATCCTTATTTAACTCCTTTGTAAGATAATCTTATTTATAACCTCTGAGATTTCTAAAGATTTGTTTAATTTTGGAAGGAATTCCATATACCTCCCAATTCTTGTTCCTAAATAAAACCCTGACACTGTGTTAGTGGAGTTTTAGATTCTTTTTTTTTTTTTTAATCTGCTTAGCCAATTCTTTATCCCCTTCTGCCTTTCCCTATTCCCCAATGTAAGTTTCTGTTAATATGTATAGAAAAATCTATACTATTTGCTTGATTCTTTATTAGGAGGTGTTTGTCTACATGGCATGCTCCAAGAGAAATATAATATGAGCCACATATGTAATATTAATTTTTCTAGTAGCCACAACAGAAAAAGTAAAGCACAACAGGTGAAATTAATTTTAATAATATATTTCATTTAACCCAGTATATCCAAAATAGTAGTATTTCAACATGTAACTAATATGAAAATTATTAATTTTAACTATTTCATATTTTTAAAATACTAAATCTTTGAAATCTAGTGTGTATTTTACACTTACACAACATCTCAATTTGGACTAGCCGCATTTCAAATGCTTAATAGCCATATGTAGCTATTAAATACAGTATTAGACAGCACAAGTCTATATATCTAAAAATCACAGTTTCAAAGTTCATGTCATAGCCACTGGTTTTATAGATCTGTGTAAAATTCTGTCCTAACAAGTACCTTAATTTAGAATTCTGTTTAGTGGTACTCTTCCCATGGGTTGATTAATGGGTCATCTTTTTCAGTGAATTTTACTGAAAAAATTTTAGAACAGACTATTTTTATTTTTAGACCTTGTTAACAGTCAAATCTACTTAGTTTTGATATTTATCTTTTCTGTGTTAACAATTTGTTTATTGGGGTCTTAGTGTGGTGTAAAGTTCTTCCACTCAGCAAATACTTACTGAGCATCTACTGTGTGCCAGCAACTGAGTTAGATGTTAGGAATAAATAGTAAATTAGAGAGTCCCCATCATCCTGGGATTTACAGCCTATTAAGAAAAAAATTAAAAAAAAAACCCACACAAAATAAATAAATGGTCAGAAGAAAGAAGTGGAAAATACAATGCAAGTTTCTAATAGGGTGACCAAACCTGGTCTAAACCTATTTGACCCTGGTCAAAATAGGGTCAGAGAAGATTCCTAAGGAAGTTAAATTTGGAATAAGATTTGAAAGATAGATAGAAATTACCCACGTCTCAGCCTAAATGTCACCTCCTTGACAAGGCCTTTCCTGATCAAACAATCTAGAGTAGCCTTCCAGTCTTTATCTTATTCTATCACCTTGCTTTCTTTTCATCATAGTGTTTATCACTACCTGGTATTTTCTTGTTTGTTTATTTTCTGTCTCAATATGGTAGGATATCGATAAATATTTGATAAATTACATATGTGAGAGAGTTGGGAGGTCCTTACAGGAAGAGGGAAAAGCACATCAAAGGTCTTCAGGTAGAAGGGAGTTGAAAGAAAGCCAATTTTTGGCTAGAGCACAGAGAACAAAGAGTGTCACCAGATAGGTTTGGAGAAATGGAGAGACGCCAGACCATTCAGGGTCTTATAGGATCTATCCTAGACCAACAGTAAACCATTAAAAGATTTAAATGCTAAGAAATGACATGTGAATTTTGCTTTTGAAGAATACCATATAATTCTGGCAACAGAATAGAGAGAATTGGAATGAAGATAAGAGTGACTCTGGTATAATGTAGGAGTCTATGGTAGGATGGGCCATGATGATAATTTGGATTTGTGTGGCAGTGATGAAAATAGAGGTGTGCTTAATAAATAAAAATAAGGCAGATGATACATCTTAAGACATTACTGAATTTGGTTAGGTTTTGTTCCCTATGATCCAGTGACTATGTCCTATCCTATGACATGTGACCAACAAATAAAATCCCCTATTTAAAAGCCTCTCTTTTCCAGTGTACACTGAAATAGTTGTATCATTATCATTTGAGTTTAACAAAGTAGTTTTATTGTTTACTCATTAGGAACCTGAGAAAGTATTTGTTATATGCTATATTTAGCATATAACAAAGAAGTAATTTTTTTAGTGGTCACTGGGAAGAGTCTTGGTAAACTTTCAGTTGTAAGAGTATTTATTGCAATGGGATTTTACCTACACATTTTGAGCCAGTGTGCAGTTATTTTTTAATAAGTTATATTTTTGTACATAAAGGTAACATGGTAGGGTGCTCTATTCCATTTTTTATACAATGATTTAGGATAAAATGCACTTTTTAGGGTCATAAGATGTGATGATTTCTAAAAACTCCTGATGTGTAATATGCTGATGTGTTCCTAAGTGAAATGCAACTTCAGGATGTCATGCATGCTTTTCTAAGACTTGGAGCCTATCGTTAATCATGTATTCTCCCTAACAGTGACCTGAATCAAGTGTTGGCAAACTATTTCTTTAAGAGGCCAGATAGTATTTTAGGCTTTGCAGGCCACATATAGTCTCTGTTGCATATTCTTTGTTTTTCTGAAGCCTTTTAATGTAAAAACCATTCTTAGCTCACAGGCTCTATGTACAAAAATGTCTGGGAGCTAGATTTGGCCTGAAGCCTATAGTTGCAGACTCCTGATCTAAGGTCTCTATATACTGATATCGGTAAGGGAAACATATATAGAGAGCATTGGTTTTCAAACTTTTTTAGCAACAAACCCATTTTTCAGATAGCATATTAAATGAAACCTTCAACTGTAAAGTAGATAAAGGGCAGAGCCACTATGCTTTTTTATTTGAATGTACTGTGGGGCCTTCCAAAATCTAATTTGAATACTAGGGATAGAGAGTGCTGGATAAAGAACAATGAAGGTTTGTGTGTTATCTCTGTGGCAGAATTGGGTGTTAATGAAAGATTCTGTTTGTCCCATTTTCTGTGGGTCTTAAATAGCAGAGTCATAGAAATACAAATTATATTTCAGGGGCCTGGTTAATGAGCTGTAATTCTTTGGGACTACACTTTAAACACCTTCCTTGGTCTTCTGTATTGAATACTTTTTGAAATCAGCACCTAAACATATAAGGAACTCTAATTGAACTATTTCTTTTAGTGTCCATGTAGTAAATGCTGTGGTGTACATCATCTGCGTGGGATTAATAGCACACTCCTGAGATCTTTTGGCCAAATAAACCAAATACTTGGTGTTGCTTTTCATTTTTAATATTGATTTTATCACAGGGACATGATGATGAAGTATTTGTTTTGGAAGCACATCCATTTGATCAAAGGATCATACTTTCAGCGGGTCATGATGGGAACATTTTTATTTGGGACCTTGACCGGGGAACCAAAATTCGGAATTATTTTAACATGGTAAGAAAAATCTGTGTTTAGTTCATATTAAAACAGACATCTCTTATATGACAACTTGGTAATTAAAGTATACTTAGTGCCAAGGAACCTTTGTCATCTGTGTTTAAATCCATACAATAACTTAGAGAATGTCTCAAGACCTGAGAGTAAGGCCAATCAAGAATTACACCTTTTAGAGTGACTCTGTTATCATGGCATTAGCATTTTCCAAATTCTTGTCCCCAGCTCTAAATTCTAGAAACTCAAATTTAATAAGCTTTTGGAGGTAACAGTAACCAAACTCACAAAAAGGTTAATGTTTAAACAATAATCGTAATGTATGAATCATAACAGTGACTGTATTGTATCTGCTTCTGGTAAACTCCATGTGGCTTAGTTAGTAATCAGGAAGTTGTTTGGCAAACATGGAATTGGAGGTATAGATACTCTTAAGATACATTTCATACAAACCATGGGAAAATCTGGTGAGCTACCTCTTTTTCCAGTAGAACACCCTCCTGTGGTAATGGGAATACTCACATACTCCATATTTAGTGTTAGTTCTGAGGAAACATTTCTAAATTGTCAACCTTTGAGCTTCCTTTTATAGGCTTTGTAAGTTCGAGAGTGTTAATATCCTCTGTCTTTTGTTAGTAAAATTGATTTATGTGTTTTATTTTAGGAAGGTTATTTTAAGGTTTGCTTGCATTATAATTTAAGGTGTGAAGATATTATCTTGATTTTGCTGAGATAGCACTTTTGTCATTTTGGTCGTGTTTAGGTCTTTTTTTATTCTCAGTCACTCATTTAGTACTTCTTGAGATACAACATTGCTAGTAATGGTTGATACCATCCATCTATTGCATTTTGATTCTTCCTAATTTCTTTCAGAGCTTTACTGTTTCAGTAGGGTTCTGGCAACAGAAGCCAGAGAGTACATTGGAATGTAGATGCATCACAGAATCCAAGATATTAGGAAGCAGAATCTATTGCCTACTTACTTGAAAATTACCTCTTAAAGATGACTTAAAGTGACTCCTCTAAATTTCAGATTGAAGGCCAAGGCCATGGTGCAGTGTTTGATTGTAAATTTTCACCAGATGGAAACCATTTTGCCTGCACAGACTCTCATGGGCATTTGCTGCTTTTTGGTTTTGGATGCAGTAAATACTATGAAAAGGTTAGTCTGTTTGATTTTTGTTATAGACTATAATTTTGGATTGTATCATTCATAAATTTTATTTGAAGTCTTCCAGTTAATAAGGGTCATTGAGTGTCAATAGATATAAAATAACAAAGTCACCTTTCTTGACAAAAGTTTTCATCACTGCCAGAACATAGACTTGGCAGTTTGAATCACTATTAAGATATAGGGTGATGTAGATAAAAAATTCATTAGGAAATCCTTTTGCTTAGAACATATTCTCCGTACTGCCCTTCAGGTATAATGGAGAACAACTTTACCAGATTGCATCCTCTAACTTATCATAAATTAGAAATAAACAGCTGGTGACCAAATGTTAATTTTCTTGCTTGGCCACTTTACCTATTATCCATCTTGTTAAAATACTTTGGAAGCTAGCTTAAATGGTTCTTTATATTTTATTAGCTATGAATTTGAAATAGATTATGGATTCTTAGAATTGGAAGAGAACTCAGAATCATTGAATTTAGCTCAATACCTATCATCTTTGAGTATTTTTTATGTATTTGGTATTTACTTGCTTTGCCATTTATATTATACTCCCATCTATCCTTATTTGAATAGAAATAAGCAATAAAAATAGCTAGAAATGTTTGTATGTTTACAACTTAAGTAAAAATACCTAACTTTATCTACTGTGGCATTGCTCTCCTTCATATGCTAATTAGAGAAATATGATCTAGGACCAGAAAGTAATACAGATTATAGAATTTTGTGGAGAAGAGATAAGATTACTATTTAAGTGATTCATTTCTACCTAGAGGGAACATAAAGCAGTAGAGGGCTATAAGAGTATGTAAAAAGTGTCTGATTTGAAAAATGCATTCTCTCTAGGAATAAAATTTAATTCCCTATGCATGTTAAATACTTAAAACCTGTCATAAAGATTCCAGATCAGATGTTCTTCCACACGGATTATCGACCTCTTATCCGTGATGCCAACAACTATGTACTGGATGAACAAACCCAACAAGCTCCTCACCTCATGCCTCCCCCATTCTTGGTGGATGTTGATGGCAATCCTCATCCTACAAAATTCCAAAGACTAGTACCAGGACGGGAAAATTGTAAAGATGAACAACTTATACCACAGCTGGGATATGTGGCTAATGGTATGTTATCTCAAAACATTTTGCAAAATGTTATACTTGCTGCTGTTCTCTTTATATGTCCCTTGCTAAACTCTGTAGTAGGTTATACCATATTTTACCTAACACTTCTATTAATTTTCAGTTGCATAGTACTTACCAGAGTAGTTTTACATTTTTATATCACTTAAACACAGATAAATGGATTAGGACAACAAGCATATTCTCAAGCAGAGAATGTCTTGACCTGCTTCCTTAGAACCCTGAACATTAAATGTACTAACTTTAGTGTGTCAAGCTTTTCTCACTGCTGAAATTCCACTGCTATTATTATTGGTTTTTTGATTTGACAGTCCATAATTAATGGACCGAAGATGAGGAAATTTCAAAAACCAAAAACTGGGAAATGGCCATTTACCCATTCTCTTGTGTGAAATGCAAAGAATTATTTAGTGTTTAAATAACAGTCAGTCCTGGAGGATATAAAGGAAGCAGTGATGAGCATGATGCATGATGTAAGGATACTAGAATAAGACACTGAAAAATACTATTCCCTGTCAAAGCAACTCTTCTTTTTCAAATTTTAATTCCAGTATGGTTAATATGCAGTGTTATATCTGTTTCAGGCATACTATATACTATATAGTGATTCAAGAATTCCATGTATCACCCCGTGCTCATCACAACAAGTGCACATTTTAATCCCTATCACCTATTTGACCCATGCCCCACCTACCTCCCCCTACTAACCATCAGTTTGTTCTCTATAGTTAAGAGACTATTTCCTGGCTTGTCTCTCTCTCTTTTATTTTCCTTTGCTCATTTGTTTTGTTTCTTAAATTCCACATATGAATGAAGTAATACAGTATTTATCTTTCTCCAACTGACTTATTTCAATTAACATTACACTCTCTAGCTCTATCCCTGTCATCGCAAATGGCAAGATTTCATCCTTTTTTTATGCCTGAATAATATTCCATTGTGTATTTGTGTGTGTGTGTGTATACATACTATATCTTCTTCATTCATTAATCTATTGATGGACACTTGGGCTGCTTCTGTATTTTGGCTATTGTAAATAATGCTGCTATAAACTTAGGGGTACATTTATCCTTTTGAATTGACGTTTTGTATTTTTTGGGTGAATACCCAGTAGTGTGGTTATTGGATCTTAGGGTACCTCTATTTTTAACTTTTTTTTTAAGATTTATTTATTTGAGAGAGAGCAAGTGCAGGGAGGGGCAGAGGGAGAGAGAGAGGGAATTTCAGGCAGACTCCCCGCTGAGAACAGAGCCCGACACCAGACTTTTACCTCACAATCCTGAGATCATGACCTGAGCTGAAATCAAGAGTCAGACACTTAACTGACTGTGTCACTCAGGCGCCCCACTATTTTTAACTTTCTGAGGAACCTCCATACTGTTTCCACAGTAGCTGCACAGTTTGCATTCCCACCAACAGTGCAAAAGGGATCCTTTTTCTCCACATCCTCACCAACACTTGATGTTTCTTGTGTTTTTTATTTTAGACAAGTGTGAGGTGGTATCTCATTGTAGTTTGGATTTGCATTTCCCTGATGATGAGTGATGTTGAGCATCTTTTCATGTGTCTGTTGGCCATTTGGATGTCTTATTTGGAGAAATATTTATTTCTTCAGCCCATCTTTTAATTGGATTATTTGGTTTTTGGGTGTTGATTTATGTAAGTTCTTTATATATTTTAGATACTAACACTTTATTGGATATGTCCTTGGCAAATATCTTCTCCCATTCAGTAGCATAGCATTTAGTTTTGTTGATTGCTTCCTTTGCTGTGCAGAAGCTTTTTATTTTGATGCAGTACCAATAGTTTATTTGGCTTTTATTTCCCTTGCCACAGGAGACATATCTACAAAAATGTTGCTATGACTGATATCAGAGAAATTATTGCCTATACTCTCCTCTAGGATTTTTATGGTTTCAGAACTCACATTTAGATCTTTTAAAAAATTTTTTAAAGATTTATTTATTTATGAGAGAGAGAGAGTGGGGAGAGGGGCAGAGGGAGAAAGATAATTCTCAAGCAGACTCTCCACTGAGCATGGAGCCCAACTCGGGGGCTCAGTCCTAGGACCCTGATCATGACCTGAGCCAAAATCAAGAGTCAGCTGCTTAACAGACTGAGCCACCCAGGCGCCCCAGTATAGACATTTTTAAATATTTGTTCCTCAATCCATAAGCATGGATGTCTTTCCATTTCTTGGTGTCATCTTCAATTTCTGTCATCAGTGTTTTATAGTTTTCAGAAGATAGGTCTTTCACCTCTTTGGTTATAGGTTTATTCCTAGGTAATATTATTTTTGATATAATTTCAAATGTGATTGTTTTCTTAAATTCTATTTCTGCTGCTTCATTATAAGTGTAGAGAAATGCAATAGATTTCTGCACATTTATTTTATATCCCATGACTCCTGAATTCATATGTCAGTTCTAGTAGTTTATTGGTAGAGTTTTTAGGGTTTTCTATATAGAGTCTCATGTCATCCGCAGATAGTGAACATTTAACTTTTTCCTTACCAATTTGCCTACCCTATATTTTTTTGTGTGTGATCTAATAGCTATGGCTAGGATTCCAGTACCTTCTGGAATAAAAGTGGTGAGAGTAGACATTCTTTTCTAGTTCCTTACCCTAAGGGGAAACCTCTCAGTTTTTCCCCATTGAGGATTATATTAGCTGGGAATTTTTTTGTCATTCATGATGTTCAGGTATGTTCCCTCTATCCCTACTTTGTTGAGGGTTTTTATCATGAATGGATGTTATACTATATCAAATGCATTCTCTACATCTATTGAAAGGATCATATGGTTCTCATCCTTTCATTTATTAATGTGGTATATCAAATTGATTGATTTGTGAATACTGAGCCACCCTTGCAGCCAAGGAATAAATCCTACTTGATTGTTGGATTCTGTTTGCTAGCATTTTGTTGAGGATTTTTGCATCTATGTTCTTCAAAGAGATTGACCTGTACTCTTTTTTAGTGGTGTCTATGTGATTTTGGTTATCACGGTATTGCTGGGCTCATAGAATGATTCTGGAAATTTTCCTTCCTCTTGTATTTTCTGGAATACTTTGAGAAGAATAGGTATTAACTCTTCCTTAAATGTTTGGTAGAAAGGGGCGCCTGGGTGACTCAGTTGTTAAACGTCTGCCTTCAGCTCAGGTCATGATCCCAGGGTCCTGGGATCAAGCCCCGCATCGGGCTCCCTGCTCTGCGGGAAGCCTGCTTCTCCCTCTCCCACTCCCCCTGCTTGTGTTCCCTCTCTCTCTGTGTCTCTCTCTGTCAAATAAATAAATAAAATCTTAAAAAAATAAAAATAAATGTTTGGTAGAATTCGCCTGTGAAGCCATCTCATCCTGGACTTTTGTTCATTGCGCGTTTTTTGATTACAGATTCAACCTCCTTGCTGGTAATCAGTCTATTCACATTTTCTATTTCTTCCAGCTTCTGTTTTGGTAGTTTATATGTTTCTAGGAAGTTACCCATTTCTTCTAGGTTGTCCAATTTTTTGGCTTATAGTTTCTCATACTATTCTAATTGTATTTCTGTGGTATGGTTGTTCTTTCTCCTCTTTCCTTTGTAATTTTATTTATTTGTGTCTTTTTTCTTTGTTTTTTGATGAGTCTGGCTAGAGGTTTATGAATTTATCTTTCAAAGAACCAGCTCCTGGTTTCATTGATTTGTTCTACTGTTTGTTTAGTTTCTATATCATTTATTTCTGCTCTAATCATTATTAGTTCCTAACTTCTGCTGTTTTTAGGTATAGTTTGGTGTTTTTTGTAACTCTTTTAGGTGTAAGGGTAGGTTGTTTCTTTGAGGTTTTTCTTGCTTCTTGCGTAAGTCCTGTATTGGTATAAACTTCCACTTAGAACCATTTTTGATGCATCCCAAAGCTTTTGAACCATTGTGTTTTCATTTTCATTTATTTCCATGTACCTTTGGATTTCTTCATTCATTTCATGGCTAATCCATTCATTGTTTAGGAGCATGTTATTTAACCTCCATGTATTTGTGGTCTTCCCAGATTTTTTCTTGTGTTGAACTTCAACTTTCATATCTTTGTCATCAAAAAATATGCAGGGTATGACTTAAATCTCTGAATTTGTGGAGACTCTTTTTCTGGCCTAATATGTGATCTATTCTGGAGAATGTTCCATGTGCATCTGGAAAGAATGTGTATTCTGCTGTTTTAAGATGGAATGTTCTATATAAATATATCTGTTAAATCCACCCAGTATACTGTGCCATTGTTTGCTTTTTAATTATCTGTTTAGATGTAAGTAGTGTAGGGGCGCCTGGGTGGCTCAGTTGTTAAGCATCTGCCTTCGGCTCAGGTCATGATCCCAGGGTCCTGGGATTGAGCCCCGCATCGGGCTCCCTGCTCCACGGGAAGCCTGCTTCTCCCTCTCCCACTCCCCCTGCTTGTGTTCCCTCTCTCGCTGTGTCTCTCCGTCAAATAAATAAATAAATAAATAAACAAAATTTTTAGATGTGAGTAGTGTATTAAAGTCCCCTATTATTGTATTATTATTGATTGGTTCCTTTATGTTTGTTATTAACTGTTTTATGTATTTAGTACTCCCATGTTGGGTGCGTAAATATTTACAATCGTTATCTTTTTGGTAGATTGTCCCCTTTGTTATTATATAGAGTCCTTCTTCATCTCTTGTTATAGTCTTTGTTTTAAAATGTATATTTTAAAATGTGTATTTTCTGATATAGGTATTGATACTCCAGCTTTCTTTTCACATGCATTTGCATGATAAATGTTTTTCAGTTCCCTCACTTTCACTCTGCATGTGTCTTTAGGTCTAAAATGAGTCTCCTATAGGTAGTATATAGATGGGTCTTGTTTGTTTTTTTTTTTAATTCATTCTGTCACCCTATGTCTTTTGACTGGAGCATTTAGTTTATTTACATCAAAGTAATTATTGATAGATATGTATTTATTGCTATTTTATTACTTGTACTGTGGTTATTTCTGAAGTTTTTTCTCTGATCCTTATCTTTCTCTCTTTTAAGTTTTGCTGATATGCTTTAGTGATATATTTGGATTCCATTCTCTTTATTCTTTGCCTATCTATTAGTGTTTTTTGATTTGTGGTTATCATTAGTTTTACATATAACCTCTTGTGCATATAGCTGTCTATATTAACTTCATTGCATCCAGCCTGTTTTGAATCTCAATTATTGCATTCTTCATTTCTGACAGTTTTTTAACTCTTTTATCCCTGGGTTAAGGGCCTCCCTGAACTCTTCCATGCTTTTAAGCCCAGTGAGTATCCTTATGACTGTTGCTTCAAATTCTCCATCAGGCATATTACTTACATCTGTTTCACTTAGATTTCTGGCCGTGACCTTATCTTGTGTTTGAATTCCTCCATCTTGGCATTTTTTCTAAGTCTCTGTCTACTTCTCTGTGTTAGAAAAGCCTGTTATGTTTCCTGCTCCTAAGAATTATGGCTTTATGAAGAAGAATTCATAAAGTGTCCAGGGCCTGGTGCTTCAAGGAGTGTCTCTGGTGTGTGCTGAGTACACTCTGCTGCTGTGTTTCAGCTGCTCTTTCCTTCAGACCATTCCTCTTCAGAGGCTCTCCTTGCCTGCAGTGGGCAGTGTTTGGACCTTGGCCAGAGTGTGGTGTGTTTTCACTATGTGTGCTCTGTTCTGCTTGTTAAATGAGACTTGATGGTACTTCCACTAGAATTGAAGCCTTGCAGAACTCTCTGGTCAGGAGTTATGGTGTGTGCAGGGGTTTCTGCTGGTCTTCTGGGGAAGGGGCCCACTGTGCTGGAACTGAGGCAGACTTTACCTAGAAGGGGCAGTAAGGGCAGAGTGCAGGGGTGTGGGTCCTGATGTAAGCAAGTTAGGCAGCCAGTGTTGGTGCTGTGCTGTTTACTGAAGGTGGCTCTATGTTTATGTGATGGGCAGGGGAGGAAAATGGCACCAGCCAGCTCTTTTGTCCCAGGAGAGGGGTCTCCGTGCTTGCTGCTCTCAAAGAAGCACTCTGAAAAGAGCGAATAATCTCTCCCAGTGTATCCTGGTGTTTTTCAGTTGCTGTTTTCTTGCTCTTTGCCCCAGGGTTGTTCATCTGCCTTCTCTCCTGGAGTAGCACAGTGCCCTCAGGGCTCTGTCCCAGCCAAGCGTATTGACCTTACCTTTGAAACTCCTGTCTTTAAACCCCGCTGGTTGCAAAAACTCACAAAAATCAACCCTTCTCATTTTCCCAGTCAATGACTGGGGAAGTGTTCTCCTTGTGCATTCCCCAGTGTACTCCTCACTCTCTTGCCTTTCTCTGTGATCAGGGCTCCCTTCCCTCCACGGCACCCATGCTGTTTCTCCTCCAAACCATGTCTCCACACTTCCTATCATTCTTGATGTGCCTCTTCTCTCCCTCTAATTGTGGAGTTTGTTCTGTCAGTCCTTGGGTTTATTTCTTGGGTATTCAGAATAATTTGATAGTTATCTAGTTGTGTTTGAGGGATGAGACGAACCTAGGGTCCTCCTACTACACCACCATCTTCTAGCTGTCTATATTAAGTTGATGGTCATTTAAGATTCAACCCATTCTTTACTCCTCTCCTCCCCACATTTTAGGTATATGGTGTCATATTTTACATTCTTTTTTTTTTTTTTGTATGTCTCTTGACTGATTTCTTACAGAAATACTCATTTCCTTTTTTTTTTCTTTTTTTTTTTAATTTATTTGAGAGACAGAGAATGAGAGACAGAGAGCATGAGAGGGAGGAGGGTCAGAGGGAGAAGCAGACTCCCCGCCGAGCAGGGAGCCCGATGCGGGACTCGATCCCGGGACTCCAGGATCATGACCTGAGCCGAAGGCAGTCGCTTAACCAACTGAGCCACCCAGGCGCCCCAGAAATACTCATTTTCACTGCTTTTATGTTTCCTACTTGATACTGTCACTTTTGGTCTTTCCTTTCCACTCAAAGAATTATTTTTAGTATTTTTTATAGAGCTGGTTTATTGGTCATTAACTCCATTAGTTTTTGTTTGTCTGGGAAACTCTTTAGCTTTCCTATTCTGAAAGATAACCTTGCTGGATAGAGTATTCTTGCCTGCAGATTTTTCCCATTCAGCACTATGAGCATATCATGCCACTCCCTTTTTGTTGTAACATTTCTGCTGAAAAAGCTGCTGATAGCCTTATGGGATTTCCGTTATGTGTAACTGTGTTCTTTTGTCTTGCTGACTTAAAATTTTTTTTATTTATCACTATATTTTGCCATTTTAATTATAATATGTCTTTGTGTGGATCTGCTTTTGTTGATTTTGTTGGGGGTTCTCTGTGCCTCCTGGATCTGGGTATCTGTTTCCTTCCCCAGATTAGGGAAGTTTTAAGCTATTATATCTTAAAATATATTCTCTGCCCTCTTTTCTCTCTTTCTTTCTTCTGGGACTCCCATAATATGAATGTTATTATGTTTGATGGAGTCACTGAGTTCCCTAATTCTTTCACATAATTCTTTTTTCTCTTTTGTTTAGCTTGACTACTTTCCATTACTCTGTCATCTAGGTCATTAATTTGTTCCTCTGCTTCTTCCAGACTGCTGTTTATTCTGTCAACCATGTTATTCATTTTGTTTATTAAATCCTTTATCTCTGCTATATTATTCCTTATCTCTTTTTTAAGTGTCTCACTGATGTCTTCCACTCTTTTATCAAGTCCAGTGCATAGTTTTATGATCATTACTTTAAATTCTCTATCAGGCATGTTACTTATATCTATTTTAGTTTTAGCTCTCTGGCTGTGGCTTTGTCCTCTTTTTTCATTTGGGAGAAATTCCTCTGTTTTCTCATTTTGTTTGCCTCTCTGTATCTGTTTCTGTGTGTTAGGTAAGTCAGCTATGTCTCCTCTTCTTGGGGGTAATGACCTTCTGAAGAAGTCCTTGTAGTACCCTGGAGTGTAGTGTCCCCTTTTCCCCAGGACCTGACACTTCAGTGAATTTTTCTAATGTGTGGTGATTGCACTCTGCTCTTGTGTGCTGGCCACTTTATTCTTTAGGCCCATCTTCTGTAGATGCTGTCTTTGCCTGTTGTCAGCATTGTTTGGTCCTTGGCCTTTTGTGGTGAGCTTTAACTGGTGTGCTCCAGTCTGCTTGTGAAATGAGACATGTTGCCACTGCCACTGGAACCCAGGTCCTGCAAAACTCCTGGATCAGGAGATGCAGTGTTGGCAGGAATTTGGGCCAGTCTGAGGGAAGAGAACTGGTGTTAGGACTGAGGTTAAGTGTGACTTGGAAGGTCAGTTCCATCTGAGCACAATGGGGTGGGACTTGGCATAAGCAATTTAGGTAGTAAGTTCTGGTGCTATGCTGTTTCCCATAGGTGACCCTGTGCTTATGCAGATGGGAGGGAAATGGCAGCTTCTAGTTACTTTGTTCACAGACGGGTCTTTCCATGAATCCTGCCTCTCTGGGACACACTCTGAGATGGGCAGATAAGCTCCCCACTGTGTGCCTCAGGCACTCTTGAGATCAGTTTCCACGCCACAAGTTTATGGGCTGTTTGCCCTGAATTCTTTCCAAGAGCAGCCCCAATGCTTTGCATGCTCTCCCAGAGCCAAACCCGTTGACCTATAGAACTCCAGGCTTTAAGCCCCACTGTTTTCAAGAACTCATGAAATTCAGCCCCTCTGGCTTACCAAGCCAGTTGCTATGAGGATTCATCTTTCCCATGTGAGCTCCCCTTTGTGCTAGTCTGTCTCTTGCCCTTCTCTATGACCTTGGCTCCCTCCCCACTATGGAAACCATGATCTGTTTCTATCACAAGCCATGTCTCTGCCTTCCTGCCTTCTCTGATATGGCCTCTTCTCTACCTTTAGTTGTAGAGTTTGTTCTGCTAGTCTTCAGATCAATTTCTGTAGTATTTAGGATGAATTGGTATTTATCTACTTGTATTCATGGGAGGAGGCAAGCCTGGTCTCCTTCTACTCCACAGCTATCTTCCCCTCCATAGCAAATCTTGTTTATGTATTTCTCTTGCATTTTCTGCCTCTCATACCCCATCCACCACACCAGAATGCCTTCATATCTTTGTTTGTTGTAGGTTTTCTTCCAGGTATGGTGTAGATATTGAATTGTAAATGGAATTTTATTTCCTTACTAGGAATTTAAGACTTGAATTGTTTTTTATAGAGTGAAATGTTGCATATCCTTTTATGTATTCTCTCATAAAGATTTGTAGAGCAATGAAATGGTGTTATACGTTTGCTAATATTGACTTTTATAATGTCATATATGTGAACAAGAGGAAAAGCATGAATATTAAATAGATAAAACTCAAAACATTTGAATAAAAAAAATCTCTAATTCATCATACTTCATTTCCTGTAAGACTTGATGTCTGGCTACTTGGCTACTCTTTTGGATACCTTTTAGTCCGACTAGAGGACAAGATGAAAAACATGTCTAAGATGTATTTAAGAAAAAGAATATAGGGGCACCTGGGTGGCTCAGTTGGTTGAGCATCTGACTCTTGATTTTGGCTGAAGTCATGATCTCAGAGACCTGGGATCCAGCCCCGTGTGGCTCTATACTCAGCATAGAGTCTGCTTGAGGATTCTCTCCCTATCTCTCTGCCCCTCCCTCCCATCTCTGGAATAAATAAATAAATAAATAAATAAATAAATAAATAAATAAATCTTTAAAAAGAAGGAAAGATGTAACCATTGTATTTCAGTGTGTTAGTAGAAATAATTTCTGTACTTATCAATATACTGAGGTGTTTTTGAAAGAGACAGTGTTTGAAAGACCATTATTTTGATTTATTTCAGAAAGGAAATTCTCATGAAAGAAATATGCAAAACATTTTCTGTATCTGTGGTTGAACTTTAAACTTTACTCAGATCTCTACTCTGGACTTTTTGCTTGGAATATTTCATCGAGAAAGTACATTTGGAAATTCATAATTTAATGATTATTCTTTAAGATGAGAAGACCCTCCTAATAATGGCTAATTTGGGGACATTTGTTAAGTCATGCATATACACAAGCTGACAAATCAAACAATTTAAAAGTTCTTTATAAATACTTTTTGATATATGTTTTATTTTCATTTTAATCTTGTTTTTTATTATTTATCTAGAAATTTATAGATGAAGGTTGTTTTTACTCTATTTAAGGTATATTAAAATGTATGTAATTTTGTGGCTTTATATCTTTGGTCTCATTAAGGTGATGGTGAGGTGGTAGAACAAGTAATTGGGCAACAAACCAATGACCAAGATGAAAGCATTCTTGATGGAATAATCAGGGAGCTACAGAGAGAACAAGATCTTAGACTAATTAACGAAGGAGATGTTCCACATTTTCCAATTAATAGATCATATTCTGCTAATGGTGGTAAGTATGTATATATTTATATGATGGAGGTACTTTATTTTAATTGCACTAAGTAATTACATGTAAGGAACATTTTAGGTTTTTAAATAAGAACATTTTTATTAATTTACAATTGTGATATTAAATACACCAAAGTGCCATAATCTCATTATCATTTGTGGCTAAAAGTTCTTAGCGTTTCTTAAGAAATACGGGTGGTATATTTAATATACTGTTTTCTCCTAACTCAAGAATGTTTTTGCAGTCTTTCCTTTTGTTATAATAAATGAGGTGCTGCAGTAAGTACAGCCTTTTTGTAAAAGGAGAACCAACCTATAATGTTTTCAAAATTAAAACCATGTGAATGTAAAAATTACTAACAAAAAATTTACCCTCCTTTGTTGAAAAAAAAAGCAACGTTATCCCCTTCGTCTCTTGAATTTACAAAAATACACTGGAAGATAAGCCCTATTCTTAGAAAATACAGATGCAACTTATGAATTGGTTTTCACAACAGTATGAATACTGGCTATATGTCTGGGGGTATAGCTCAGGGGTAGAGCATTTGACCACAACAGTATGAATACTGGCTGTATTCTAATTTATTATATCTTTTCTTCACTTTACATGAAATGTGGCTATACATCTGAATTTTTTTAAAGATTTTATTTATTTGAGAGAGAGAGAAACACGAGAGGAGGGAGGGCCAGAGGGAGAAGCATACTCCCTTGCCAAGCAGGGAGCCCATGTGGGACTTGATCCTGGGACTTGGATCATGACCCAAGCCGAAGGCAGATACCCAACTGACTGAGGCACCCAGGTGCCATATATATCTGAATTTTATATATATCTTAGCTTCTGTCAGTTTTAGTTTTTTTTTTTAATGATGTAATACTTCGTGAATTTGCGTGTCATCGTCACTCAGGGGCCATGCTAATCTTCTCTGTATCATTTCAATATAAGTGCTGCCAAAGTGAGCACCATCAGTTTTGCCTTTTTCAAGAACTATTAGTAGTACTTCAAAATGCAGTCTTCTTATGGGATTTTGGCAAATGTGTTTCTTTTTACATTTATGTAATTGGGGTTTATTTGGGTATTATAGTCCAGGAATTGAATAAAGCGATTTAAATTTGAGGTGATTCACAGGGTATTATACTCATTTCCTGATTCTTAAGTATCCCATAAAATTAAAATTAAAATATTTTTTGTTCAACTAAGGAGCACCTAAACTCAGATAGGCTTTCCTTAACCTGAAACAAGATAAGAAGTGGGCTGATAATCCTACATAACCAGGCCCTTTTTGTTAAACATTCTTAGAACCCTGATTTAGAGATTCATTAATGAAATCAGCGTTCAACTCTACCCTCCATACTATATTTCTGTGGATATATTTGAAATGCCATTAGTCAGAGCGACCCCACTGACTTCTGTTTCCAATGTTTTTTTGTTTGTTTGTTTTGTTTTTGTCTTTCCTGGGTGCTTATTTTAACAGTTGAATGAATCATTCAATTTCCATTTTTATTTTATTTACAAATACAACAAAAATAAATTAACAGGGAATATCTAGGGGCTTAAAAAAGCTTTCATTACTTTATTCCCCTTTCTTTCATTGCTTATCAACTTTGAAAATGGAATTTTGATAGTTAATATTTTTTGCTTATACTTTTTCTCTTATTACTACTTTTGAAAGCCTATTGAGACTTTATTCATAGAACTTTTAGTGGGCTAAATATAAGATTTAGATTAAAAGCTGCTTTCTGAAGTAGTACTATTAAGCATTTGTGAATCTACCAAATCATGTTAAATATACTTTTTGTATTTCCTAAGCATTTAGTAGATGACAGATGTGAACATACTTTGAAAATATTTAAAAGAGTGATAGAAACTTTAAACATTTATTGAGTGCTTTGCTTTATTCAACACACTTTAAAAACCATAAAGGTGGTACAGAAAATGTAGAACAAAAGGATGGCAATATTGTCTAGAAGTACCATCTTAGACTCTCCTATTTCAGAGTACTGATCTCTAAAATTTTGGTGCCTTTACTGGGAGAAAGTGGTACCTTTCTTTTTATTTTAGCTTTGAGAAGTCCAAATATGGACATATCTTCATCCCCAAATATTGGGCTTCGACGTAGTGGTCACATTGAAGGTGTCCGACAAATGCATAACAATGCTCCCCGGAGCCAGATGGCCACTGAAAGAGATCTCATGGCATGGAGCAGAAGAGTGGTGGTCAATGAATTAAATAGTGGAGTTAGTAGGTGAGTCAATAAGGTAACATTGATAAGAAAATTGAGAATTTTATTGTTAGTAAATTTTAATAACTAAGGTATTTTTTAATCAAGCTGAGTTTTGTATTAGTTTTTCTACATTATTCCAGTTAGTTCATTCTATAACAACTATTTAATGATTATCTTCAGTTTGCTTGGCTTTGTGCTAAATGGTTTGGGAAATACTGAAAAATGAAAAACATAGTTTATTTTCCATGAGTTTATAGTCTAGGTTAGAAGATAAAGCATACAAATACTATTAAGTAAGAACTTGAGACCATTTGTTATTAAATATGTTAGTGGTATATACACCCAAAATTCAACAGTGGTTCTGAGGAAAAGGCCCTCAATTTGATATTGGAATAGTTTGGGAATGCAATATAGATGCGTTGTAGACCCCAGTGCTTAGGGTATATTTTGAAATGCCCTCTAAGTATACCTCCTTGTATGAAAGGATTTTATTAGGATGAATTTCAAATTTAGAATACCTGTTCTTATTTATAAATCCTAACATTTGCTTTAATATTAACTCCAGATAATCCACATAGGCTGGAAGTAGATTTAGGAAAGAAAAAGGACATTTGACAGAGAACATACAAAATCTCTTAATCATGCTAACTCCTCTACCAAGCCTTCTTACCAGCTCATCCAACAAGTAGCAAACATAATTTAGTTTCACTTTTTCTTTCTACGACAGTAATAAGAAAAAGGGAGACATAGCTAATTTATGAACTCTTGGCAGTAGAGGAATTTGAAGTAATTCTTTGCTCAAAACGTTAAAGTACAATTGAAAGAAGGAAGTCAAAGAGATACTTGTATGCCAATGTTCATTGCTATATTATTCACAATACCAGAACAGTAGAAATAACTCCAGTGTCTGTCCTCAAATGAATGGATAAACAAAATGTGATATATACATACAATGGAATATTGCTCAGTCATAAAAAAAGAATGAAGTTTTGATACCTGCTACCACATGGATAAACATTAAAAACATGCTAAGTGAAATACCAACACAAAAGGACAAATAGCATATGATTCCACTTATATGAAATATATAGAGAAAGCAAATTCATAGAGACATAAAGTTGATTAGAGGTTAACAAGGACTGGTAGAAGGAGAAATAGAGAGTTACTGCTTAATGGTTACAAAGTTTGTTTGGAGTGATGAAAAAGTTTTGCAAATAGTGGTGATGGTTGTTATACAACATTGTAAATGTCATTAATGTACACCTAAAAATAGTTAAAGTGGCAGATTTTACATTTGAAGATATTTTTGTTGCCTGCCTTTTAGATTGTTGGTTTGATTTTTTTAATAGTTATTTATTTTATTATGTTCAGTTAGCCACTGTATAAGTACATTATTAGTTTTTGATGTAGTGTTCAGTGATTCATTAGTTTCATATAATACCCAGTGCTCATCACAACACGTGCCCTCCTTAGACTGTTGGTTTGATTTTTGATGATTTTCTGTCACTTTGACCTTTGTTATCAGGGTTCAGGAAGAATGTCGAACTGCAAAAGGTGACATAGAAATCAGTCTTTATACAGTCGAAAAGAAGAAAAAGCCATCTTATCCTACCCAAAGGGTAAGTTTAGTTTTATAGTCCTTTGGGTTACACTACTTGCAAGTATTTGCAGATACTGGGTTTTTCAAAGGTAGCAGTTATGTATTAAGGGGTTATTTTGCTAGTTGACTACATATAGGTAACCTGTTTTTTAAACCTGAAATTGAAATATATGGCAATTATTAATAAAGATAAAATTACACAAAGTCAGGACTGTCCCCCAAAATTTAGGACATGTGGTCATTGTAGGTATAAAATATTTGTATTAAAATACCATTTTCATATGTTTAGAGTAAAACCTTAAAATTATTGCCTGATCACTAATCACAGTGTAAAATAAATGTTTGGATATCCTAGGTAAGAGGTTGACAAACTATTACCCATGGTCTAAATCTGGTCTACAGCCTATTCTTGTTAATAAAAGTTATATTGGAACACAACCACACTTATTAATTAATATGTTGTCTACGGCTGCTTTCCCGCTATAGAGTTGAATAGTTATAACAGAGATCACATGACCTGCAAAGCCAAAAATATTTACATTCTGGCCCTTTACAGAAAAGGCCCACTCATAGCCTAGCTAATCATATAGGAGCAAAATCTGATCTATACATTGGGAAAATTCATATTCCCAGTAGAAACTGCTAAGCAGGGAGTCAGATTCCTATACTTCTAGGTACATAAGTAAACCCCTTACTAGTATTCTGAGATTGAACAAACTAGTGGCAGAACAATGTATGTCCTTATTCCCAGATCTAACCATAACTCCTGAAAAGTATGGTAACTTGGAGAGTGTAGGATGATTTTAATTTTATTAAAGAAATATAGGCAATGGGCACTGAATTTTAAATGTTTTTTTTTTCAGTATTGATAAACACAATTTTAAGTAAGTATATGAATATATTCAAATATCCTTAGATCATTTTGTTACCTGCTTTCTTAATTTCTGTTGAGGTTTTGTTAGCTTATTTGATGTTCTCTGATAAGTTATTTTCTTAGAGATTTTGAATGACTCAGATCCATGATTTATATTATTTTTTTCCCTAAGCTGATTTTTCAAATATCAGACTTGTCTGACACTAATAAACAGGGTCATTGGGTCAATAGAAATTTTTATTTATATCAAAAATAAGAAATATTTACATGTAGGGTAAGAAACTGGTCTTTGATAATGATTTATTTATAAGAATTTTAAACTTGTTTACTCCTGATAACATGCTATGGTTGTAACTTTTACATAAGGGTGTATCATTAATATTTTATATTTGTAAAGGTTAGAATAAAATAATTTTCACTTTAATTTTAGTTGATAAAAATTAAGTATTTTTCTCAGTTTATTAAATGTAGTTTTTTAAAGAATTAAAGAAGTGTATATTATATTAAGAATTACATATATATAGGTATGATACAGATATCTTGCTTCATCTTGAAATAAATTGTGAGTAATATAGTAAATGTAAAATCTGAGTGGGCCCATTCTTGCAACCCAAACTTTCAGCATACTCTTTAATTTGATCACAAAATTTTCAAAATAGGAAAGTAATGAATATTAATATAAGATGCCTTAAATATATATAGATGTATCTTGTATTTTCTTTTTGGGGATTTATTCCTAATTATTACATCCATCATTCCCCCTCCCCCACCCAGTTGATTTGCTTTATATATGTTTGTTTTTGTTCACAGAGCCTTTCATTTTTTTAAATTATGTTATGTTAGTCACCATACAATACATCATTAGTTTTTGATGTAGTGATCCACGATTCATTGTTTTCATATAATACCCAGTGCTCCATGTAATATGTGCCCTCCTTAATACCCATCACTGGGCTAACCCATCCCTCCACCCCACTCCCTGCTAAAAGCCTCAGTTTGTTTCTCAGAATCCATAGTCTCTCATGGTTCGTCTGCCCCTCTGATTTCCCCCCTTCATTTTTCCCTTCCTTCTCCTAATGTCCTCCTTATTCCTTATGTTCCACATATAATTGAAACCATATGATACTTGACTTTCACTGCTTGACTTATTTCACTTAGCATAATCTCCTCCAGTTCCAGCCATGTTAATGTAAAAGTTGGGTATTCATCCTTTCTGACGGCTGAGTAATATTCCATTGTATATATGGACCACATCTTCTTTATCCATTCATCTGTTGAAGGGCATCTCACCTCTTTCCACAGTTTGGCTATTGCGGACACTGCTGCTAGGAACATTGGGGTGCATATGGCCCTTCTTTTCACTACATCTGTGTCTTTGGGGTAAATACCCAGGAGTGCAATTGCTAGGTCATAGGGTAGCTCTATTTTTAATTTTTCGAGGAACATCCACACTGTTTTCCAAAGTGGCTATACCAACTTGCATTCCCACCAACAGTGTAAGAGGGTTCCCCTTTCTCCACAACCTCTCCAAAATTTATTTCTTGCCTTGTCAATTTTTTCAATTCTGACTGGTGTAAGGTGGTATCTCAGTGTGGTTTTGATTTGAATTTCCCTGATGCCTAATGATGATGAACATTTTTTCATGTGCCTGTTAGCCATTTGTATGTCTTCCTTGGAGAAGTGTCTGTTCATGTCTTCTGCCCATTTCTTGACTTGATTATTTGTTTTTTGGGTGTTGACTTTGAGCAGTTCTTTATAGATCTTGGATACCATCCCTTTATCTGTAGTATCATTTGCAAATATCTTCTCCCATTCTGTGGGTTGCCTCTTTGTTTTGTTGACTGTTCCCTTTGCTGTGCAGAAGCTTTTTCTCTTGATGAAGTCCCAAAAGTTCATTTTTGCTTTTGTTTCACTAGCCTTTGGAGATATATCTTGAAAGAAGTTGCTGTGGCCAATGTTGAAGAGGTTACTGCGTATGTTCTCCTCTAGGATTTTGATGGATTCCTGTCTTGCATTGAGGTCTTTCATCCATTTTGAGTTTATCTTTGTGTATGGTATTAGAGAGTGGTCGAGTTCCATTCTTCTGTATATAGCTGTCCAATTTTCCCAGCACCATTTATTGAAGAGACTGTCTTTTTTCCATTGCATATTTTTTCCTGCTTTGTCGAGGATTATTTGACCATAGAGTTGAGGGTCCATATCTGGGCTCTCTATTCTGTTTCATTGGTGTATATGTCTGTTTTTTTTGCCAGTACCATGCTGTCTTGCTGATCACCGCTTTGTAATACAGCTTGAAATCCGGCAACGTGATGCCCCCAAGTTTGTTTTTCTTTTTCCACATTTCCTTGGCGATTCGGGGTTTTTTCTGATTCCATACAAATTTGAGTATTGTTTGTTCCAGCACTTTGAAAAAAGTTATTGGAATTTTGATCAGGATGGCATTGAAGGTATAGATTGCTCTGGGCAGCATAGATATTGTAACAATGTTTATTCTTCCAATCCATGAGCATGGAATGTTAAAATCTTTTTGTGTCTTCTTCAGTTTCTTTCATGAGTGTTCTGTAGTTCCTAGAGTACAGATCCTTTAACTCTTTGGTTAGGTTTATTCCGAGGTATCTTATGTTTTTGGTGCTATTGTAAATGGAATCGTTTCTCTAATTTCTCATTCTACAGTTACATTATTAGTGTATAAGAAAGCAACTGATTTCTGTGCATTGATTTTGTACCCTGCCACATTACTGAATTCCTGTATGAGTTCTAGTAATTTGGGGGTGGAGTCTTTTGGGTTTTCCACATAAAGTATCA
>NC_138385.1:51561475-51651162 GCF_054177405.1 Leptonychotes weddellii
GATATTTGCTGTGGGTTTTTAATACATGGATTTTATGAACTTCAGGAATGTTCCCTCTATCCCTATACTCTGAAGAGTTTTAATTAGGAAAGGATGCTATATTTTGTCAAATGCTTTTCTGCATCAATTGAGAGGACCATATGGTTCTTTCGCCTCTTATTAATATGTTCTGTCATATTGATTGATTTGTAAATGTTGAACCACCCTTGCATCGAAGGGATAAATCCCACTTGGTCGTGGTGGATGATCCTTTTAATGTATTGTTGGATCCTATTAGCTAGGATTTTGTTGAAAATTTTGGAATCCATATTCATCAGGTATATCAGTCTGAAATTCTCCTTTTTGATGGGGTCTTTGCTTTCTTTGGGGATCAAGGTAATGCTGGCCTCATAGAATGAGTCTGGAAGCTTTCCTTCTGTTTCTGTTTTTTGAAACAGCTTCAGGAGAATAGGTATTATTTATAGTTTGAATGTGTGGTAGAAGTCCCCAGGGAATCCATCAGGGCTTGGACTCTTGTTTTTTGGGAGGTTTTTAATCACTGCTTCAATCTCGTTACTGGTTATTGGCCTATTCAGGTTCTCAATTTCTTCCTATTTCAGTCTTGGCAGTTTATAGGTTTCCTGGAAGGCATCCATTTCTTCCAGGTTGCTTAATTTATTGGCATATAGTTGCTGATAATAATTTCTAATAATTGTTTCTATTCCCTTTGTGTTAGTCCTGATTTCCTCCCTTTCATTCATAATTTTATTAATTTGGGTCCTTTCTCTTTTCTTTTGGATAAGTCTGGCCAGTGGTTTATTGATCTTATTAATTCTTTCAAAAAACCAGCTTCTAGTTTTGTTTGTCCAATCTACTGTGTTTCTGGTTTCTAATTCATTGATCTCTGCTCTAATCTTAATTATTTCTCTTCTAATGTGTGGCTTATGGCATCATTTTTTTGCTTTTCCTCTAGTTCTTTAAGGTATAGAGTTAGTTGGTGAATTCAGGATTTTTCTGGTTTTTTTTGAGTGAGGCTTGGATGGCTATGTATCTCCCCCTTAAGACCGCCTTTGCAGTATCGCATAGGTTTTGGACCAATATGTTTTTGTTCTCATTGGTTTCCATGAATTGTTTAAGTTCTTCTCTGATTTCTTGGTTGACCGAAACATTATTGAGCAGAGTGGTCTTTAGCTTCCAAGTGTTTGAATTTCTTCCAATTTTTTTCTTGTGATTGAGTTCCAGTTTTAAAGCATTATGGTCTGAGAATGTGCAGGCAATAATCTCAATCTTTTGTAATCAGTGGAGACCAGATATGTGACCCAGTATGTGGTCATTTCTGGAGAAAGTTCTGTGTGCACTTGAGAAGAATGAATATTCTGTTGCTTTAGGGTGAAGTGTTCTGTATATATCTATGAGGTCCATCTGGTCCAGTGTGTCCTTCAAAGCTCTTGTTTCTTTGTTGATTTTCTGCTTAGATGATCTGTCTATTGCTGAGAGTGGAGTATTGCGGTCTCCTACAATTAACGTATTGTTATGGATATGACTATTTTCGTTAACATTGGCTTATGTAGATGGCTACTCCCATGTTGGGAGTGTAGATATTTACAATTGTTAGATCTTCTTGTTGGATAGATCCTTTAGGAATGATATAGTGTACTTCTGTGTCTCTAACTACAGTCTTTATTTTAAAATCTAATTTGTCTGATATAAGAATTGCTACCCCAGCTTTCTTTTGAGGTCCGCTGGCATGGAAGATGGATCTCCATCCCTTCACTTTCAGTCTGGATGTATCTTTAGGTTCAAAATGAGTCTCTTGTAGACAGCATATGGATGGGTCCTGTCTTTTTATCCAGTCTGCAACCCTGTGCCATTTTATGGGAGCTTTTAGGCCATTCACGTTGAGAGTGATTATTGAAAGATATGAATTTATTGTCATCATGTTGCCTGTGAAGACTTTGTTTTTATAGATTGTCCCTGTAAATTTCTGTTGTATATCATTCTTGTGGTCTTTCTCCTTTTATAGAACCCCCCTTAACATTTATTGCAGGACCGGCTTAGTGGTCACTTGTTCTTTCAGTTTCTGCCAGTCTTGGAAACTCTGCATCACTCCATCCATTGTAAATGACAGCCTTGCCAGATAAAGTATTCTTAGCTGCATGTTCTTCTTGTTTAGTACCCTGAATATGTCTTACCAGGACTTTCTGGCTTGCCAGGTCTCTGTGGATAGGTCTGATGTTATTCTGATGTTTCTCCCTGTGTACGGAAGGAATCCCTTCCCCCTAACTGCCCTTAAGATGGTTTCCTTGGTTCTAAGATTTGCAAGTTTTACTATTACATGCCGGGCTGTTGCCTATTTTCCTTGATCTTGGGAGGGGTCCTCTCTGCCTCTAGGACACAAATGTTTGTTTCATTCCCCAGATTAGGGATGTTCTCAACTACGATTTGTTCAAATGTATCTTCTAGTTCTCTCTCTCTACCCTCTCAGGGATCCCAATAATTCTGACATTAGAATGTTTCATGGTGTAGCTTATTTCTCTGATTCTGTTTTAATGGATTTTGATTTGTTTTTCCCTGGCCTCCTCTTTTTCCTTCTTTTCTATCAATTGGTCTTCCAGGTCGCTAATTCGTTCTTCTACCTCGCTTACCCTAGCTGTTAGATTATCTAGATTAGATTGGATCTCATTGATAGCATTCTTAAGTTCTGCCAGTTCAGCTTTCATTTCTGCCTTTAGAGACTCTATGTTGCCATTAATCGATTAATCATTCTAGCTATTGGTCTTCACAATTGCTACCCTGAATTCCATTTCCAACATCTTGGTTATATCTGTATCCATTTGTAAATCCGTGGCAGAAGTCATGGTCTCTGAGTCTTTCCTATTTTTGTGGTTCCTCCTCCTAGTCATTCTTTTGGGGGGTGGTTGAGGGAATGTACAGAGTACAAATTATTGACCACAACCCAAGCAAAATGCACATGTTTTTATAGGGACCTTAGGGTTGTCGGCCTCTTGTTCTTCCAGCCTGTCTTCTGGGGGAGGGGCCTGCTGTGCTGTTACTCAGGCAACCCTGTTTGGGCAGAGTTGCCCTGCCCCCTGTGGGGGGAGGGGATGGGCTCAGTGAAAACCAGTTTTTTGGGGCTTTTGTTCTCTGGCGGCTTTCCCTGGTGGCTTTCTGCATCTCTTCCGAGAGTCAGAGCAGAAGAGATCGTTTCCAACCCTCTGCCTCAGACCAGAGAGATCGTAGTCTGTTCGTCAGTGAGCTCTCCAGGCCACACTATCTCCGTTTCTGTCTGTGCTGCTATCATCTGCAGCATCCTGTGTTCTGCACCCCTCAGTAAGGCTCCCAGTCCTTGCCTCCAGGTTGGGGCACGTCTCTGCCCTTTGTGCTTTTAAAACTGCCAGCTGCCCCAAGTTCCAACATGCGGCCCCACCACTCCAGGTTTCAATCTGGGGGGCTTCCCTAAATTCCTTTCCTCATCGCTACTGGTCTGTGAGTTTCTGCCCATTTCCCAGCACAGGAGGGCCTTTGTGCTCCTGTGTTATTTCACCTTCCTGGTGCCAACGGTTATGGTAGCTCCCTCCCCCTTCCGTTTATCTTCCAATATTTGCCCGCAGAATCACGACTCCCCACTTTGTACCTAAAAACCAGCTGCCTGCGATATTCTGTTTGTAAAGATCCAGATCTATCTTCTTACATCTCAGGCTGATCTCATGGGTGTTCAGAGTGGTCTGGTAGATATCCAGCTCAATTCCAGGGACCAGTTGGAATAGTGTCCCCCACTCCTTCACCATCTTTTCCTCCCCCCGAGCCTTTCATTTTTTTAAACCTATTTTCTTTCTGTTTTACAGAATGATTATCAGCCTAGCTGTGGGCGGTCTTTACGAAGGACACAGCGCAAGCGTCAGCATACTTACCAAACACGGTCCACCATAGAGCATAAATCACAAGCATCGTGTCAAAATTCAGGTGTACAGGAAGACTCAGACAGCTCCTCTGAGGTTAGCTATCTGCTATTATTTACTTAGTGTAATTTTTAGTTTACCAGTTAGTGTCATCACCTTGGGTTTACTTTTAATAGTCATTTTAATATAATTTTAATGTATTTTCTTTTAAGAAGAGTATTCATTAATAAGGCATTTAATAGGCAACTTTGAGCATTATATTGAATTCCTTTAGATATGTTCTATGATTTATACCAAAGAAATTATTTTGTTTGAGTGTATCAGATATGCCAGTAAAAGTTTGACTTCGGGACAATGAGAAAAGAGTGAGAGGAATTCTGCCCATAAATAAAAAGTGGAATATAAACAGTGATGACTAGTTTACAGTCCCAGAACTCATTTACTGTGTAATCAGCAGAAAGGCACATTTTCAGTTATTGTTGACTTCATCAGTCATGGAGATTATGAAGTGATGGCTTTTTTCAGACCTACTTTTTTCATGGTAATAGAATAAGAGTATACCTGTTCTTTTCTTCCTCTCTTCTTCAGTCCTTTCCTTTTGTTCTCTTAACAACTTTAGTTGTTAAGTGGCTAATGTGGGTTTAATTATTCATTGACAATATATGGCACTCCCATTATTCTTCCAGCATTCAATTTTTTAATTCTTATCAATGATATCCTTCCTTTTCTCCCTCACCTATGGAAATCTTGAACTAAAATGAATGGTCAGGTATTGAGGAATGACATTACATTTCTAATGTCTTAATGGTAGTGAGGTTTTGTTTTAAAAAAGAATCTTAATCTTACTAAATGTTTACAGTTAAAATTCTTTTTTTATAAAATGACATTGAAATAATCACGTGGGTATGAGGCAGTTGGTGATGGTACAGATAGAACAAGATTGGCAGTGAGTTACTGTATAAACTGGAGATTGTGTACACAAGGTAATTTATTCTCTCTACTTTGCTATGTTTGAAATTTTGCATAATAAAAATTATTAATTTTTATGGAGAGTAATTATATTAACTTGGCAGAGGCATATAGATATTTTTTAAGCAATGGTTTTAGCATTTAAGAGGGTTATATTTGGGAACCTTAAGGAGTCTCTTCAGCCTTTGAAATAATAAAAGATGTCCCATATCAGTAAGATAGTAGATGTTAAAAAGAGTTTTAAATACCTGGTAAGCTTAGTTGTGAGTTACAGATATATGTAGAAAAATGATTATGTGCATTTTTTAAATATTTATTTGTTTTAGAGAGAGAGAAAGAGAGAGTGCGTGAGTGGGGGAAGGGGCAGAGGGAAAGGGAGAGGAGAGAGAGAATCTCAAGTAGACTCACCACTGAGTGCAGAGCCTGACAGGTAGCTCAATCCCACCGCCACGAGATCATGACCTGAGTTCAAAATTGAGTCGGACATTCAACCTACTGAGCCACCCAGGAGCCCCTAATTATGTACTTAACTGGAAAGTTGTTTTGGTTGGAGAAAATACAAAAAGTGTTATAAAACAGGTACTGTGTGATAATTAATAATATGCTAGTTAATAACCATATATCTCAATTGCTGGCTCCTTATTGCAGGAAGATGAAACAATTGGCACAAGTGATGCTTCTGTAGAGGATCCTGTTATTGAATGGCAAAGTGAAAGTTCTTCCAGGTAGTTTTAATGGTTTTGATTTGATCAAAATTATTTGACCATTTTAATGTGAAATTATCTTCTTGTAGGAATTTGGTAAAACCGGAGTTAAAATAGTATTTTATAGTAGAAAGAGTACTAGGTTGGAAATCCAGAAACTTGCTTTATCCTGGTTCTGCTAATATCTTTTTGGGCATGTCACTATGGGCTTTAGTTTCCTCATTTGTAAAATAAGATGCTTTGTAAATCCAAGATTCTGCATCTTAGCAGGCTATGTTTATTTAGTTGAGTTTTAAAACAGCTATATTTAACCATTTACAGGGATTAGGGGCACCTTTATTTAAAGAAGCTTTTGTGACTTGAACAGGAATTTTGAATTTTAAATTCTGTTATGGGAAACTAACCATTATACTTTATTCAAGAAGGATTTCACTGAAATCACTTAGATAATGATCAAAAATCTATATTGATATTTTTTCTGTTCAGTTAGAACAATATCAAGCCATGTCATTTATAATGCTGTTTTATTACAAAATGATCATCTTTCAATTAGGAGGCAAAATTATTCCTTTTCTAAACTTACATATTCATAATTTTGATATATTTATAGTGATTCATCAAGTGAATATTCTGATTGGACAGCAGATGCTGGAATAAATTTGCAACCTCCAAAAAGACAAACCAGACAGGCAACACGGAAAATATGCAGCAGCTCTGAGGAGGAGAATTTGAAGTCATTAGAAGAAAGGCAAAAGAAACCTAAACAAACTAGAAGGAAGGTTTGTAAATTTACAAGTTGTTTTTGTTGTTTTTGTTTTTGCCTTTGACACTTGAATAATAGTAACACTTGACTTTTCTCTAAAAATAACATTCCATCTGAGAAACTAAGTAAAATTGTCTAAAATGACTTTAAAATAAAAAGAAGTTTTAAATTTTTTTCTGTTATCAAAAGTAGAGGCTAGAATATCTTCATTATTATTTTAGTTATTATTAAATTAAAACATTGATAATCACTTTTTAAAATATAGTAGAGTTTTATTTATTTTTTTTATTATGTTGTTAGCCACCATACAGTACATCATTAGTTTTTGATGTAGTGTTCAATGATTCATTAGTTGCGTATAACACCCAGTGCTCATCACAATACATGCCCTCCTTAGTACCCATCACCTGACTACCCCATCCCCCAACACCCTCCCCTCTGAAACCCTCAGTTTGTTTCCCGGAGTCCAGAGTCTCTGATGGTTTGTCTCCATCTCTGATTTCCCTCCCTTCAGATTTCCCTTCCTTCCCCTATGGTCCTCTGTGCTATTCCTTATGTTCCACATATGAGTGAAACCATATGATAATTGTCTTTCTCTGCTTCACTTATTTCACTTAGCATAATCCTGTCCATTTCCATCCATGTCGATGCAAATGGTGGGTATTCATCCTTTCTGATGACTGAGTAAATAGTCCATTGAATATATGAACCACATCTTCTTTATTCATTCATCTGTTGAAGGGCATCTTGGTTCCTTCCACAGTTTGGCTATTGTGGACATTGCTGCTATGAACATTGGGGTGCATGTGCCCCTTCTTTTCACTACGTCTGTATCTTTGGGATAAATACCTAGTAGTGCAATTGCTGGGTCGTAGGAAAATTTAGTAGAGTTTTAAATAATAAGCTACTATAGTATGAAAATGTTATTCTTGTCATGATTCTGGTCATAAATTTCTGTACATTTTTGACTTGTAAAATGGAAGGGTATAATAAATTATGTAGGTGTTCTTCCATTTATTTATATGTTTTTATTTCATCCCAATGGTGGTTTCTCTTCCTCATAGAATTTCAGGTAAAGACTTAATCCACATAGTTATTTGAATATTAATTTAAAAATTTATTATGTATATATTCTGTATCCTGTTGCTTTAGTAGACAGAATTATCTTCTTGATTGTCACCATTTTATTGGCAAAAAGATCCTCTGTTACTTTCACTCAAATTCACATGGTATTCTGAGGTCTTGAAAGTTTGTGGTTCTTACATAGTTTATAATGTTGTATTATTATCTGTCAGCCAAAATTGAGCAACATATTAAAGAATTAACTTGATTATTTTATTGGTACAAGATTGTACATAATTGGTGAATGAAAATGTTTAAAATTTGTATATTTTAGGTTTTATTATAACCTGATTTTTTTTAACATTCTCTGTTATTTTTCATACTACGATTCATATATTTATGGTTTATATATTTGTGAACTATATTTTAGAAAGGAGGACTGCTTTCTATGGCAGGTGAACCCAATGAAGAATGGTTTGCCCCTCAGTGGATTTTGGATACCATACCACGACGTTCCCCATTTGTCCCACAGATGGGAGATGAGGTAATTGTTACCTGTTATAATCTTTTTCTCTTGGAACCTCAAGAGCACTCACTTTAATCAGTCTTAGGACATTTATATTCTCAATTCTATTATAGTTATATGTACACTGTCTTAACTGCTCTCCTCCATTTTATATTCTTGTGGACAGTGACAGAATCTTACTAGTTTTTGTATCCTTGGTGTTGTCGACAACCTACCTCTGTGCTTCAGAGACAAAATATAACTCGAAGACAGAGTTTGAGTAAAGAGGAAAAGAGGAACAGTAGCTTTATTGCCTTCCCAGGCAAAAGAGGCTACAGCAGGCTATGGCCTTCAAAAACTGCTAGTCCACTGGAGGAAGGGGATAGGGGGTGTTATAGGGAAATACAGAATCAAGCCAGTTTTGATAGGCGTTGTGTACTTTCTACCAGCTCTTTTGTCATGACGTCTTTAGGGTGGTAACAGGTTACTGAAACAAAAGGCTAAGAAGGGAGGAGGGGAGGTTTGCAGAATAGAGGTAAAAGGTTACTTTAAAATCTAGCTTCACTGAAGCATTAGTGTAGCCATTTTGATTTCTGTTCAACTTAGCACAGAATCTTCAATATATTAGATGCTCAGAGAATATTTAAATAACTTGATTGGCTTATGAACTCATGAAAATAATTGTCTTTATTTTTAGCTTAATTGCCACTTAGTAGAATTAAAGTGATATTTTGAGTCCTAATTCAAGTCCTAGTATTCTTTTTTTTTAAAAAAGTCCATGCTCGGGGCGCCTGGGTGGCTCAGTCGTTAAGCATCTGCCTTCGGCTCAGGTAATGATCCCAGGGTCCTGGGATCGAACCCCACATTGGGCTCTCTGCTCGGCGGGAAGCCTGCTTCTCCCTCTCCCACTCCCCCTGCTTGTGTTACCTCTCTCGCTGTCTCTCTCTCTCTGTCAAATAAATAAATAAAATCTTTAAAAAAAATAAAAAAGCCTATGCTCAACCTGATAGAAAATATACTAGAGGAAGTTACCCATTTCAGTGATTAGAAGAATGTCATTTCATGAGCAAGTCTTTCCTACTGAGCCTATGATTGAATTAACATAGCCATGTTTATCAGTGTTCCGTCAAAAATTGATTTAAATTCTCTCTTGTGAGAAAGTTTTCATTTTCTTATGAAATTATGGTAGCATTGTAATATTTTAACTAAAATTGGCTTGTATATTCTCTGATATATTGAGTAATCATTTCTGAGTGATTAAATGTTTGCAGTTTTTAAGACTAATAATAGGAATGTAATATTGCCATCATAATAAAAGAAGGGGCAGAACTTCGCAAATGGATCTAAAAGTCATGGGACCAATAAAAATTTCACCAAATGTTTCTATAATTGACTTGTAGATATCTTATACCAGACACAGTGATCAAGTAGTCTTATAAAGAATTACTTGCTCATTATCTTTTGATATTATTAAAATGTTTCCTTTCATAATTGTGTCTTCAAGTAAGTATTGGAATTTGGAGCAATGCTTGTTTGTGTGGTTATTTTAGTAGAACATGCTCTGATGAATGCTATATTTAAAAAAAACCTAAAGAACTTTTTCAGGGGTATATTCAAAATCATGATTTGTTGTACTTATTGCCTGTTCTTATGGAGGCTTAAGGGGAGTAATTTTTTTTTAAGATTTTATTTAAATTCCAGTTACTTAACATACAGTTTTATATTGGTTTGTTTCAGGTATGCAATATGCTGATTCAACACTTCCATACAACACCTGGTGCTCATCACAAGTGTACTCCCTAATCTCTAGCACCTATTTAACACATCCCCCTACCCACCTCCCCTCTGGTAACCATCAATTTATTCTCCATAGTTAAGTTTCTTTCCTGATTTCCCTTGCTCTCTCTTTTTTTTCCCTTTGCTACTTTGTTTTGTTTCTTAAATTCCACATATGAGTGAAATCATATGGTATTTGTATTTCTCTGACTGCCTTATTTCACTTAACATGATATTTTCTAGCTAAATCCATGTCCTTGCAAATGGCAAAATTTCATTCTTTTCAATGGCTGAGTAATATTCCATTGTGTATAGATAAAACATCTACTGTATCCGTACATAAGTCGATGGACACATGGGCTGTTTCCATAATTTGGCTATTGTACATAATACTGTAATAAACATTGGGGTGCATGTATCCACTTGAATTAGTATTTTTGTATTCTTTAGGTAAATAACTAGTAGGGTAAATTCTGGATCCTAGGGTAGTTCTATTTTTAACTTTTTGAGGAACCTCCATACTGTTTTCCACAGTGGCTGTGCCACTTTGCATTCCCACCAACATTGCAGGAGGGTTCCTTTTCTCCACACCCTCGTCAAGACTTCTTGTTTCTTGTGTAGTTGATTGTAGCCATTTTGACTGGTGTGAGGTGGTATCTCATTGTAATTTTAATTAGCATTTCCCTGATGATGAGTAATGTTGAGTATTTTTTCACCTGTGTGTTGGACATCTGAGTGTCTTCTTTGAAAAAATGTCTATTCATGTGTTCTGCCCATTTTTTAATTGGATTATTTGTTTTTTGGGTGTTGAGTTTTATAACTTCTTCATATGTTTTGGATATTAACCCTTTATCAGATATGTCATTTGCAAATATCTTTTCCCATTCTGTAGGTTGCCTTTTAGTTTTGTAGATTGTTTCCTTTGCTACACAGAAACATTTTATTTTGATGTGGTCCTCACAGTTTATCTTTGCTTTTGTTTCCATGCCAATGTCAAAGAAGTTAGTGCCTGTGTTCTCGTCTAGGATTTTTGTGGTTTGAGGTCTTTCATTTAGGTCTTTAATCCATTTGGAATTTATTTTTGGTTTTGGGTATATGAAAATGGTCCAGTTTCATTATTTTGTATGTTGCTGCTCAATTTTCCCAACACCATTGGTTGAAGAGACTTTTTTTCCCATTGAATATTCTTTCCTCCTTTATCAAAGATAATTGATCATGTAGTTGTGTTCTATTGACCTATGTATCTGATTTTGTGCCAATACCATACTGTTTTGATTACTACAGCTTTATAATGAAAATTGAAGTCTGGAATTGTGATGCATCCAGCTTTGCTATTCTTTTTCAAGGTAGCTTTGGCTATTTGGGGGTCTTTTGTGGTTTCATACAAATTTTAGGATTGTTTGTTCCAGTTCTGTGAAAAATGCTAGTGGTATTTTGATAGGGATTGCATGAAATGTGTAGGCTATGTTGGGTAGTATAGACATTTTAAAAATATTTGTTCTTTCAATCCCTGAGCATGAAGCATCTTTCCATTTCTTTGTCTTATCTTCAATTTCTTTCATCAGTGTTTTACAGTTTTTAGAATACAGGTCTTTAACCTCTTTGGTTAGATTTATTCCAAGGTATCTTATTAGTTTTGCAGCAGTTGTAAATGGAATTGAGTCCTTAATTTGTCTTTCTACTTATTCATTTTTGGTGTATAGAAATGTAACAGATTTCTGTACATTCATTTTGTATCCTGCAACTTTACTGAATTCGTGTATCAATCCTAGTATTCTTTTAGTGCAATCTTTGGGGTTTTCTATATAGAGTATCATATCAACTGCAAATAGTGGAAGTTTTATTTCTTCCTTGCTGATTTGGATACTGTTTATTTCCTTTTGTTGTCTGATTGCTGAGGCTATGACTTCCAGTACTATGTTAAATAAGAGTGGTGAGAGTGGCCATCCCTGTCTTGTTCCTGACCATGAAGGAAAAACTCGCAATTTTTCCCTTATAAAGACAATATTAACAGTGGGTTTTTTGGTATATGGCCTTCATTATGTTGAAGTATGTTTCCTCTAAACCTACTTTGTTGGAGGTTTTTATCATGAATGGAGACTGTACTTTGTTAAATGCTTTTTCTGTATTTAATGAAATGATCAGGTTTATAAAGAGTTAAGAGAATGGAATAGTGGGGGTACCCTATATTTGCCTTGCCCCTCAAACACAGCTAGATAAGTATCGGGTCATTCTGAACACCCACGAAATCAGTCTGAGGACTGAGATAACAAATTGAACAACTAGAGGGAAAAAAGAGGCCACATTATGGAAGCACAGACAGACTTCAGTGAGCAACACAGTGCCCACAGTAGAGGCTTAAGCTGTGTACACTAAACCCTGGCCCCATGAGCTCTGTAGGTGCTTTTTTCCTAAGGCAAGCTTGCCTGAGAGCCAGAACAACAGGCACCTTCCCCAGAAAATCAACACAAACCACCCGCCCTCACCAAGTCTACTGACCATGGAGTGTGGCAAAACTTCAGATCTAGTGGAAGCTGGATCTAGCTTCTTTTAACAAGCTGACCAGAGCACACCTAGCTAAAACTCACCATGCACTGGATAAGGTCCAAGCACTCCCTACTGCAGGGAAGAAGAAACTCTGCAGAAGACTGACATGAGGGAAAGAGCAGCCAAAACACAGCAACAGAGTACACACAGCATACACCAGAAACATTTCCTGAAGTATCAGGCCCTGATCAGTATATGACATCTTCTTCATATAGCCATTACCCTCAGGAACAGGAAATATAACGGGCTTTCCTAACAGACAGAAGACAAGATACCTAGGCAAAATGCCACATTGGAGGAATACATCCCCAAAGAAATAACAAGGTCATGGTCAGGGATCTAATCAATATAGGTATAATATGCCTGAAACAGAATTTGAAACAACAATCATAAGGATAGTAGCTGGGCTTGAGAAAACCATACAAGATACTGGGGAGTCCCTTACTGCAGAGATAAAAGACTTAAAAACTAGTCATGCTGAAATAAAAAATGCTATAAATGAGATGTGAAACAGATTGGATGTAATGACATGGATGGAATGAATAAGTGATATAGAAGATAAAATTATGGAAAGTAATCAAGCTGAAAATAACAGTGAAAGGAAAATATTGGATCATGAATGTAGACTTAGGGAACTCAGTGACTCCATAAAGCATAATAACATTCATATCAGGAGTCACAGAAGAAGAAGACAGGGAAAAAGGGGCAGAAGGTTTATTTGAGCAAATTATAGCTGAACATTTCCCTAATCTGGGAAAGGAAACAAACATCCAAATCTCGGAGGCACAGAGAACTCCCATCAAAATCAACAAAAGCAGGCCAAAATGAAGACATATTACAGTAAAATTTGTAAAATATAGAGATAAGGAAAACATCCTGAGATCAGCAAGGGAAAAGATATTCCTAACTTAACAAAGGAAGACAAATCAGGTTAGCAGCAGACTTATCAACAGAAACATAGGAGGCCAGAAGAGAATGCCATGATATATTCAATGTGCTGAATGGGAAAAATATGCAGCCAAGAATACTTGATCCAATAAGGCCTTCATTCAGAACAGAAGGAAAAATAAAGTTTCCCAGACAAAAACTAAAGGAGTTCATGAACACTATTTTAGTCCTGCAAGAAATATTAAAAGGGACTTTTTGAGTGGGAAAGTAAGTCCAAAGGCAACAAAGACTAGACAGGAACAGAGAAAATCTCCAGAAACAACAAGGTAATACAGGTGACACACAATGGCACTAAATTTATATCTATCAATAATCAGTCTGAATGTAAATGGACTAAATGCTCCAATTAAAAGACATAAGGTATCATAGTGAATCAAAAAACAAGACCCATCTATGTGCTGCCTTCAATAGGCTCACTTTAGACCTAAAGACAAATACAGACTGAAAGTGAAGGGATGGAGAACCATTTATCATGCTAATGGCTGTCAAAAAAAAAAAAAAAGCTGGAGTAACCATACTTATATCAGACAAACTAGATTTTATTTTATTTTTTTTTAAAGATTTTATTTATTTGAGAGAGAAAGAATGAGACAGAGAGAGAGCATGAGAGGGGGGTAGTGTCAGAGGGAGAAGCAGACTCCCCGCTGAGCAGGGAGCCCGATGTGGGACTCGATCCAGGGACTCCAGGATCATGACCTGAGCCAAAGGCAGTTGCTTAACCAACTGAGCCACCCAGGTGCCCCCAGACAAACTAGATTTTAAACCAAAGACTATATAACGGGAGATGAAGAAGGGCACTATATCATAATAAAGGGGTCTATCCAACAAAAAGACTGAACACATGTAAATATTTATGCTGCCAACGTGGGAGCACCCAAATAACAAACATAAAAAACTCAGTGATAATAATACAAGTATATTATGGGACTTTAACACCCCACTTAACAAGCAATGGACAAATGATCTAAGCAGAAAATCAACAAGGAAAAATTGGCTTTGAATGACAGGCTGGATGAGATGAACTTAACAGATATATTCAGAACATTTCATCCTAAAGCAGCAGAATACACATTCTTTTTGCATGCACATGGAATATTCTCCAGAATACATCACATACTGGGTTACAAATCAGGCCTCAACAAATACAAAAAGATTGAGATCATACCATGCATATTTTCTGACAACAATGCTATGAAACATGAAGTCAACCACAAGAAAAAATTTGGAAAGACCACATATACATGGAGGTTAAAGAATATCCTACTAAATAAATGAATGGGTAAACCATGAAATTAAAGAAGAAATAAAAAATACATGGAAACAAATGAAGATGAAAACACAATTGTCCAAAACTTTTGGGATGCAGCAAAAGCAGTCATAAGAGGAAAGTATATACAAAACAGGCCTACCTCAAGAAGCAAGAAAAGTTTCAAATACACAACCTAACCTTACACCTAAAGGAGCTAGAAGAGGTACAGCAAATAAAGCCTAAGGCCAGCAGAAGAAGAGAAATAATAAAGATTAGAGCACAAATAAATGATACCGAAACAAAGAAAAACCAGTAGAACAGATCAGTTCAACTAGGAGCTGGTTCTTTAAAAGAATTAATAAAATTTATAAACCCCTAGCCAGATTTATCAAAAAGAAGAGAGAAAGGACCCAAATAAATAAAATTATGAATGAAAGAGAAGAGATCACAATTAACACCACAAAAATATTTTAAAAATATGAGAATAATATGAAAAATTATATGCCAAAATTTGGGCAATATAGAAGAAATGGATAAATTCCTAGAAACACATAAACTACCAAAGCTGAAACAGGAAGAAATAGAAAGCTTGAAGAGAACAAAAACCACCAAAAAATTTAATCAGTAATCACAAATCTAACAAACAAAAGTCCAAGGCCGGATGGCTTCACGTGGGAATTCTACCAAACATTTAAAGAAGAGTTAATACCCATTTTCCTCAAACTCTTGCAAAAAATAGAAATGGAAGGAAAACTTCCAGACTCATTCTATGAGGCCAGGCTTACCTTGATTCCAAAATCAGATAAAGACCCCACTATGGGGGTGCCTGGGTGGCTAAGTTGGTTAAGCACGAACTCTTAGTTTCAGTTGAGGTCATGATCTCAGGGTTGTGGGATTGATCCCCACTTTAGGCCCCACACTAAGTGCAGAGTCCACTTGTCCCTCTCTCTCTGCTCCTCCCCCTGCTGTCTCTCTCTAAAAACAAACAAAAAAAAGACCCCACTAAAAATAATTATAAGCCTATATCCCTGATGAACATGGATGCAAGAATTCTCAAGAAGATGCTAGCAAATTGAATCCAACAGTACATTAAAAGAATTATTCACCACAATTATTCCTGGGCTCCAAGGGTAATTCAAGATTTGTAAATCAATCAACATTATAACACCACATTAATAAAAGAAAGAATAAGAACCATATGATCCTCTCAATAGATGCAGAAAAAGCATATGACAAAGTACAGCATCCATTCTTAAAAAAACCTTCAACAAAGTAGGTATAGAGGGAACATACCTCAACATCATAAAGGCCATATGTGAAAGACACACAGCTAATATCATCATTAATGGGGAAAAACAGAGCTTTTCCTTTACTGTCAGGAAGAAGACAGGGATGTCCAGTCTCATCACTGTTATTTAAAATACCTGGAATTCCTAGCCACAAGAAAGAGACAAAAAAATTAATAAAAAGCATCTAACTCAACGAGGAAGAATTAACTTTATTCACAAATGTCATGATACTCTGTAGAAAACCCAAAGCACCCTACTAAAAATTCCTTGAGCTGATACATGAATTCAGTAAAGTTGAAGGATACAAAATCAATGTACAGAAATCTTTTGCATTTCTATACACCAGTAATGAGGCAATAGAAAGAAATCGAGGAATCCATCCCATTTACAATTGTACCAAAAACCAAAAGATATGAATAAACCTAACCACAGAAGTAAAAGATCTGTACTCTGAAAACTGGAATAATTACGAAAGAAATTGAAGAGGACACAAAGAAATTGAAAAATATTCCATGCTCATGGGTTGGAAAAGCTAGTATTGTTAAAATGTCTGTACTACCCAACACAATCTACACATTTAATGCAATCCCTATCAAAATACCACAAGCAACTTTTCACTGAACTAGAAAAAACAGTCCCAAAACTAATATGGAACCACAAAAGACCCTGAATAGCCAAAGCAATATTAAAAAAAAAAAAAAAAAAAAAAAGGAAAGCTGGAGGCATCACAATTCCAGACTTCAAGCTATATTACAAAGCTGTAGCAATCAAGACAGTATGCGACTGGCACAAAAACAGCCACATAGATCAATGGAACATAGTAGAGAACCCAGAAGTGCACCCACAACTAGATGGTCAACTAATCTTTGACAAAGCAGGAAAGAACATCCAATGGGGGGTGGGGGGAAGCCAGCCTCTTCAACTCATGGTGTTGGGAAAACTGGACAGCAACATGCAAAAGAATGAAACTGGACCACTTTTGTACACCAGATACAAAACTGAATTCAAAATGGATTAAAGACCTAAATGTGAGACAGGAATCCATCAAAATCCTAGAGGAGAACAAGGGAGAAACCTCTTTGTCATAAGCCATAACAACTTCTTACTAGACGCATTTCAGGAGACAAAGGAAAGAAAAGCAAAAATGAACTATTGGGACTTCATCAAGATAAGCTTCTGCACAGCAAAGGAAAAAGTCAACAAAACTAAAAGGCAATCTTGGGAATGAGAGAAGATATTTGCAAATGACATATCTGATAAAGGGTTAGTATCCATAATATATAAAGAACTAACAAAATTCAACACCCAAAAAAACAAACAATCCAGTTAAGAAATGGGCAGAACACATGAATAGACATTTTTCCAAACAAGATCTTCAGATGTCTAACAGACACATGATAAAATGTTCAACATCACTCATGATCAGGGAAGTACAAATCAAAACCACAATGATACCACCTAATACCTGTCAGAATGGCTAAAATTAACAACACAAAAACAACAGATGTTGGAGAGGATGTGGAGAAAGGGGAACCCTCTTGCACTGTTGGTGGGGATGCAAATTGGTATAGCCACTCTGGAAAAAAGTATGGAGCTTTCTCAAAAAGTTAAAACTAGAACTACCCTAAGACTGAGCATTTCACTACTAGGTATTTATCCAAAAGATACAGAATTACTGATTCAGAGGAGCACTTGTACCCCAATGTTTATAGCAGCATTATCAGCAATAGCCTAATTATGTAAAGAGACCAAATGACCTTTGATGAATGGATAAAGAAGAAATGGCGGGGTGCATGGGTGGCTCAGTTGTTAAGCATCTGCCCTCGGCTCAGGTCATGATCCCAGGGTCCTGGGATTGAACCCCACATTGGGCTCCCTGCTCAGCGGGAAGCCTCATTCTCCCTCTGCCACTCCCCCTGCTTGTGTTCCTTCTTGCTGTGTCTCTCTCTGTCAAATAAATAAATAAAATATTTAAAAAAAAAGAAATGGCATATGTATACAATGTAGTATTACTCAGCCATCAAAAAGAATGATATCTGGCCATTTGCAACAATGTGGATGGAGCTAGAGTATATTACGCTAAGTGAAATAAGTCAGATAAATACAAATACCATATGATTTCACTCATTTGGAATTTAAGAAACAAAACAGATGAACATATGGGAAGGAAGACAAAAAATGAGAGAGGGAAGCAAACCATAAGAGAGTATTAGGTATAGACAACAAACTGTGGGTTGCTAGAGGGTAGGGGGGTAGCAAATGGGCTAAATGGGTAATTGGTATTAAGGACGGCATTTGTGATGAGCGTACTGGGTGTTATATGTAAGTGATGAATCACTAAACGCTACTCGTCAAACCAATATTACAGTATAAATTAACTAACTGGAATTTAAATGAAACCTTGAAAAAAGCCAAAAATGAAATGATCATATGGTTTTTATCCTTTCTCTTATTAATGTGATACATCATATTAATAAGATTGATGAAGTGATGTGCAAATATTGAACCACCCTTGCAACCCAGGAATAAGTCCCACTTGATCATCGTGAATATTTTTTTTTTAATGTATCGTTGGACTCAGTTTGGAAGTATTTTAATGAATATTTTTGCATCCATGTTCATCAGGGATATTGGCCTGTAGTTCTCTTTTTCAGTGGTGTATTTATCTGGTTTTGGTATCATGCTAATGAAGGCCTCATAGAATGAATTTTAATGTTTCCCTTCCTTTTCTGTTTTTTGGAATAGTTTTAGGAAGTATATATATTTACTCTTCCTTAAATGGTAGAATTTGCCTATGAAGCCTTCTGGTCCTAGACTTTTGTATGTTGGGAGATTTTTCATAAATGATTTAATTTCTTTGCTGGTTATTTTTGTGTTAAAGTTTTCTGTTTCTTCCTGTTTCAGTTTTGGTAGGTTATGTTTCTAGGAATTCATCCATTTCTTCTAGGTTGTCCGATTTATTGGCATATAGTTTTTCATAATGTTCTCTTATAATGTTTGCATCTCTTTGATGTTGACTGTTATTTCTCCACTTTCATTGGTGATTTTATTTATTTGAGTCCTTTCACTTTTGTTTTTGTTATGTCTGGATAGAGGTATATAAATTTTGTTAATTTTTTTTTTCAAAGAAACAGTTCCTGGTTTTGTTCATCTCTTGTAGTTTTTTTAGTTTCTATATCATTTATTTCTTCTGTAATCTTTATTACTTCCTTCCTTCTGGAATGGCTTTAAGCTTCAGTTGTTGTTTTCCTTGTTCCTTTAGTTGGAAGGTTAGGTTGTTTCTTTGAGATTTTTCTTGTTTCTTGAGGTAGGCCTGTATGGCTTATATGCTTTGCTCTTAGGACCACTTTTGCTATATCCCAAAATGTTTTGGACTGTTATGTTTTCATTTCCATTTTTTACCATATATTCTTTAATTTTTTCTTTCAATTCCTGGTTGTCCCATTCATTGTTTAGTAGCATGTTGTTTAACCTCCATACATTTGTTGTCTTTCTAGATTTTTTCTTGTGGTTGACTTCTACTTTCATAGTATTGTAGTCAGAAAAGGTGCATGGCATGACTTCAGTCTTTTTGTATTTTTGAGGCCTGTTTTGTGACCTAATATGTGATCTATTTTGGAGAATGTTCCATGTGCACTTCAAAACAATGTGTATTCTGCTGTTGTAGGATGGAATGTTCTGAATATATCTGTTAAATCCATCTGGTCCAATGTGTCATTCAAAGCCATTGTTTCCTTGTTGATTTTCTGTTTAGGTGATCTACCCATTCACGTAAATGTGGTGTTAAAGTCCCCTACTATTATTATGTTTTTACCAATTAGTTCATTTATGTTTGTTAATAACCACATTATATATTTGAGTGTTCATATGTTGGGTGCATACCTATTTACAATTTTTAAATCTTCTTGTTTGATTCTCTCCTTTATTATGCTATTGTGCCCTTTCCATCTCTTGTTAGTCTTTCTTTTAATGTAGTTTTTCAGATATTATTATAGCTGCTGTGGCTTTCTTTTGACCTGTATTTGAATGATAAATGTTTCTCCAGCCCCTTGCTTTCAATCTTCAGGTGTCTTTAAGTCTCAAATGCACCTTTTGTAGGCAGCACATAGATAGGCCTTGTGTTTTTATCCATTCTGACACCCTATGTATTTTGATTGGAGCATTTTGTCCATTTACTTTCAGAGTAATCATAGATAGATATGTATTTATTGCCATTTTATTACTTGTTTTTTCCTTGTTTCTGGAGATTTTCTCTGATCCTTTCTAATCTTTGTCACTTTTGGTCTCTCTTTTCCCCCCAAAGGGACCTGTTAATATTTCTTGGCAGGGCTGGTTTTGCTGCCTTTGGGTCATGACTCCTTCAGTTTTTGTTTGTCTGGGAAACTCTTCATCTTTCCTTCAAATTCTGAATGATAGCCTTGCTGGATAGGGTATTCTTGACTGCTACTTTTCCCCATTTAGCACTTTGAATATATCATGCCACTCCCTTCTGGATGGCCAAGTTTCTGTTGAGAAATCTGCAGCTGCCTTATGTGTTTTCTCTTGTATGTTAAGGACTTCTTTTCTCTTTCTGTTTTTCAGACTTTATCACTAAATTTTGCACATTTAATTACAATATGTCTTCTTTTTTTACATTTAAATTCAATGAATTAACATATAGTGTATTATCAGTTTCAGAGGTAGAGTTTAGTGATTCATCAGTTGCATATAACACCCAGTGCTTATTATTTCAAGTGCCCTCCTTAATGCCCATCACCCAGTTACCCCATCCCTCCACTCACCTCCCCTTTATTAACCCTCAGTTTTTTCCTATAGTTAAGAGTCTCTTATCGTTTGGCTCCCTCTCTGTTTTCATCTTATTTCATTTTTACCCCATTCTCCTATGATCCTCTGTCTTGTTTCTTAAGTTCCACATATGAGTGAAATCATATGGTAATTGTCTTTCTGTGACTGACTTATTTTGCTTAGCATAATACCCTCTCATTCCATCCACATCATTGCAAATGGTAAGATTTCGGAGTTTTTTGATGGCTGAGTAATATTCTTTTGTATATATACACCACATCTTTATCCATTCATCTGCCAATGGACATCTGGGCTTTTTCCATAGTTTGGCTATTGTGGACATTGCTCCTATAAACATAGGGGTGCAGGTACCCCTTTGGATCACTGTTTGTATTCTTTGGGTAAATACCTAGTAGTGCAATTGCTGGTTCCTAGGGTAGCTATATTTTTAACTTTTTGAGGAACCTCTGTACTCTTTTCCAGAGTGACTACCAGTTTTCATTCCCACCAACAGTATAAGAGGGTTCCCCTTTCTCCACATCCTTGCCAACATCTGTTGTTTCCTGACCTGTTAGTTTTAGCCATTCTGAGTTTTATAAAGTGGTATCTTATGGTTTTGATTTATATTTCCCTCATGCTCAGTGACATGGAGCATTTTTTCATGTGTCTGTTGGTGATTTGTATGTCTTCTTTGGATAAATGTCTGTCCATGTCTTCTGCCCATTTCTTGATTCGATTATTTGTTCTTTGGTTGTTGAGTTTGATAAGTTCTTTATAGATTTTGGATACCAGCCCTTTATCTGATAAGACATTTACAAATATCTTCTCCCATTCTGTAGGTTGTCTTTTGGTTTTGTTGACTTTTTCCTTTGCTGTAAAAAAGCTTTTTATCTTGATTATGTCCCAATAGTTCATCTTTGCTTTTGTTTCCCTTGCCTTTGGAGACATGTCTAGCAAGAAGTTGCTGTGGCTGAGGTCAAAGAGGTTTCTGCTTCTGTTCTCCTCTAGGATTTTGATGGATTCCCATCTCACATTTAGGTCATTCATCCATTTTGAGTTTATGTTTTGTGTATGGTGTAAGAAAATGGTCCAGTTTCATTCTTCATGTGTCTGTCTAATTTTCCCAACACCATTTATTGAAGAGACTGTCTTTTTTCCATTGGATATTCTTTCCTGCTTTTTCAAAAATTAGTTGACCCAATTACAATATGTCTTGGTATTGGTCTGCTTTTGTTTATTTTGAATGGAGTTCTCTTTGCCTCCTAGATCTGGATGTCTGTTTCCTTCCCCAGATTAGGAAAGGTTTCAGCTTTCATTTCTTCAAATAAATTTTCTGCACCCTTTTCTCTCTCTCTCTTTCTTCTTCTGGAATTCCTATAATACACATGTTATTAGTTTTAATGGAGTCACTGAATTCCCTAAATCTATTCTTGTGTTACATAATTCTTCTTTCTCTCTTTTGTTCAGCTTCATTACTTACCATTACTTTGTCTTCCAGGTCACTAATGCATTTGTTCTTCCAAACTGCTGTTCATTGAATCAAGTATGTTTCTAATATCATTTAATGCTCTCTTCATATCTGATTGATCATTTTTTAACTCCTTTTTCCCTGTGGTAATGGTCTCCCTGATGTCTTCTATTCTTTTCTCAAGCCCAGTATCGTTATGATTGTTGCTTTAAATTCTCCATCAGGCATGTTACTTATATTTGTTTTGCTTAGATCTCTGGTTGTGTCCTTTTTCTTTCATTTGAGATGAATTCCTCCATCTTTGCATTTTTTCTAATTCTCTGCCTTCTGTGTGTTACAAATGCCAGTTATGTTTCCTGAAAGTATTGGCCTTCTGAAGAAGAGATTATGTAGTGCCCAGGGCCTGGCTCTTCAGGGAGTATCTCAGGTATAAGCTGCTTCCACTCTGCTGTTGGGTTTTGGCTGTTCTATCCTTCAGGCCATTCATATGCAGAGGCTCTCCTTTCCTGCTCTGGGCTATGTTTGGTCCATGGCCTGAGTTTTAAGTAGGTGTGCTCTGGTCTGCTTGTGAAATTATTCCTGTCACCAACTCCACCAGAACTGAGGCCCTGCAGAGCTCTCTCAGCAGAATTCATGGTGTGGGCAGGTGCTTCTGCTGGTTTTCTATGGGAGGGCCCCACTGTGCTGGGAGTGAGGCAAGCTTGACTGAAAAGGGAAGTTGCACCAGAGCACAGGGGTACAGGGCTTGGTGTATGCAGGTTACGCAGCAGTGTCAGCACTGTGTTGCTTCTTGCAGGTAGCTCTGTATTTATACTGAGGGGCAGGAGAGGGAAATTACACCAATCAGCTCCTTTGTTCTCAGAGAGGTGTGTGAATGCTGTTTCTCCAGGATGTACTCCAAGAAGAGCAAATAATCTCCGCATTGCGTGTCCCATACGCTGTTCAGATAGCTGTGTCCATACTGTCTGCACCCAGGTTGTTTGCCTGCCTTCTCTCAAGGAACAGGGCAGTGCACTCCTGCCTCTATCCCAGTCAAGCAAGCTATTCTTTAGAGGTCTAGGTTTTAAGCCTTTCTGGTTGCAAGAACTCACAAAATTCATCCCCTCTTATTTTCCAAGCCAGTGGTTTTTGGGAAACATTCTCATTGTGTGTTCCCCCTTTGAGCACCTCTCTCTCTCTCTCCCCTCTCCATGACCATGGCTCCCTCCCCTCTCCAGCACCTGCAATCCATTTCTCCCCTAAACCAGGTCTCCATACTTCCTACCTTCTTCAGTGAGGCCTCTTCTCTACCTTTAGTTTTGGAGTTTGTTCTGTCAGTCTTCAGATCTATTTCTGGGATATTTAGGATGATTTGATAGTTATCTAGTTGTGTTTTGGGGACCATGAAAGCCTAGGGTCATCCTACTTTGCTGCCATTTTCCTCTAAGGGGAGTAATTTTTAATTAATCTTAGAAGACTTTGTAAGATGTGGGGCACCTGGATGGCTCAGTCAGTTAAGCATTTGACTCTTGAATTTGGCTCAGGTCATGATCTCATTGTTGTGAGATTGAACCCCATGTTGTGCTCTACACTCAGCGAGGACTCTGCTTTGAGATTCTCTCTCCCTCTGCCCACTCCCCCTGCTCTCTCTCTCTCTGTATCTCTCTCTCAAATAAATAAATAAATCTTTACAAAAAGAACACTTTACAAAACAATACAAGGATCTGTATATTCTTTGATCTGATGAGATGCCTCTCTATAGGACCATATTTGTCTTGGTGGAATCACTAAACTTAGCATATGCTTATATGCTTCAAGACTGGTTTGTAGTAAGTAATGATAGTTGTTCAGGTAATGGAGGAGGTATATAAGTGAATTAGTCAGTGAAATACATAATGTTTTTAAAGAACTCATAAAACTCATAATTTTTTTTTTACTTTTTTTTTTTTTAAGATTTTATTTATTTATTTGAGAGAGAGAATGAGATAGAGAGCATGAGAGGGGGGAGGGTCAGAGAGAGAAGCAGACTCCCCGCTGAGCAGGGAGCCCGACGCGGGACTCGATCCCGGGACTCCAGGATCATGACCTGAGCCGAAGGCAGTCGCTTAACCAACTGAGCCACCCAGGTGCCCCAAAACTCATAATTTTTTATAAAATCAGCTCTTAATGACAGCATTACTTTTTACTTTAAATGTTAAGCCCTCAGTATTTTGCCTGAAATGGCCATACCCACAGATCATTATGGCCTTTGAAAATGCTCATTCGCCAAAGTCTAACTTAAATGGCAACTTCTCCTGAATGTTATTCCTGCTTTCCATTTGCCTGCCACTCTTTCCTCCTGAGCTTTCACACCTAAATTATTTATCTCTTATGGTACTTAGTATATTCTGCCTTATGTTATACTCACGTGTCTGCCCATATCCTTGAGGGAAAGGATTTTATTTTGATATGTTAACCACGGCACCTAGTGCCTTGTACACACGTGTTCAATCAGTATTTGTTGAGTACAGGAAAAAATATATAATAAATGATATCTGAATAACATGTTTATTATTGATATTTTTACCCTTATAATTATGTTTATATACTAGTATTTAAATCTTTTTAGTGTTCTACTTGTATTTTTAGGTATTAAAAATTCTGACTTAGAAACTGTTGATTGGTAGAGTATGTCAGTGTATTTTTTAAATCTCAGTATGTTTTTTTAATGTTACTTTTTAAAAATTTTATTATCTCTACTACCACTTTAAAATTATTGGAACAAGAAACTTTTTTTAATGAATCAGAATATGGTGGTGAATGCTGTCCTAAGGAGGTGAAGGGTGTTAACTAAGCACTTGAATTCATTTTCTTTCCATACTATGCCTGTTCTGATGTTAATTCTTGCAAAATAAAATTTCTAATCCATTTGGAAATTACTCTATTTAGTAATCTGTGGTTAGAATTACATATATATACATAAAATGTGTAGGCTATTAAAATTTGATATTTAGAATGTTGATTACAGTTTGAAATATAGTACTTTAAAATATGACCAGTTTTGTGTACATTTGTCATTGATCCCTGTTTCTTCAGAAATTTATGAGGCAGCTAAGGGGAAAAGGATTGTGTATACAGTATGTGTTTACATTATACAGTACCTAGTGCGGGGCAACACAGTTATGAGTACTGAATGAACATTATTTGATGGTGACAAATACCTTTATTATACATTTTTTAAAATTATAATTATGTTTGTTTTAAACAGAAGAAGACATTTGTAGCAGTATATATTGGGATATGTAGAGTTGTTAAATAGGGTGCTGCTGTTTAATACCTTATGTTTTTTGTTTTAGCTTATCTATTTCAGGCAAGGACATGAAGCTTATGTGCGGGCTGTAAGAAAGTCAAAAATATACAGCCTTAATTTACAAAAACAGCCATGGAATAAAATGGATCTCAGGGTAAATTTGACATTTTCATAAGTGTGCAATTGAAATAGCTTTGGAATTAAGTTATTTGCTTTTATGTTTTTTTCTGTTTCATACATATTTCACTGTTGATTGTGTATCTAAGATAAGATGATGCACCATACTCTTGTACAATTGAGTGTTACGGGTCATATTTTATGTTTCCTGAAATTTGTACACTACCTGTAGTCTTGATTATTTGACTTAATTTCCTTCAAGCTTCAAGTCGTCTAGTGTATATACCTTTCTATATTTGGAGCAAAATGGTAGTTCCCTGGTGTGGACATTTCCCTCAGCAGTTTTGTACATTCTGGAAGCTCTATAAATTGACTGTGTGTGTGTACAGACACCCTTGAGGTTCTGGTGACTTTAAGATATAGTAAATATCATAAATCCCAAGAAACTCAGAACTTTGTGGTGCTTTATGGATTACCTATTTTAATATATTACCTTATAGCTACATGGTATTAAGTAAAATAGATATGTTTATTTTTTAGAGGAGTTTTTTTCTGACTGTAAATACATATTCATTCAGTCATTTATACATACATAGATACATACAAACAAACAGACATAAGGATACATACACCATCATTTCTAGTTACGTTTATGGGTGTTTTCTTCTTTTATTTTTCCAAGTTGGAGAACAAGAGACTAAAGAGAATTTTACAATGGTTTCCAGGTAAATGAAGGATTGTTTTATGATGATGTTTAGCAGGAAGGATACATGAAAGCATGTATATTTATTGAAATAAAGCTTTAGACACTTGTAAAATATTATATTAAGGTTGTAAGGTACCAAAGTATCTTATCCGGTGACCTTTACACAGTCATCTCCTGGTAGATAATGATGCTACCATCTATTCTGAATCAGGTGAAAGTTGAGTTGTAAGGTTTTTTACTTTTTTATTTTTATTTATTTTTATTTTTTGAGAATCAAGGAATGAATAAAACATATGATTTTTTATTTTTTAAATTCTAACCCTGTGGCTCTAGGAAACTGCAAGAGGCAGCATATGTGTGGGGCAAGAGTCTGGGTTTTGGAATATGACCTGAATTTTAATCCAGATCTAATATATATACACACACCCAAGTGTATAACTTTAAGCAAGTCACTATACCCACGAGGCTCAGTTTTGTCATCCGTTAAGTGTTACTAATAATCAATTATATGGGTGGTTTGTAAAATAATATTGTGGGCATTAAAAAAAAATGTAAGTCCTTTCCCCAAATATATACATGCATGTCTACCCGCATACTTACATACTGTATTTCTGCTGGAAGAGTGATTCTTAACTAGGCAGAGCATCATAATCCCCTTGGGAGTTCTTTCAAAATACATATGACTAAGCTTGTAACCTTGACCTACTGAATTCAATTTTATAGGATTAGGGTTTAAGAATATGAATTTTAAAAATGTTCTCAAGGGGCTTCTGTTGCTTATCCTTGGTTTAGAGCCCTGCAATATACTACAGCCTGCTATTAAGGGTCAAGAACCATGTCTTACTACCTTTAGCACTTAGTGGAATGCTTAATACTTGGTGGATATTCAGATAATTTTTATTTGTTCGAAAAATAGTGAAATACTATGCAAATGTTAGGCAATTACTTATATTGAAAGTAATAATTTATTGGTATTCTCATGAATAGGAACAAGAATTTGTTAAGATTGTAGGAATCAAATATGAGGTTGGACCACCTACACTATGTTGCTTGAAGCTTGCGTTTCTGGACCCCATTTCAGGCAAAATGACTGGAGAATCTTTTTCCATTAAGTGAGTAGCTATCTCTGGTTGTGTGTGTGTGTGTGTCTTTGTGTTTTAATCCCTGTCATGTATTCTGCAGAGTACAGGATTTAATGGGAGAGACAATAGTATAGTACTATAGGCTTTAGAGTTTTGAAGACCTGACGAGCATGGAGTGTTATATGCAACTAATGAATCATTGAACACTACACCAAAAACTAATGATATACTATATGTTGGCTAATTGAATTTAAATTAAAAAATAAATAAATAAAGACCGGGATTTAATGTTTAATTTTTGGTCTGTTTCTCCACATAATACTGTGTGTGTGTGTGTGTGTGTGTGTGTGTATAAAAACTTTCATGAGTATGCATGCATGTGTGTGTAGCTAATATATATGTAATGTAATGTGTGTGTGTGTGTGTATATACAGTTGACCCTTGAACAATGTGTAGGAGGTTATGGGCAATGACCCCACACAGTTGAAAATCTGCATATTGCTTTTGACTCCCGAAAAACTTAACTAATAGCCCGCTATTGAGCAGAAGCCTTACTGATAACATAAAGTTTTGACTAATATGTATTTTGTATGTTTTATGTGTTATATTTAGTATTCTTACAATAAAGTAAGCTAGAGAAAATAAAACATTGGTAAGAAAATCATAAGGGAGGGAAAATACATTTACAGTACTATATTTATTGAAAAAAAATCTGCATATAAGTGGACCCACACAGTTCAAACCAATATTGTTCAAGGGTGGATTGGATATATATATATGTGTGTGTGTGTATATATATATATATATATATATATATCCATGAGCAAGTTACTTAACCTCTCTGAATTTATGCCTTCATCTGCAAAATGTAAATGTTAATAACTTCTCAAGATTGTTGTGATGAATTAAAAGAAAAACCTTTATAAATGCCTAACTGTGGTTGAAACATGGTAGTTGCTTTTATTTCTGTTAATAATAATAGGAATAGCTAATCAGTGGTTCATTTCTTAAAGTTTGAAATCTAAGGAGATGAAAGAACATGAATTCATACTTTTCTTAAAGAGGACTTAATATAAAATACCTTATACTAAGCTTTAAGGATCTTCATTGGTGTCTTTATGTTTTTGAAGTGATATAGTAGTAGGCAGGGGACTCCCAAACAAATAAAAGCATATGGAGTTTAATTAAAGCCATTTGCAGGAACCTTGAGACTTCCAATGGTTTTTAAATGGCTCCACGTTAAACATATATCTCTAGATATTTAGTAAGTAACATAAACTGCTATATTTGTATATTGATTTATATGTGCTTTATTTTTTGTACAGGTATCATGACATGCCAGATGTCATTGACTTCCTTGTGCTACATCAGTTTTATAATGAAGCCAAAGAAAGGAACTGGCAGATAGGTAAGTATAAAATTCTCACTTAATAACTACTAAGTTTGAAATAGAGTAACTTTTTAAGTCCAATTTAATAGACATAAACTAGTTTAACATGTAGTTGGTAAAAGCTGTTAGCCAAATTAGAAAGGTCAAATTAAATTTTCCTCTCAGTTGTGTTTGGGTGATTTTTTATGCACATTGTATGTGGCATATAACCTCTATACTTTCTGCAAATACCTAAGCTGTTAGAATACAAATGTGAATTACAAAGAAAATCATCAAATGTCAGTTGCCCTAATATAAAATACTTAACACTTGGGCTCTTAAACAGACCATTACTGATTGTGGTTTTCTTTCTTTCTCTTTTTCTCCCTCTTTGTCTGTCTGTCACTCTTGTCTTTCTCTGTCTGTCTCTGTTTCTTTCTGTACCTCTACCTCTTTCTACCCCTTTTCTCTTCCTCTCTCCCGCCCTCCCTCTTCTCTCCCTTCCTTACCTCCTCCCTAGCTATTTGACCTTGGGCAAGTTTTTCATCTCTCTGTGTCCCACTTCCATTATCTGTATAATGGGAATCATAACAAAACACACCTATAAGGTTGATGTGAGCAATAAATGAGTTTATATATAGGAAACACTTAAAATGGTACCTAAGTACTTAAAATTTATACTATATAAATGTTTGCTATTAGTACTTTTAAATTCTCCTTTTTTATGTGGGAGAAAATTTTTGTTCACAGTGGTTTGGTTTTATAATCCTTATCCCTTAAGAGGCAGAAAATTAGTATGAAGAGATTTTTAAAGGCAAAAAGCTGAAAGCGAAAAGGAAAAGGAAAAGAAACAACTGTAGTAACATGTATAGTACAAGAAAAAGTATGCCTAATGATGATCCTAAATAATTGATAAAAGATTATATGTGGTAGCATTTATTTAAGAAGACATGGACATATCTGATTTATTTCAGAAAGATTACTAGTACTTAGAAATCAAAATCCTTAATGAAGGTAAAATGTAAAATTTACTCATCTGGGAAACTCAGATTGAAACCTCTAATAATGTTAGATACAATGCTACTTCTTTGTCCAACACAAAGTAGCAATTTAGAATGTGAACAAAGCTATTATTCTCAAAAACATCCTTTTAAGAATTTCTAAAAACATTATAGGTGATAGATTCCGCAGTATAATAGATGACGCCTGGTGGTTTGGAACTGTGGAGAGTCAGCAGCCTTTTCAACCAGAGTATCCTGATAGTTCTTTCCAATGTTACAGTGTTCAGTAAGTACAGTTATGGTATTTTATGCCTGATATAATACTGTAGTACTATATGGACTTTCTATAAACCGTATTAGGAATAATACCTTGTTAATATGACTTATCTTTATCTGACCTGTAAGGAAGTAATCATAGTACCTCTAAGGAAGGAATTTGATGATAAACCTCTTGGGTCCAGTATGCATGCTAAAACAAAGCAGTAACTGAAAACTTATTTCTACCTTCCTTATGCCTGTATTTTCTTTTAAATATTTCTGTTTTAAACAAGAATTACAACTATTATTTCACGAAGAATACTGAAATTAATTCAGTGTTTAAAGTAATTGTTATAGCCGGAATATAGCAACAAATATTAGTAACCAGTCCTTTATTTAATGGTATGAATTCTAGGCAGAGGTATTATGTTTGGACACACTATTTGTCTACAACATTTACTTTAGTTCATTAAATACCAGCATTGTAAGATTCCTAATAAATGAAGTTCTCTTCTCAAGAATGATAAAGGTTTATTCTGTGAAGATTGACTTTTAGTCTCCATATTGCTGATGAAAAGGGAATAATAAAATTTTGGAGATGCCATAATACTTACACTGTTAAGCTAAAGTAGATTATCCTACAGAAAGAATTGATCTATCAAACTGACTTTTTTAACCTGAAAAGAATTTTCCAAAGAGATCTTTATTCATTCTGTATCCTGGCTTAATATTGAATACATGCTGGATTGGAATTAAAAAAAAAAAAAGCCAAGTAAAACTAAGTGTAAGCTTACTGCTCTCTATATTTCATATTGGTGGACTATTCTCTATTTTTCTCTAATTTTCTTTGTTTTCTCTATTAAAGGTTTATTATTTATGTAAGTGAAATTGTACTTTAAGGAAAATTGTATTGCTGTTTCCAAATTTTACCCCAAGAAGTCATGCAAATTATGCTAATATATAAAAGTGTCATGTGAATTTGATTAGTATCTTGTTATTTTTTAATAGCTGGGACAATAATGAGAGAGAAAAGATGAGCCCCTGGGATATGGAGCCAATTCCAGAAGGAAGTAAATATGCTTTTAAAAATGAATTATAATTCTTCTAAAAGAAAAATGTCAGTAGCATAATATTGGAAACTAATGATTTCTGATTTTTCATCTTATACATAGCTGCCTTTCCAGATGAAGTTGGTGCTGGTGTTCCTGTGTCCCAGGAGGAACTGACTGCTTTGCTATACAAACCCCAGGAAGGAGAGTGGGGGGCTCATTCCAGAGATGAGGAATGTGAACGGGTTATTCAGGGCATCAACCACCTTCTTTCCCTGGGTACGGTGGATGTGAAAGAATATTAGGAAGGAAGAAGGAAAACCAGCAAAATTTTAAGTTCTACAAAAGGAAATACATTTTTTCACTGTATACTTTTAACTTAAGAGGCACTTTTAATCAAGTGATTCTAGTTTAACATTAATATTTTGATATGTTTGGCCAATGTAATGACAGACAAATGTTTTCTGTTCTCTGGGGGCTTACAGTAGTGAAAAGCAGGCATATAATTGTCTTTTACTTTCTTGAGTCACTTTGGCTCTCCAGGTATTTCCTGAGCCTGACTTTGGATGAGTTTTTTGGTAGACAGTAGATGGGTAATATATTTTACTCACATGCCTAAGCTATATTATCTAAACTGTTTCACTTGAGCTGTTTGGCATTTATCTAGAAAAGACATCAGTTTGAAGTTAAACCTAGTTCTCTTTTAATTTGTCTCATTTTACCTGATTTGAACCAGTGTGTCATGCATGATTCATAGGTATTATGTCCAAATAAAGAGAATGACATTTTAACAATATTTGCCTAATATTTGCATAATTGAATCATTATTATTTTAGTAATGTAGTATATTGCCCTCCCTTCTTATTTATATATGAGTTTTTGTTTGTTAAGGTGAAATATTAATGTCTTTTATAACTACCTTTTTTTATTTTGGTAATATTACAGATTTTGCCAGCCCTTTTGCTGTTCCAGTGGATCTCAGTGCCTATCCCTTGTATTGTACTGTAGTTGCTTATCCAACTGACCTCAACACCATTAGGCGGAGACTTGAAAATCGCTTTTACAGGTCTGTTTAGTTTTATTATTTACTATAAAGTTCATAGCTTTACATCTTTTGTTTTCCTTTTTGCATAATGACACAGTGAGATCTGTATTTTCATAGTGTAAAATAATCATTCAATATACCCACTCCAAAATTTCTTGTAAAAATTTGGAACACTAATTTCCCTTTTTTCAATAGATTTCTTAGTCTTCCAGGGAAAGGAGGATATGGAATAAAGGACAGGGAAGAAATTTTGAGTAGCACAAATCACATGTGAAACAAAAACTACAGTTAACTTTAGTTCACAATTAAAGGCAGATTAAATAGTTTCTGGATTCATCATAATTAAGGTGCTATAGAAACTTGGAGCATGATTAAATCCCCTGTTGAGGAATTAGGCAGCAGTTAGATTTAATTACCAGCCCCAAAATGTGTTTAGATAAAGAGCCAAGTTATTTTTTTCTTGGTTTCATTTGGGAGTAGGGTAATTATGAGAGTGGTAGAGGGTAGCTTTTGGTACCTCTCTCACCCCAAAGCCTACTGTGTCCTAACCATAGTTATTCCAACATGAACTGGTTATAAATATAACCAGTTGGGGGTATTTTATAACATTACCTATCATTTCATTTAATAATATATATCATAAAATAACTAGATAAAAATCTATCTTTTTCTAAAACCTGGTTTCTTTTTTTTCTTGATCTTCTCATTTCTTCCCCTGAAAACTAAACATTCTTTTGACTTTATCAAAACACTGTTTGTGTTTATACTTATTTGGTTAAATCACTATTTACCCACAATGTCGTGGGTCAGTTCTTTTTAATATGAAGTCCAATGGTTCTTAATTCTTACCTGTACTTCAAATACTGTAACTATATACTTTTATTAGTGCACATTTGTTATACACATATATTAAGTCACATACAGATAATAGAACACCTTTGACATACCATGATTGAGTGCCTAGCTGTTCTACGTTGTATATTCTTAGAATATACTTTAAAACATCAACCAAGAGTAACAGGGTATGTTTTTCTTTCATAGGAGAATATCAGCATTAATGTGGGAGGTGCGCTACATTGAGCATAATGCCAGGACTTTTAATGAGCCAGACAGTCCTATAGTTAAAGCAGCCAAAATTGTAACTGATGTCTTACTTCGATTTATTGGGTAAGAAGCAGCTTTCTCTTCCACAAGAGCTGATTTCTGATTTAAAAAATATATATATTGAAATGTTTTTTGACTTTCTTGTTTCTTAGGGATCAGAGCTGTACTGATATACTGGATACTTATAATAAAGTTAAAGCAGAAGAACTAAACAGTACTGATGCAGAGGAGGTGAGAATCACAGCATGATTAATAGGCATGAATTCCTTTTCTGTTTTTTGAAGTACAGTAAGTATTGTGTGTATTATAACTGGCTATAAGCATTGAAACTGATTTCTAAAACCTGGCTGAGCACCTGCATCTTTTTATATTAAACTCTTTAACCTGTTTTTAGATGTTATATACTAGAAATATAGTGGTGCTACAATTTTTAGTCAGAGACAGGTAGCCAGTTATCCTGTTTGACTCAGTGGGTTTCAGTGATGAGAAATCAACACTTCATTTTCCAGCCTTAAAAACAAGACAAAGCACTAAATATTTTAGAAAGAATGGTTAGTTTTTAGAAATTTTAATAGGGATTAATTTTCTATGCAATATGTGCAAAATATTAAAGTATTTTAAAGTTTCAGGTTTCAAAGTACATTTTTAGTAGTTTCATGGAATTGCTATTTAATTTCCTTTTTATGGGAATTTACAAACATAAGCCAGTTTTTCTTAATGAAATCAAATTAGTATTATCAGCAGACCTGCACATATCTAATTTCCCCACCTAGCCATATTCCCATTTTTTATTGAAAGCTATAATAGAAGCAAAAACCAAGAAGAGGATGAAGCAGTAATGGAATGTGATAATTCAAAAATCTTTAGTGGAAAACAATTCTCCCCAAGGATGAGTGACTCAAATATGCTAGATTCTATTTTAATGACTATTGTATAGAGATATTTTACATGTTTATATTGTCTGTACTGTTAATATCTAGAACAGTAAATCCCCAATTTTTTTTCTCTTTAATTGACATAACATATTAGTTTCAGAGGTATAACAAATGATTCTATATTTATATATATTAGGAAAGAATCACCAAAATAAAACTAGTCACCATACATAGTTATAGTTTTTCTCATGTGATAATAACTTTTAAAATTTACTTTCATATATTCAAGACAGTATTAAACTATAGCCACTATGTTGTACATTATATCCCCAAGACTCATTTATTTTATAACTGAAGCTTGTACCTTTTGACCCAGTACATGTATTTTGGCCCCCTCCCTGTAGACCTCCCCATCTCTGGCAACTACCAATCTGTTTTGTGTATCTATAAATTATTTTTTGTAGATTCCACATATAAATGAGATTATAGATGCCATTCTCTGACTTATTTCACTAAGCATAATGTTCTCAAGGTCCATCTATTTTTGTCCCAAATGGAAAGTTTCCTTTTTATGGCTGAATAATATTCCATTAGGTATATATTACCATTTTTTCTTTATCCATTTACCCATCAGTGGAAACTTAACATTGTTTCTATATGTTGGCTATTGTAAATAATCTTGCAATGAATATGAGAATACATGTATCTTTTAGAGTTAGTGTTTTCATTTTCTTTAGAAAACCCAGGAATGGAATTCCTAGATCATAAGGTAGTTATTTTTTTTTAATTTTTTGAGGAACCTCCATACTGTTTTCCATAGGTTACTCCAATTTACATTTCCACCAATAGTGCACAAATGTTCCCTTTCTCCAAATCCTAACCAACACTTGTTATTTCTTGTTTTTTTGATAACAGCCGTTCTAACAAGTGTGAGGTGATATCTCATTGTGGTTTTGATTTGCATTTCCCTGATGGTTATTGATGTTGAGCACCTTTTCATGTACCAGTCAGTCATCTATATCTTCTTTGGAAAAATGTCTATTTAGATTCTCTGCCCATTTTGTTTGTTTTTGTTTATTTGTTTTTTAATTCTTTTATTTGAGTATAGTTGACACACAATGTTACATTAGTTTCAGGTGTACAACTTAGTCATTCAGCTTCTTTACATGTTATGCAATGCTCACCACAAGTGTAGCTACCATCTGTCATTATACAACACTATCATATTATCGATTGTATTCCCTATGCTGTGCCTTTTATTCCTGTGATTTATTCATTCCATAACTGGAAGCCTGTATCTCCCACTCCCTTTCACCCATTTTGCTCATCAACTCCATCCCCTTCCCTCTGACAACCATTAGTTTGTTCTCTGTCCCAGTGTTGTTTTTTACTCTTTCCTGAAAACGTATCTGACTGTATAACATTGTATTATCAGAGTTAAATGTTATTGATATAATAAGGAAAACTCAGATATTTCAGTTAGATATTATCCTCCTGAAACTAATGAAAAATTTATCATTCTTATTTCTGATAATTTCTCTGACCTTTCATATAAATGCATTTTGACTCAGGATTTGATGTAGCAAGAATTACTCCTCAGAGAAGCACTCCTTGTGTTAAAATGGAAAATTAAAAGTAAAATGTAATTCAACAACTTTATCTTTTTTTGTGTGTGTGAGAACATTTAAGTTCTACTCTCAGCAAATTTCAATTATACAATACAGTGTTATCAGTTATGGTCACCATGTTTTACATGAGATCCTTAGATCCTCAGACCTTATTCATTTTGCTGAAAATTTGCTTTTACCAATCTTTCCTTATTTCTCTCATCACCCAGGCCCTGGCAACAACTTTTCTATTCTGTTTCTATGAGTTTGACTTTTTTTCTGGCTTATTTCACTTAGCATAATGCCCTCAGGGTCCACCCACATTGTCACAAATGACAGGTTTACCTTTTTTTTCTCAAGACTGAATAATATTCTATTGTGTGTGTGTATATATATATCACATCTTCTTTATCCATCTATCTGTTGAGGACACTTAGGTTGTTTCTGTATCTTGGCCATTGTGAATAATGCTGCAGTGAATATGTAAGTGCATCTTTCTCTCTTTGATATCCTGTTTTCATTGCCTTTGGATAAATATCCAGAAGTAGGATTGCAGGCTCATATGATAGTTCTATCTTTACTTTTTTGAGGAATCTCCATACTGTTTTGTATAGTGGCTATACCAGTTTACATCCCCACCAACAGAGTTCAAGGGTTCCTTTTTTCCATATCTTTATGAACAATTATTATCCCTTGTCTTCTTGATGATAGTCATTCTAATAGATGTGAGGTGATATCTCATTGTGATTTTGATTTGCATTTCCTTGATGATTAGTGGTATTGAATACTTTTTCATGTACTTGTTGACCATTTGGATGTCTTTGTAAAAATGTCTATTCAATTCCAATGTCCATTTTTATTTTTATTTTTTTAAGATTATTTATTTATTTATTTATTTGAAAGAGAGAGAGAGCACAAGCAAGAGAGCACAAGCAGAGGGAGTAGCAGAGGGAGAGGGAGAAGCAGACTTCCCACTGAGCAGGGAGCCCGATGTGAGGCTTGATCTCAGGACCCTGATCATGACCTGAGCTGCTTAACCTACTGAACCACCAGGCACCCCCAGTACCCATTTTTAAATTGGATTTTATTTTTATTATTGAGTTGTATGATATTTTTATATATTTTGCCCTTATCAGATACAAGATTTGCAAATACTTCTCCTATTCTGTATGTTGCCTTTTCATTTTGTTGATGGTTTCCTTTGCTGTGCAGAAGCTTTGTAGTTTGATATAGTCCAGTTGTTTACTTCTGTTTTTGTTGTTTTTTGTTGCCGTTGGATTTTGTCAAATCCAAAAAAATTCGTTGCCAAGACCAATGTCAATGAACTTAACCCCTGTGTTTTGTTTTTTTTTTTCCCCTAGGGGTTTTATGGTTTCATGACTTACATCCAAGTCCTTAATCCATTTTGTGTTGAGTTTAATATATGGTATAAGATATGGGTCAAGTTTCATTCTTTTGCATGTGAATATCCAGTTCTCTCAGCACCACATATTGAAGAGACTATCCTTTCCCAATTGTATATTCTTGGCTCCTTTGTTGTACATTAATTGACCATACATATGTGGGTTTATTTCTGGGCTCTCTATTCTGTTCCATTGATCTGTATATCTTTTTTTTTTTTTATGCCAATACCATCCTGTTTTTGTTACTATAGCTTTGTAATATAGCTTGAAATCAGGAAAGGTGAGGCCTCCAGCTTTGTCTTTCTTTCCCAAGATTGTGTTGTCTATTAAGAGCCTTTTTTGTGGTTCCATACAAATTTTAAGATTGTTTGTTTCTATTTCTGTGAGAAATGCTCTTGGAATTTTGATAGGGATTGCATGTAATCTGTAGATGGCTTTGAGCCATATGGGCATTTTAATAATATTAATTTCTTCCAATTCATTACCACAGAGTATCTTTATTTATTTGTGTCTCCAATTTCTTTCATTAATGCTTTATGGTTTTTAGTGTGCAGATCATTCATCTCCTTGGTTAAATTTATACCTCAGTATTTTATCTCTTTTGATGCAATTATAAATGAGATTGTTTTCTTAATTTGGCTTTCTGATAGTCCTCAGTGTATAGAAATGGAACTTATTTTTGTATATTGATTTAGCATCCTGCAACTGTACTGAATTCATTTATTAGTTCTAACAGTTTTCCGGTGGAGTCTTTAGGGTTTTATATATGTAGTATCATGTCATCTGCTAATAGACATAGTTTTACTTCTTTTATGATTTGGATGTATTTTTTTTTTTCTTGCCTAATTTCTGTGGCAAGGGCTTCCACACTATCTCAAATAGAAATGGCTAGAGTGGGTATTCTTGTCTTGTTCCTGCTCTGAGAAGAAAAGCTTTTAGTTTTTCACCACTGATCATGATGTTAATTATGGGATTGTCATATATGGCCTTTATTATGCTAAAGTATGTTCCCTCTACACCTAGTTTATTGAGATTTTTATGATGAATGGGTGTTGTTGTCCTCAGAGTAGCATTCTTTGGGTTAAAATAGAAAATTAAAATAAAATGCAATTCAAATTTATTTTATTAGAATGGAGTACCAGTAGCTCATGAGCAGCTTTTATTTTCTCCTAGGCATTACCAATGTGCTTTACCACCACCAGCTGAATAATGATGTGTGGGCCTTGCCTCTTTGTATTAAAAAACTATTGCTCAGAGCGATACTTAACTGAATCTTAAGTTTTAATACACATTCATATTTCCCTATAGAAAATAGATGTATTTCTTGAAATAGTAAAAGATTAATCATGAGTAATTCATGATTATAATATATTGAAGTAGCATGTCATATAGAATAAGTTATTTTAAATACTAACTTTAGGTATAACTTTAGATACTAGTCACTATACTTTTTTCTTCATTTCCTGTTCTGATTTAAAGAGAAACCTTGTTTACTCTTCCTCTCCCAATATATTTTTCAGTTTGTATCTAGCATATAGGCAAAGTTTGGAGTAATTGTTACCTCAAACTTTGTTCTGCCTGCTGCCTGCTCCAATGAGGGAGTTAATTGTGATTGTATTTGCCATTTCTTTGTAAATGTTTATCAAATTTGTAAGACTTTGAATATAACTTAACATCTTTTCTCACTCTTCCCTTTTAATTTTAGGATACAGAATTGGTTGATTTAGATTCAGATGGTCCTGGTACTTCATCTGGAAGAAGGGTGAGTGAATAAAATAACCTGCTGAGAAGAAAAATTTTCAGGCTTCCTGTGTCAGGGATCCCCAAGACCAACTCCACCTGTTTGGAGAATTGCTATAAAGACCCATAGAACTCAGTATATATACTTGTGATTCGTTGCTAAGGTTTATTACAGTGACATAATAAGGATATAGAGCTGGATCACAGGGAAATAAACACAGGCAGAATCTGGAGGAATCCATGTGTAGGCTTCTTTATGCTTTCTCCCTACTTTGAGGGGCCATACAGAGCACACTGTTCTCCTACAATAAAAATTTAGCAATATATATGTGATTAGAGACTCAGACCCCAAGGAATTTATTGGGAACTGATTATATAGACACCATCTGACTAGCACATACCAAGATTACAGACTCCCAGAAAGCAAGAAAGCATAGGAAAAGTCAGGAAAGCATGTGTTCAGTACAGATCACATTGTTTATACAGTATAGGCACAGCAAACCACCTATAGTATTTAGGAAATGGTTCAAGTGCCAAGTATCCAGAATGCCAACCAAAGGCCAACCTTACAAGCAAGCCCTGGTAAAGATGCCAGCCTCAGATCTGTTATGTTAACTCTGTTCTATACACTTCCCTCCATGGTAATTAGACAAATACTTGTTTTATATAAGGAAAATTTTCTTTGAAATACTGAAAGAAATCATATAAAAAGGCATCAAATGGTAAAGACTAGAATGTACCATGACAACAAAGGATATACATATATATACAGAACAGTATATATATATATACACACACACACACACACACACACATATATATATATACACACACACACAACGAAGATATATATACACATATACACACAAATACATAATATATAAATATATAGATAAATATGTATTAATATATATTTGAGTTTTGAGAAAATTATAATGCCACTGTCAAGTATATTTAACTACCAGCAAATATTAAGGCATTAAGATTATTAACCTGTAGAGAAAAAAGAATGTTCCTCTGTGTTTTATTTGTGGTTCAGATTTTCTTAAAATGAAAATTTAGAATACTAGAACTCTTGCTATTTCCATGCATATACTGTCTAATTTTTATTGTATATATTTTTGTCAGGGAGAATGATGTCTAAACTAAGAAACTGAAGTAGCACCTCCTCTATGTTACATAGATATATTAGCATAGGAAAACAGGAGAAAAATCAATGAATAGTTAAGGAAAGAGCTTTTATGTATAATTCTATTAAAATCTACAGGTCAAATGCCGAGGCAGAAGACAGTCTTTAAAGTGTAATCCTGATGCTTGGAGAAAACAATGCAAAGAACTGTTGAGCCTCATTTATGAACGTGAAGACTCAGAGCCATTTCGACAGCCAGCTGATCATCTTTCTTATCCAGTAAACATACACTTGTTTAAATAATTGCCAATATGTAATTTCCCACAAATGTACATGCTAAAATCTAGTTACAAGCTACTTTTCCCCTTTTTTCCTTTCTTCCTTCTTTCCTTCCTCTCTTCCTTCATCCCTCCCTCCCTCCTTCCTTCCTCTTCCTTCCTTTCTTGTATATCTTTTAATTGTGAAAGTGGGTAGAGTGATTAATCATGACTTTGAAATTCCAGTCATGTACTTTGTGTGTAAATTATATAGTTGTGAACCAAATTTGAATCTAAATATATTTGCAATTCCTTCCTGCTTTCATTTTGGATATTTGTTTAATAAGTTTTGCTAACTTCTAATACATTTCTACTCACTGGAGACCCCTGGTAACATATGTCAGCCCTGTTTAATTTATACTAAATGTGTTATCCAATATGATCACTTAGAGTAATCAATGTATGCCGTATTACCTTTCATAAAAGATAAAAACATGAGAATTTAGATTATAGGATTCTTTTTTTGGGAGTGTATCTATTTATGTGTTGAATGACCATTTAGTGTAGATAGCAAATCTGTCTTAACTTTTTCAGAGAAGAGTTACAGCAGTATTTCAGAAATGCATCAGACCATCCTCTGAAATTAGTAAACATAAATATTTTCTGCATACACAGGTTTTAGTTGGGAAAAATATTAAAATAAAAAACAGAATTATGTTCAACAAAGCTCATTTTGTTTGTAGGGAGTTTGAGTAGAATAAATTAGTCTTATGTTTCTCGTAGTAGAGGACAATGGTGAATGTAGAATTCCTTCATCTTAAAGTACAGTCAGTAAAAACCTAATTCCTATTTATGGAACTTAAAGCTTTTAAAATCATAATTGCATTGCAAATCTTGATATTTTGTTGTAGTAGTCTGGAGATACAATATATCCTCTTTACCCTAATAGGGCCATCAAGAGCAAGAGGGAGAATCCTCAGAGTCAGTTGTCCCAGAAAGACAAGATCCATCTCTTTCTGAGGTAGACCTAGTATTCTCTTAAAAGACATACACTGGTTGTTTTTGCAGTGTTTTACTTTTTAAAATTTCCATACTATAAATGAAACTTTTATAATTCGTAAAGCTGTTTTCCAACTCTTCTCACTCTCTTTTTATCTTTGATTTTTTTGGTTGTTTATGTTTTTGTTTTGTTTTTTGTGGTTTTTTTTTTTAAGGTTTTTTTTTTAAGATTTATTTATTTTGTTTAGAGCGAGAGAGACCATGAGCAGGGGGGGAGGAACAAAGGGAGAGGGAGAAAAGCAGACTCCTCACTGAGTAGGGAGCCTGACACAGGGCTCGATCTGAAGACCCTGAGATCATAACCTGAGCCAAAACCAAGAATTGAACACTTAACCAACTGAACCATCCAGGTGCCCCTATGTTTTTGTTTTTTAAATCAACATGTGTTTCCAGGTGTGTTCTTTGTGGCATCTGCATACATGTTTATTTGTTTCTATAGATCTAAAGTTACTGAAGTGGAGTAGAAAACATTAATTGCACAGTATGTCTGTATTGCAGCTGATTGTACCCACTGGGACTTCATTCAGCAACCTTACTGGATCTTTTGAGTTTTGGTCACATTACACAAGTTCCAACATATTTCCTCTATGAAAATCTTTGCTTCATAAGCTATGCTATGTTGGAATATACTTTTGGTTGTTATGATTTAAGACAAAAAAGATTTTTAAAGATAGATTAAGAGCAATCGTGGTCTCTTACACTTGGAAAAATATTTTCTCTTTTTTTATAATACTTTCCCTCTGCCCATTCTTCTGGCTCTTTGGCTTCTTTGCAAGAAATGTGGTGATTGTTACTGAATGATTTTAAATGGGATGTGGGATCTAATACTATGGTTTTCACTCCAAAATGGTTATTTATTGATGGTTATGGTATATGTAAGTATAAATTTTAGATTTCATTCCATATGATGAATGTAGGCATATCTTAACTAGACTTGACAGATCTAGGTTAAAATAGAGAGAATCTTCTCCCTTCCCTAATCAAAATCAAACTAATTCAAAATTTACAAGACTACAGACTTCAATGAAGCACAAGTGTCATATTCATTAAAAAGCAAAACTATAGATGCTAGGCACAGACATGGCCAGTTTGACTTTGACCTTCAACTAATGACGTTTTAGGTAGAATGCCCTCCTAGCTGGGAATATCTTGGAAATATGTAGCTAATTTGTGTCATGGAACTATTTAATTATATGTGAATAATCCCATCTTCTACCTTCATTGAGCACTTTGCCAGGGAATTGGAGGCTGCTTCAGCCTTTAAGCAAAAAATGGAATTATGTATTCTGTAGGGATAAAGCCAGTGGCTGTGCATTTTCTATTCTGTCTTTTGAGAGAATCATATGGTTATCGATTTCAGGGTAAAGGCTGACTCTCCCAAAGACCCCTGCTGTTTTCCTGAGTTACCAAAGGAACTCTGTTTAAATGAATGGTTTTGATTGGGGTAGATAGTTGGCAGATTGAAAAGCAGTGTGTTTATTTCATGGTGGATTGGTGATGCAAATCTCAGTACCATTGTATTATGTAGTATTGTTACCCAGCCTGTGTATTTAATAACACATTCTTCTTTGTAGGATTATCCAAATGTTATAGACACTCCTATGGACTTCAGCACTGTGAAAGAAACTTTGGAAGCAGGAAATTACAGTAGTCCTCTGGAATTTTATAAGGACGTTCGCCAAATATTCAGCAACTCCAAAGCTTATACCTCTAATAAAAAATCAAGGGTATGAAAAAAACAATATTAGGTGGATTAATTACTTAAGCATTTACATATATATGTATATCAGGTAGTTTACTTTCATCAGTTTTAAAACTACTAAAAAAGTATATATTACAGTTATGACATGGTTACTGATATTTGATATTTTCCTTGTTTTGTCAGAACTTAAATATCTTAAGAACAAAAAATTAGTAATAATATTTTTTGGTTTTTGTAATCACTGGTATCTGATTAACTTTTAAATCAGTTGTGCACTAAATATATACTTGCCCACTTTCACCTCATATAAGATGAATTTTCGCTAATTTCTGCAGGCATAATTTTTTCACTTTTGGTTTACTTCCTACATATCCATTTACATATGTTTACATACTATTTGAAACTGTAAGTTTCATATTTTGAAGCCTTTTTTCAGCTTATATATTATGAACATTTTCCCATGTTGTTATGACTCTTTGAAAACAGTTTTAATGTCTCCATAGTATTCTATTGTATGGTTGTTTTATGTTATTTAACCAGTGCCCTGGTGCTTGAGATTTAGGTGGTTTCTAATTTTTAATATTACATGAATAATGTTGTGGCCTTCATCTTTAACATCTTTGAACATAATTATTTTGTGTGTGCAATTCTCTGATATATACTTACAGTAAATTCCCAGAAGCAAAATTATTACTGAAAGGATAGATATATTTTTAATATTTTTGGTACATAATGCAAATTGTTGTTTTAGAATCTTGTTCCAGTTAAAATACTCACTAGCAACATATAAGAATCTTTTTCCTACCCTTCCCAACATTGGATATGATCTTTTAAAAATCTTTGTTAATTTCTAGGATAAAATGATATCTTATTTTAATTATTTAGGAAGAGTTTTTCAAGTGTATGAAATTGCACTTATATTTTGTCTGAAAGGATAATGCTGATACTAGTCCAGGCATGTTTATACTTTTTATTTTCATATAATTAAAGTAGTTGCTTTTTACCTTTTCAGATCTATAGCATGACACTGCGATTATCTGCCTTATTTGAAAATCATATTAAAAATATCATCTCTGAATATAAGTCAGGAATGCAGAGTCAGAAGAGGAGAAGGCCACGATACAGAAAACGTCTAAGAAGCAGCAGCAGTTCATTATCTAGTAGCAGAGCTCCTAGGTATGTTACACTGATGTAGAATTTTATGTTTTAAGGCATTTTATGTATATTACCTCATTTCTTAAAGTTTATTGAATAGTTTTAGAAGATCCAAAGATCAAAAAGATTTTTAAAGAACTCTTATACTTGTGTAAAGCTGGAGTTGGTAACCCAAAGCTTTGTTTATGTGGATTTTATTATGCCAAAAACTATTTTTTTTTAGTTTTAATGATTGAAATTTAACTTTGTCATATTACCAATTTGAAGCATTTCACTTAAATTATAAGGCATTTCTTTGGTCAACATAAGCATTTTGTATCATACTGTCTATCATAATATGTTGCTAATAGAAAAAAAATGTTCATTGTTATATATTTTAAATTGTAGTCCCAAAGGGAAGCAGAAACAAATGAAGTTGCAGCCTAAAATTGACCAGAATACCTCAGTGTCTTATGCAAGGACTAGCTCTCCTTTCTCGTCTCCCGGTAAATGTCTTTTGATTTTAGTGTTCTATATTTCAATTTAATACTGATATTAAAGAGGTAGAAGAGGCAGCATGATTTATAGTACAAAGAGCAATGGATTTGGATGTAGAAAAGTTGTATTTTATTCCCAATTCTTCTAACTGTGTGGCCCTGGGTAAGACATTAGGCCATAGAATTCAGTTTCTTCATTTTTAAAATGAAAGTGTTGAGACTAGATGAATTATAAAGTCTCTTAGTTTTGGGACTCCTGGGTGGCTCTGTCAGTTAAACGTCTGCCTTTGGCTCGGGTCATGACCCCGGGGTGCTGGGATCGAGTCCCATATCTGGCTCCTTGCTCGGTGGGGAGCCTGTTTCTCCCTCTGCCTGCTGCTCCCCCTGTTTGTGCTCTCTCTGACAAATAAATAAAATTTAAAAAATAATTTAAAAATAATAAAATTTAAAAAAATAAAGTGTCTTATTTTTAAAATTCTGTAACTATAATTTTTAACTCTGTAATAGAGCACTCATTTACAACATATTTGCAAACACAAAAATTGAGGATTCGTTATCTGGGGAGGTGGTTTTCTTGGACAAGTTTTTCTGACATTCTGTGCTTAAAAACTTAATGATGTGATGAAACATTTGTTCTCAATACATTCATATTTCCCTCTTCAAACAACTTGTATTTTTGATGTTGGAGTACAATAACTGAGTGAGATATAGTTTTAAAATACAGCCTGTTTAATTTTTCTGAAAACATGATAATTATGTTAATATTACAGTCTTTTTAAATATAAGTTTCAGATGCTGCTGAAGGCCTTTCATTATATTTACTTGATGATGAACTGGATGGGCCATTTTCTTCATCGAGCTTCAGTGGATATAGCCGAAGTGGAAATAGCCATGACCCAGGGAAAGCCAAATCATTTCGGAATAGAGTTTTACCAATTAAACAAGGTAGGAAATAAATATGGACTGGGCATTTATTCTTTGTTCTCTTATGATGGCAGATGAATCATTTAAAAGCTGATATATTTACGTAGTAAAAATTAGCTTAATTATAGTTAATGACAATTTTAATGTTGTCAAATAAATTTGAATAAGATAGGATTTCATATCCACAATCAGGAACAGGCCATTAGCAGATTCCAATAACTATTTCAAAACATATTTTAGGTCTTTTAAAATAAAATATGAAATGAATAGGGAGGAAAAGAGATATTTCAAACCAAACCCTTTTTTAAAATTGAGATAGCCCTTAAAAATATAAGACCTACCTAAAGGTGATTTTGGAATGTTTTTTCCTTTGTTATTAATACAGTTTAATATGTGAAATATGTTTTTATTTTTTATAAATTTTAATGAAAGATTAAGTAGCATATCCATTGTTGTTGAACTATCAAATGACTTAAAAATGGACTTTCTAAAGATATATTTTAATTGGTTATATGAAAAATATTGAAACATTTGATTACTTTAAAATATTAGTACCTTTATTTTTCCTAATTTGTATCTTTATTCTCTTCTCTGATCGTGCTGCACGTTGCTGACTCATGCCACTTTCTTCTCTTTTTTCCCCTCCCCTTCACTGTCAAGCAATTAGAAAGAATAGCTTATATTTCTTACTTTTATTTTCTTTCCATCTAAAACTTCCTTTATCCTTTATTGTCTGGCTTCTGACCCCACCATTCTCCAAAACTGTTCTCCCCAGAATCACTTGTTCTCTTTAGTAACCAACCAGTGTTCTTTCCTTAGTCCCTATCTCCTCGATTTTCTCTATCTTTACATACTATTAAATACCCCCTCTAGGAACTCTACTGCCAGGCTTCTTTCCGGATTATCCTACATCTCTGTTTTTCTCACATTTCTATATTTTCTGTTTCTTTTCTTTGGCTGTACTTAACTCCTATATGCAGAGTTTCCGACAGGTTTCTTGATTTGTTTTAGGCTTTTTTTTTTTTTCTTTTGGTCATCTACAAATAATCTAATAAATATATCACTCATCTTTATGCTGATGACTCTCCAAATTCACATATCTAGCCCTAACATCTCTTTATTCTACCCATCTCATTTCCAAGTGCTTCCTAAGATAATTTCCTTGGGTGCTTATTAGCCATCTTTTCTGTCTCAAGCTTACTTCTATTTCTGCACTCACTATTTTAGTTAATGCCACCACCATCTTCCTAGTCACCCAACTTAAAATCTTGCAGTGTACTTAGACACTTCTTTTACCCCTCATATCTAGTCAGTTGCTAAGTTTTGTGAATTCTAAAACTCTAATACAACTTAAACCTTTTGTCTACAGTTTCTATTGCTATCACCTTAGTCTCTAGCCTACTATATTAGTCAGCTTGGGCTGTTACAATATGATATCACAGACTGGGTGGCTTAAAAGCAGATATTTATTTTTAACAACTTTATCGAGATATCACTGACATATAAAATATTGTATATATTTAAAATGTGCAACTTGATGTCTTGATATATATATACATTGTGAAATGGTCACCACAATTAAACTAATTATAACATATCCATCACTCTACATAGTTACCCTGTATGTGTGTTAAAAGTTAAGATCTCTCCTTTTAGCAAATTTCAACTGTACAGTACAGTATTGTTATCTATAATCACCGTGCTGTACCTTAGATACCCAGAATTTACTCATTCTGAATAACTGAATCTTTATACCCTTTGACCAGTGTCTCCCCAATTCCTCTTCCTCCAGCCCCTAGCAACCACCATCCTACTCTGTTTCTATGAGTATGACTGTTTACAATTATATATATAAGTGACATGCAGTATTTCTCTTGCCCTGTCTTCCTCATTTTGCTTAGCATAATGTCTTCCCAGCTCTGAACATATTATCACAAATGGCAAAATTTCCTTCTTTTTAAAGTCTCAGTAATATTCCACTGTGGGGTGTGAGTGTGTGTGTGTGTGTGTGTGTGTGTATTACATTTTTTTACATTCATCTGTAGAAAGACATATAGATTATTTCCATATCTTGGCTATTGTGAATAATGCTACTGTGAACATGGGAGTACAAATATCTCTTGAAGATCCTGATTTCCATTCCTTTGGATATATTTTCAGAAGTGGGGTTACTAGATCAAATGATAGTTGTATTTTTAATTTTTTGAGGAACCCCCATAAATATTTCCATAATGGCTATACTAATTTTCCCTTTTCTCCACATCCTTGCGAACAACTGTTATCTCTTGTCTTTTTTTTTTTTTTCAAAGAAAGAGAACTTGGCCAGTAATATTTATTTCTATAAAACAAGGTGAGTGTACAAAAAGACCACCACAGGACCATGTGCATCAGACATTTCCCATGCTCTGCATTTCCTCCCTCAGGAGCACTGTGCATGAGACCTGGGAAGGATGAGGGGTGCTGGTGCAGGGTGCCGATGGAGGATGGAAGAAACAGGACATAGACATGTGGTGTCATGCCCACAGCCACATTGGATGCTGTCCTTTCTTAAAACGTATTTTAAATCCAGTTAGTTACCATACACTGTTATATTAGTTTCAGATATACAATATGTGATTTAACAGTTACATACATCACCTGGTACTTGTCATGACAAGTGCACTCCTTAATCCTCATCACCTATTTAACCCATCCCCCCACCCGCCTCCCCTCTGGTAACCATCAGTTTGTTCTCTATAATTAAGAGTCTGTTTCTTGATTTGTCTCTCTCTCTTTTCTTCTCTTTGCTCATTTGTTTTGTTTCTTAAATTCAACATATGAGTGAAGTTCTATGGTATTTGTCTTTCTCTGACTGACATATTTCACTTAGTGTATTACTCTCTAGCTCCATCCATGTCATTGCAAATGGCAAGATTTCATTATTTTTTATGGCTGAATAATATTCCACTGTGTGTATGTGTCTTTGTGTGTCTGTGTGTGTGTGTGTGTGTACATGTACCGCATCTTCTTTATCCATTCATTATTCAATGGATACTTGGGCTCCTTCCATATCTTGGCTATTGCTGATAATGCTGCTATAAACACAGGGGTGCATGTATGCCTTTGTAATAATGTTTTTGTATTTTTTTTTAAAGATTTTATTTATTTATTTGAGAGAGAGAGAATGAGAGACAGAGAGCACAAGAGGGAAGAGGGTCAGAGGGAGAAGCAGACCCCCTGCTGAGCAGGGAGCCCGATGTGGGACTCGATCCCGGGACTCCAGGATCATGACCTGAGCCGAAGGCAGTCGCTTAACCAACCGAGACACCCAGGCGCCCATGTTTTTGTATTCTTTGGGTAAATACACAGTAGTGTGATTTCTGGGTCATAAGGTAGTTCTATTTGTACCTTTTTGAGGAACCATAATGTTTTGCACAGTGACTATACCAGATTGCATTCCCATCAGCAGTACAAGAGGGTTCCATTTTCTCCACAACTTCGCCAACACCCGTGTTTCTTGTGTTGGTGATTTTAGACATTCTGACAGGTGTGATGTGGTATCTCATTATAGTTTTGATTTGCATTTCTCTCACAGTAAGTGATGATGAACATCTTTTCATGTGTCTGTTTGCCATCTGGATGCCTTGATGTCTTCCTTGAAGAAATGTCTGTTCATGTCTTCTGCCCATTTTTAATTAGATTATTTGTTTTGGGGTGTTGAGTTTTGTAAGTTCTTATATATTTTGGATACTAACCCTTTATCAGATATCACTTGCAAATACCTTCACGCATTCAGGAGGTTGCCATGTAGTTTTCTTGATTATGTCCTTCACTGTGCAGAAGCTTTTTATTGATGTAGTCCCAATAATTTCTTTTTGCTTTTGTTTCCCTTGACTCTGGAGACATATGCAGTAAGAAGTTGCTACAACCAATGTCAAAAAGGTTACTGCCTGTGTTCTCTTCTAGGACTTTTATGGTTTCAGGTCTCACATTTAGGTCTTTAATCCATTTTGAATTTGTTTTTATGTATGTTTTAAGAAAGTGGTCCACTTTCTGTCTTTTGCATGTTGCTATCCAGTTTTCCCAACACCAGTTGTTGAAGAAACTGTCTTTTCCCCATTGGATATTTCTTCCTACTTTATTAAAGATTAATTGACCATATAGTTGTGGGTTCATTTCTTGGTTTCTATTCTGTTCCATTGATCTGTGTTTCAATTTTTGTGCCAGTACCATACTGTTTTCAACACTACAGCTTTGTAATGTAGTTGAAGTCTAAAACTGATGCCTCCAGTTTTGCTTTTCTTTTTCAAGATTGCTTTGGCTATTTGGGGTCTTTGTGGTTCCATACAAATTTTAGGATTGTTCTAGTTCTGTAAAAAAGGCTGTTGGCATTTTGATTAGGGTTGCATTAAATGTGTAGATTGCTTTGGGTACTATAGACATTTTGACAATATTTGTTCTTCCAATCCATGAGCATGGAATGTCTTTCCATTTCTTTGTGTCATCTTCAATTACTTTCATCAGTGTTTTGTAGTTTTCAGAGTCCAGGTCTTTCACCTCTTTGGTTAGGTTTATTCCTAGGTATCTTATTATTTTTGGTGTAATTATAAATGGGATTATTTTCTTATATAGAAATGAAGCAAATTTCTGTACTTTGATGTTTTTATCCTGTGACTTTACTAAATTTGTTTATCAGTTCTAGCAGTTTTGTGTATGTGTGTGGAGTCTTTCAGGTTTTCTCTATACAGTATCATGTCATCAGCAAATAGTGAAAGTTTTATTTCTTCCTTCCCTATTTGGATGAATTTTATTTCATTTTGTTTTCTGATTGCTTTGTCTGGGACTTCCACTATGTTGAATAAAAGTGGTGAGAGTGGACAGTCCTTGTCTTGTTCCTGACGTTAGGGAAAAAGTTCTCAGTTTCGCCATATTAAGGATGATGTTAGCTGTGGATTTTTCATATATGGCCTTTATGATGTTGAGGTATGTTCCCTCAAAACCTGCTTTGTTGAGGGCTTTTATAATGAATAGATGTTGTACTTTGTCAAATGTTTTTTCTGTGTGTATGGAAATAATCATATGGTTCTTATCTTTTCTCTTACTGATGTCATGTATCACATTGATTGATTTGTGAATGTTGAACTAACTACCTTTGCAATCCATAAATAAAACCCACCTGATGCTGGTGAATGATTCTTCTAATTTATTGTTGGATTCATTTTGCTACTATTTTATTGAGGATTTTTGCATCTATGTTCATCAAAGATATTATATTGGCTTGTAGTTCTATTTTTTAGTGGTGTCTTTATCTAGTTTTGGTATCACGGTAAAGCTGGCCTCATAGAATGAAGTTGGAAGTTTTCCTTCCTTTTCTATTTTTTGGAGTAGTTGGAAGAGAATGAGTGTTTACGCTTCTTTAACTGTTTGGTAGAATTCCCCTGTGAAGCCGTCTGGCTCTAGACTTTTGTTTGTTGGGAGTTTTTGATTACTGAATCAATTTCTTTGCTGGTTTCTGTATCTCCAGATTTTCTATATCTTCCTGTTTCACTTGTGGTAGTTTATATGTTTCTAGGCATGTATCCATTTCTTCCAGGGTTGTCCAGTTTGTTGGTATATATAGTTTTTCATAATGTTCTCTTACGGTTGTTTGTATTTCTGTGGTAGTGGGTGTTATTTCCCCTCTCTGTGATTTTACTTATCTGAGTCCTTTCTCTTTTTTTCATCGTACTTCTGACTAGAGATTTATCAATTTTATTGATCTTTTTTTTTCCAAACAACCAGCTCCTGGTTTCATTGATCTGTTCTATTATTGTTTTAGTTTCTGTATCATTTATTTTTCCTCTAGTCTTTATTATTTCTTTCTTTCTGCTGGCTATAGGTTTTCTTTTTCTTTTTCTAGCTCCTTTAGGTATAAGGTTAGGTTGTTTATTTAAGATTTTTCTTTCACCTTTAGGTAGGCATATATTATTATAAACTTCCCTCTTAGGACCACTTTTGCTGCATCCCAAAGGTTTTGGACCATTCTGTTTTCATTTTCATTTGTTTCCATGTATTTTTTATTTCTTATTTCCTAGTTGACCATTCATTGTTTAATACCATGTTATTTAACCTCCATATATTTGTGGTCTTTCCTCATTTTTTCTTGTGGTTGACTTCTAGTTTCATAGCATTGTGGTTAGAAAAGTTGCATGGTATGACTTTGATCTTCTTGAATTTGTTGAGGCTTCTTTTGTGGCCTAGTGCATGATCTGTTTTGGAGACAGTTCCATGTGCACCTGAAAAGAATGTATATTCTGCTGTCTTAGGATAGAATGTTCTGAATATATGTGTTAAATCCATCTGTTTCAGTATGTCATTCAAAGCCATTATTTCCTCATTGATTTTTTGTTTAGGTGATCTGTCCATTCACGTAAATGTGCTGTTAAAGTCCCCTACTATTGTTGTATTATTATCAATTAGTTCCTTTATGTTTGTTATTAATTGTTATATGTATTTGGGTGTTCCTATGTTAGGTGTATAAATATTTACAATTGTTTTATATTCTTGTTGAATTCCTTATTGTGTAGTATCTTTTGTCTCTTCTTACAGTCTTTGTTTTAAAACTAGTTTGTCCTTATAAGTATCGCTACTTTGGCCTTCTTTTGACATACATTTGTGTGATAGATGTTTCTCCATCCTTTAATTTCAATTTGCATGTACCTTTAGGTCTAAAATGAATCTCCTTTGTCTGAGGAAAGCATCCACATCCTAGAGACCATCTGGGAAGCCCTGGCTTTGGGTGAATGCACTAACCTCTGCCTCTAGACTTCTTCCCAGTCTGCTCCTACCTCCAGGTCCTGGGCCCAAGCCATGGCCTCCAGCCCAGCCCTCTGTCCCTGCTGCAGACTGGCTGCCCCCACAGCCCACGTCCCTCTATCCTGCCCATTTCTCCTGCCTAATGGGGTTTTGTGCAATTCGGGTGTTTTTCCATAAGTTGACCCTTGTATTAATAGAGCCTTTAGGAGATTTTTTGATAGAAACCAAGGACCTCCCTTCAGCTCTGAACAGGTTTCTCCCTTAATTCTAACCCAAAGAATTATGTGCCTTTCTAGTTTAGTCAAATTTGTGGATGGCTTCTCCCCCTTTCCCATTCTACATTCTTAGTCCTGTGTTAGCTTCACATCTCAAAAATGGTGAAATGTGCATCAGTCCAATAAAATACGAGGGCGCCTGGGTGGCTCAGTTGGTTAAGCGACTGCCTTCGGCTCAGGTCATGATCCTGGAGTCCCAGGATCAAGTCCCGCATCGGGCTCCCTGCTCGGCAGGGAGTCTGCTTCTCCCTCTGACCCTCCTCCTTCTCATGCTCTCTGTCTCTCATTCTCTCTGTTTCAAATAAATAAATAAAATCTTTAAAAAAATAAATAAATAAATACGAAATAACCATAAATAAATAAATAAATAAGTAAGTAAAATGAATCTCATTGTAAGCTGCTTACAACTGTAGATGGATCTTGTTTTTTTTTTTTAATCCATTCTGTCACCCTGTGTGTTTTGATTTTAGCATTTAGTCCATTTACATTCAAAGTACTTATAGATATGTATTTAGTGCTATTTTATTACTTGTTTTATGGTTGTTTCTGAAGATTTTCTCTGATCCTTTCTTGTCTTTCTCTCTTTCATGTCTTGCTGATTTTTTAAGTGATATATTTCTCTTTATTCTTTGCATATTTATTAGAGGTTTTTAATATATGGTTACCAGTACATTTGTATATACTTTGTATATACTCTTCTGTATATACAAGTACATATTAAGCTGATAATCCTTAAGATTGGACACATTCTTTACCCCCCTCCCCATGCTTTAAATATATGCTGTTATATTTTATATCCTTTTATCTTGTGAATTCCTTGCCTGATTTTTTCACAGAAATATCCATGTTTACTGCTTTTATGTTTCCTACCTTTATATTGTAACTTTTGGTCTCTCCCTTCTACTCAGAGTCCCCTTAAATATTTCTTGTAGGGCTGGTTTAATGCTTATGAAACTCCTTTAGTTCTTGAAAGGGAAATTCTACCTCCTCTTCTGAATGATAGCCTTGCTAATAGAGTATTCTTGGCTGCAGATTTTTCCTATTCCACTCCCTTCTGGCTAGGAAAGCGTCCATTGAAAAATCTCCTGCTAGTCTTAGGCATTTTTCCTTCTATGTTACTATCTTTTGTCTTGATGATTTAAAAATTTTCTCTTTATCACACTACCATCAAGAGTGTTTCTCATTTCATTTATTGTACCCTTCATCTCTGCTATGTTCTTCTTTATTTCTGTGTTAAGTTTCTCATTCATGTCTTTCACTTTCTTCTCAAGTCCATTGAGGATCCTTATGATGATTGCTTTAAATTCTCTATCAGGCATGTTACTTATATCTGTTTCGCTTCAATCTCTGGCCATGGCCTGGGCCTGTTCTTTCATTTGGGATAAATTTCTCTTTCTCCTCATTTTGTCTACCTCTCTGTGTCTGTTTCTCTGTGTTAGGAAAGTCACCTATGTCTTTTGCTCTTGAAAGTAGTGACTTTATGAAGAAGAGCCCCTGCAATGCCCTGCAGTGCAGAGTCCCCTGTTCACCAGAACTTGGCCCTTCATGAGAGGATCCTTTGTGTGTTGTTTATGCCCTGCTGTTGTGTCTGAGTCACTTTTCCTTTCAGTACAGTCATCTGAACTGACTTTCTGCCTTTTCTGGGCTGTGCCTGCTCTCTGTGGTATTAGTGGGACCCAGGCAGGCCAGCTCTGAGGGGGTGTGCCCTCCAGGGAACTAGGGGCATGACAGGGGTGTTAGCAAAATTTGTGCTGGTCTACTAGTTTTAAGTTGGAATCCTGAGGTACTACAGCAGCTGGGTCTATGCACCAGGGTAGCTGGGTGCATCACGATGTCTGTGGCTCAGTGTGCCCAGGCAACATGGCAGGGCTCGGCAGCTGAACATGGTGTGCTTTGGCAGCTGTGCACCTGGTGGCTGGGTGAGTCCCCACAATGTTAATAAAATTTGCCCTTAGTCAAGGGTCCAGGCCAGCAGGCTTGAAGTGGATAAGTCCTCAGGAGAACTTGTGGGCGTGGTGCACTGCTAGTGGGTTAGGTAGCAAGTATCTGTGCAGTCCCGCCTCCTGCACGTGGCCCATCGTTTATGCTAGGGGGCAGGGGAGGAAAATGCCACCTGCCAGCTCCCTCATTTTTGGAGAAGTCCCCCAACATGCTCCAAAATCAGTATGAACACGTTTCCTTTTTGCCCCCGGGGTTGTATAAACCTGTTTTCCTGTTGCCTCCTGGTGCAATCTGCTATCTCTTTAAGTGTGGCTACCCAGGTATCACTCACCCTCCAGAGTTGCCCAGTGTGGAGTCAACTGACTTTTAAAGCTCCAGGCTCCAGGTCCCAGTGGTTAAACAAACACAGGAATTCAGCCCCTGTGGTTTTCAAGGCCAAACATTATGGGGATTAGTCTTCCCTATGTGAGCTCCTTGGGGCAAGGCCCCATTTCTCTGCCATTTCCACTCACATAGCTACCTTCCTCCAGGCAGGAGTCTCCCTCCACATTTATGACATTCCTAACCTTTTGGATGCAGCTTCTTCTCTATATTTAGTTGTGGAGTTTGTTCTTCCAGTCTTTGGATCACTCTCCTGTTTATTGACTTGGATGTGGATGATATCTACTGAAAACATGGAACAGGGTGAGCTTAGGGTTCTCCTACTCCACAATCTTCCCAAACTCCTCTCTCCTCTTGTCTTTTTTTTTCCTGTCTTTTTCTATATGAAGTTTTGTTCTAATTCCAGTATAGTTAACATACAGTGTTACATTAGTTTTTGGTATACAATATAGTGATTCAAGAATTCTATACATTACTCAGTGCTCATCATGATAAGTGTACTTTAATCCCCTTCACCTGTTTCACCCATCCTCCCACCCTCTGGTAACCATCAGTTTGTTCTCCATAGTTAAATGTCTCCTGTTTTGTCTCTCTCTCTCTCTTTTTTCCTTTGCTCATTTGTTTTGTTTCTTACATCCCACATATGAGTGAAATTATATGGTATTTGGTTATCTCTGACTGACTTATTTTGTGTATCCTTATACTCTCTAGCTCTATCCATGTCATTGTAAGTGCCAGATTTCATTTTTTATGGCTGATGAATATTCCATTATACATATATACCACACTTTCTTTATTCATTCATCTATCAATGGACAGTTGGGCTCCTTTCATAATTTGGCTATTGTAAATAGTGCTGCAATAAATGTAAGGGTGCATATATACCTTTGAATTAATATTTTGGTATTCTTTGGATAAATACCTAGTAGTGCAATGGCTGAATAATAGGGTAGTTCTATTTTTTTTTTTTTTTTTAAAAAGATTTTATTTATTTATTTGACAGAGAGAGATATAGCGAGAGAGGGAACACAAGCAAGGGGAGGGGGAGAGGGAGAAACAGGCTTCCCGCTGAGCGGGGAGCCTGATGCGGGGCTTGATCCCAGGACCCTGGGACCATGACCTGAGCCGAAGGCAGACGCTTAACGACTGAGCCACCCAGGTGCCCCAGGGTAGTTCTATTTTTAACTTCTTGAGGAACCTCCATGCTGCTTTTCAGAGTGGCTGCATCAGTTTGCATTCCCAACAACAGTGCAGGAGGGTTCCTTCTACTCCACATCCTTGCCAACATCTGTTGTTTTCTGTATTGTTGATTTTAGCCATTCTGATAGGTGAGAGGTGATAACTCATTGAAGTTTTGATTTGCATTTCTCTGATGATTTGAGATGTTGATCACTTTTTCATATATATACAATAAACATTTATTTCCTCACAGTTTTGGAGGCTCAAAGTCCAAGATCAAGGTGCCAACAGGGCATCTGGTCAGGACTCTCTTCCTAGCTTGCTGATGGCTGCCTTCTTGATGTGTCATTACATGGGTTTTTCATTGTATATCCACAGACAGGAAGAGAGAGTGAGCACTGCTATCTCTTCCTCTTCTTTTAAGGATACCAATTCTAGTACTTTAGCGCCTACACTTATGACTTCATTTAATTTTAACGACTTCCTTATAGGATCTGTCTCCAAATACAGATACATTGGGGGATAGGGCTTTACCATATGTAACTTTTTAAAGTTTTTATTTAAATTCCAGTTACTTAATGTACACTGTTATATTAGTTTCAGTATACAGTATAGCAATTCAGCACTTCCATACAACACCTGGTGCTCATCACAACTGCACTCCTTAATCCCCATCACCTAACCCATCCCCCCACCAAACTCTCCTCTGATAACCATCAGTTTGTTCTGAACAGTTAAGAGTCTGTTTCTTGGTTTGCCTCTCTTTCTCTTTTTTTCCCTGTGCTCATTTGTTTGGTTCCTTCAGGTCCATGTATGAGTGAAATCATATGGTATTTGTCTTTGACTTATTTTGCTTAGCATAATACTCTCTAGCTCCATTTATGTCGTTGCATGAGTAATATTCCATTATTTATGTATACCACATCTTCTTTATTCATTCATCTTTCAGTGGACATCTGGGCTTTTTCAATAATTTGGCTATTGTAGATAATATTGTTATAAACATGGGGGGGTGTGTATCCTTTTGAATTAGTATTTTGGTATTCTTTGGGTAAATACCTAGTAGTGCAATTGCTGGGTCATAGGGTAGTTCTATTTTTTAACTTTTTGAGGAACCTACATACTCTTTTCCACAGTGGCTGCATCAGTTTGCATTCCCACCAGTAGTGTAAGAGGATTCCCCTTTCTCCACATCCTCAAAACATGTGTTGTTTCCTCTCTGGTTAACTTTAGCCATTCTGACAGGTGTGTGGTAATATCTCATTGCAGTTCTGAATTGTATTTCCCTGTTAAAGATGTTGAACATCTTTTCATGTGTCGGTTGGCCATTTGTATGTCTTCTTTGGAAAATACTTATTCATGTCTTCTGTCCAGTTTTAAATTGGATTGTTTGTTTTTTTGGGTGTTGAGTTTTATAACTTCTTTATATATTTTGGATACCAAATCTTTATCAGATATGTCATTTGCAAATATCTTATCCCATTCCATAGGTTGCCTTTTAGTTTTATTGTTTCCTTTGCTGTGCAAAAGTTTTTCATTTTTATTTTTTTAATTGTATTTATTATTCATTTGAGAGAGAGAGTGTGTACAAGCAGGAGGAGCAGCAGAGAGAGAGGGAGAAGCAGGCTCCCAGCTGAGCAGAGAGCCCAATGTGGGGCCCAATCCCAGGACCCTGGCATCATGACCTGAGCCAAAGGCAGATGCTTAACTGACTGAGCCACCCAGGCACCCCCCCCCCAGAAGCTTTTAATTTTGATGAAGTCCCAGTAGTTTATTTTTGCTTTTATTTCCCTTGCCTCAGGAGGTATAGCCAGAAAGAAGTTGCTATGGCTGATGTCAAAGAGGTTACTGCCTGTGTTCTCCTCTAGGATGTTAATGGCTTTCTGTCTCTCATTTAGGTCTTTCATCTGTTTTGAATTTACTTTTGTGTATGGTGTAAGAAAATGGTCTGGTTTCATTCTTTTTCATGTTGTTGTCCAGTTTTCCCAACACCATTTTTGAAGAGACTGTCTTTTACCCATTGGATATTCTTTCCTCCCTTGTTGAAGATTAATTGACCATATAATTGTGGGTTCATTTCCTGGTTCTCTATTCTGTTCCATTGATCTATGTGTCTAATTTTGTACCAGTACCATACTGTTTTCATCACTACAGCTTTGTAATGTAATTTGAATTCCAGAACTGTGATGCCTCCAGCTTTGCTTTTGTTTTTCAGGATTGCTTTGCCTGTCCAGGTCTTTTGAGGTCCAGTAGAAATTTTAGTGTTGTTTATTCTAGCTCTGTGAGAAATGCTGTTGATATGTTGATAGGGATTACATTAAATGTGTAGATTGCTTTCAGTAATATAGACTTTTTAACAATATTTGTTCTTCTTCTGTTCCATGAGCATGGAATATCTTTCCATTTCTTTGTGTCATCTTTAATTTCTTTCATCAGTGATGTATAGTTTTCAGATGACAAGTCTTTCAACTCTTTGGTTAGGTTTATACCAAGTATCATAGTTTTGGTGCAGTTATAAAAGGGATCATTTTCTTAATTTTTCTTTCTGCTGCTTCATTATTGGTGTAGAGAAATGCAACAGATTTCTGTACACTGATTTTGTATCCTGAAATTTTACTGAATTTGTTCATCAGTTCTAACAGTTTTTTTTGGTGGAATCTTTTGGGTTTACTATATATAATATCATGTCATCTGCAAATAGTGAAAGTTTTACTTCTTCCTTGCTGATTTGTATGCCTTTAATTTCTTTTTGTTGTCTGATTGCTAGGGCTAGGACTTCCAGTACTATGTTAAATAACCATAGTGAGAGTGGACATCCCTGTCTTATTCCTGACCTTAGAGGAAAAGCTCTCAGCTTTTCCACATTGAGGATGATATTAACTGTGGGTTTTTCATATATCACCATTATTATGTTGAGGTATGTTCCCTCTGAACCTACTTTGTTGAGCATTTTTATCATGAATGGATGTTGTACTTTGTTAAATACTATTTCTGCATATATTGTGATGATCATATGGTTCTTATCCTTCCCTTTAGTAATGTCGTGTATCATGATGATTGATTTGCAAATATTAAACCACTCTTGCAACCCAGGAATAAATCCCATTGATTGTAGTGAATGATTCTTTTAATTTATTGTTGTGTTCAGTTTGCTACTATTTTATTGAGAATTTTTGCATTCATATTCATCAGCAATATTGGCCTACAGTTCTCTTTTTTAGTAGAGTCTTCATCTGGTTTTGGCATCTGGGTAATGCTGGTATTGTAGAATGAATTTAAAAGTTTTCCTTCCTTTTCTATTTTTTGGAGTAGATTGAGAAGAATAGGTATTAACTCTTCTGTAAAAGTTTCATAGAATTCGCCTATGAAGCCATCTGGTCCTGGACTTTTATTTTTTGGGAGATTTTTGATTACTGATTCAGTTTCTTTGCTGGTTACTTTTCTGTTGAGGTTTTCTATTTCTTATTTTTTTCAGTTTGGTAGCTTAAATGTTTCTAGGAATTTATCCATTTCTTTCCGGTTGTCCAATTTGTTGAACTATAGTTTTTCAAAATATTCTTTCTTTTTTAATTTTTAATTTAATTTTATTATGTTATGTTAGTCACCATACAGTACATAATTAGTTTTTGATTTAGTGTTCCATGATTCATTGTTTGTATATAACACCCAGTGCTCCATGCAATATGTGCCCTCCTTAATACCCATCACTGGGCTAACCCATTCTCTTAACAGTTGTTTGTATTTCTGTGGTGTTGCTCATTATTTCTCCTCTCTCATTTGTGATTTTACTTATTTGGGTCCTTTCTCTTTTCTTTTTGATAAGTCTACCTAGAGGTTTATCAATTTTCTTAATTTTATCAAAGATCCAGCTCCTGGTCTCATTGATCTGTTACATTGTATTCTTTGTTTCTATATGATTTATTTCTGCTCTAAACTTTATTATGTTCTTCCTTTTTCTGGATATAAGCTTCATTTGTTGTTTTTCTCACTCCTTTAGGTGTAAGATGAGGTTGTTTCTTTGAGATTTTTCTTGCTTTGAGGTAGGCCTGTACTGCTATATACTTCCCTCTTAGGACTGCTTCTGCTGCATCCCAAATGTTTTGTACTTTTGTGTTTTCATGTTCATTTGTTTTTATACATTTTGTTTAATTTCCTAGTTGAACCATTCACTGTTTAGCAGCATGTTTAACCTTCATGTATTTGTGGTCATTCCAAATTTTTTTTGTGCTTGACTTCAAGTTTCATAGCATTGTATTCAGAAAAGATGCATGGTGTGATCTCAGTGTTTTTTGTATTTGTTGAGGCCTGATTTGTGATGTAGGATGTGATCTCTTCTGGAGAATGTCCCATGTGCACTTGAAAAGACTCTATACTCTGCTGTTTTAGGATGGAATGTTCTGAATATATTTGTTAACTCCATCTGAATCAGTGTGGCACTCAAAGCTATTGTTTCCTTGTTGATTTTCTGTTTACATGATCTGTCTATCGATGTAAGTGGAGTGTTTATGTCCCCTACTATTATTGTGTTATTATTAATTTCCTTATGTTATTTATTGTTATATATATTTGGGTGATCACATGTTAGGTGTATAAATATTTGCAATTGTTACATTTCCTTGTTGTGTTGTCTGCTTTATTATGATATAATAACCTTCTTCATTTCTTGTTACAGCCTTTGTTTTAAAGTCTAGTTTATCTGATATGAGTATTGCTACTCCAGCTTACTGTGGACATGCATTTGTGTGATAAATGTTTCCCCATCCACTCACTTTCAATTTGCAGGTGTTTTATGTCTAAATAACAGTCTCTTACAGGCAGCATGTAGATGGTTCTTGTCTGTTTGGGTTTTTTTGGGTTTTATTGTGGTTTTTGCATCCTGACAGCCTGTCTTTTGATTGGAGTGTTTAGTCCATTTACATTCAGAGTAATTATGGATATATATGTATTTAGTGCCATTTTATTACTTGTTTTGTCAGTGTATTTGGAGATTTTTCTCTGTTCCTTTCTAGTCTTTGTCACTTTTGGTCCTTCCTTTCCATGCAAAGATTCCCCTTTAATATTTCTTGCAGAGCTGGTTTCGTGGTCATGTATTCCTTTAGTTTTTGTTTATCTGGGAAACTCTTTATGTCTCCTCTATTCTGAATGACAGCCTTACTGGATAGTGTTCATTGCTGCAGATTTTTCCCATTCAGCAAGTTGAATATGTCATATCACTCCCTGTTGCCTTGTCAAGTTCCTGTTGAGAAATCTCCATCCAGCCTTATGGGTCTTCCCTTGTAAGTTAAGGATTTCTTTTGTCTTACTGCTTTTAAGATTTTTTATTTATCACTAGATTTTGCCAGTTTAATTACAATATGTCTTGGTGTTGGCCTGCTTTTGTTTTGATGGGAGTTCTCTGTGCCTCCTGGGCCTGGATGTCTGTTTCCTTTCCCAGATTAGGGAAGTTTTCTGCTATTATTTCTTGATAAATTTTCTGCCTCCTTTTCTCTCTTCTTCTGGGACTCATGTAATAAGAATGATTTTACATTTGATGGAATCACTAAGTCCCTTAAGTTTATTCTCATATTACATAATTCTCTCTGTCTTTTGTTCAGCTTCATTATTTTCCATTATTTCATCTTCTATATCACTAAATCATTCCTCTGCTTCTTCCAGCCTGCTTGTCATTGCATCAAGCTTGTTCCAATCTCATTTATAGCATTCTTCATTTCTGACTGTTTTCTAGCTCTTTTATCTCTGTGGTGTCTCTTTGATGTCTTCCATTCTTTTCTGAAGCCCAGTAAGTACCATATGATTATTGTTTAAATTTTGGACCAGGCATATTACTTATATCTGCTTTGATTAGATCCCTGGCTGTAACCTTTTCTTGTTGTTTCATTTGGGATGAATTCCTCCATCTTGGCATTTTGTCTAGGTCTCTGCCTTTTTCTGTGTGTTAGGAAACTAGTTATGTTTCCTGCTCCTGAAATTAATGGCTTTATGAAGAAGCAGTCATATAGTTTCCAGTACCTGTCACTTCTGAGATTTCTCTCTGGTTGTGCTACATATGCTCTGCTGTTGTGTTTTGGCTGCTCTGTCCTTCAGCCCAGTTACTTGCAGAGGCTCTCCCTGCTTGCAGTGTACAGTATTTGTTCCTTGGCCAAAATTTGGCGTTTGGTTTTTTTGGGTTTTTTTTATTTGACACAGAGAGAGAGAGAGCAAAAGTAGGGGAAGGTGTACACAGAGGGAGAGGGAGAAGCAGGCTCCCTGCCAAGCAGGGAGCCCGATGTGGGGATTGATCCCAGGACCCTGGGATCATGACCTGAGCTGAAGACAGATGCTTAACCATCTGAGCCACCCAGGCGCCCCATAAAGGTGGCAAGTTTTAACTAGTGCTCTAGTCTGCTTGTTAAATGAGACCTGATACTATTTCCACTCAAACTGAAGCCTTGTAGAACTCTTGTAGGGAAACATGGTTGGGCAGGGGTTTCTGCTATCTTCTGGGGGAGGAGCCCACCACACTGGTACTGGGGCAAGCTTGACTGAGAAGGGCAGTCTCATCAGAAAGCTGGGGTATGGGACCCGGTGTAACCATGTTAGGCAGCCAGTATAGGCGCTGCAGTGCTTCCTGCAGCTGGCCCTGTGTTTATGCTGAGGGGCAGGGGAGAAAAATGGCACCAGTCAGCACTTGTTCCTTGAAAGGAGTCTCTATGAGTGTTGCCTCTCAGGGAAGCACTCTGAGAAGAGCAGATAATCTCCCACCTGTGTGCCCCAAGCATTTTCTAGTTTGCTGTTTTCAAGCTGTCTGCCTCCAGGTTTTTTTGCCTACCTTCTCTCCAGGAGCAGCGCAGTGCCCTACAGGCTGTATCCCAGATAATCCTGGTGACCTTTAAAACTGCAGCAGGCTTTTAGAGACATGGTGTGGTAGGGGCTTGTGCTGGTCCTCTGGGGGATGGGCCCACCATGCTGGGACTTAGGCAAGCTTGACTGAGAAGGGCAATCCCACTAGAGTGCAGGGGTGTGAGGCTTGTGTAAGCAAGTTAATTAGCCAGTGTCAGGGCTACACTGCTTCCCACTGGTAGCTCTGGGTTTATGCTGAGGGGTACTGGAGGGAAATGGCTCTGGCCAGCTCCTTTGTTTCTAGAGAGGCGTCTCTATGAAAGCTGCCTCTCAGGGAAGCCCTCGAAGGAGAGTGAATAATCTCCCTCTTGTGGTCCCAGGTGTTTCCATGCTCTGTCCCCAGGTTGTTTGTGTGCCTTCTCTCTCCAGGAGCAGAGCAGTGCCCTCAAGGCTTTGTCCCAGTCAAGCCTGCCAACCTTTAAAATTCTGGGCTTTAAGCCTCACTGGTTTTAAGAACTCATGAAAATCGGCCCCTCTCATTTTCCAAGCCAATGGCTTTGGGTAAATGTTCTTCTTGTGCATTCTGCTGGGTGCTCTACTCCCTCTCACCCTTCTCTGTGACCACAGCTCCCTCCCCTCTGCCGTACCCATGATCCATTTCTCCCCTAAACCACATCTGCGTACTTCCTACCTAATTTAATATGGCCTCTTCTCTCCCTTCAGTTGTGGAGTTTGTTCTGTCTTCATGTTGATTTCTGGGGTATTTAGGATGATTTGATTGTTATCTAGTTGTGTTTGTGAGACAAGGTGAGCCTAGGGTCCTCCTATTCCACCTCCATCTTCCTCCAGAAAACCAATATATGTATTTTTTTGAGAGGGGAACACAATCCAGTCTATAACACCTAGACTATTAAACTAATCTTGTCACTATGGTTACCATACAACCCTAATCTTTGCTCCTTCCAAGCTTTTCAGTCCACTCTCCTGTTTTCCTCCTACCTCACTAGCTGTTCCTTCTCAGTTATCTTTGCCAGTTGTTCTTTATCTTTAGATGTTGGAATATCCCAAGTCTCAGTCATCAGCTACATTCTCTTTCTTTGTTTGCTCTCTTAATAAGCACCATAAGTTCTCTTGACCTTAAATGTTATCTCTTACTGAAATTTTCCAAACTTATATCTCTACCTCTATATGAGTCTCCCCTGATCTCTAGACAGGTGTATCTACCTGCTTTTTTTCTTTTTCTTTTTTTTTTAATTGTCTTTGCTTGGAACTCTAGTAGTATTTAAAACTGTAATCTTGATTTTTTTTTTTCTACCATACTGCCTAAACCTGTTCCTCTTTCAGTGTTCTCCAACTCAGCATAATATCTCTACCGTTCAACCAGTTTCGCGTTGGTGGTATAATGGTTAGCATAGCTGCCTTCCATTCAACCAGTTTCTCAGGCCATAAAACCCTGGAGTTGACCTTCATTTTGTGCTTAACACTTGACATCCAATCCATCAGCAGTTCCTGTCAGTTCAAACTTGAAAAATAAAAGGTTGGCTCTGATGGCTCCTCTAGAAGGAAACACTCCAAATCTAATCACTTCTCATCACCTCTATTGGTACATCCCTTATCATGTCTTACCTAGACTACTGCAATGGTCTCTCAACTGGTCTCTGCTTCTAATCCCTTCCATAATTCATTCTATGTAAAAGAACCATAGTGCTCTGTGAAAAATAAAAATCAGATCCTGTCATTCTCTTGTTCTAAAACCCTTTACCACTGGCAGTTATCTCCCACTACTCTGTTTTTTCTTCCACTCCAATTTCACTGGGTTTCTGTTTCCTCCAATGGAATGTTCTTTTCCTAGATCTCATTTCATTCAGTTCTTTTCTCAGATAATACCTCTACATGAAAGTCTTTATCTAAAATACCCACCATGTATATACTTGAGATTTTTTATTACTCTCTTTTTTCTTTATATCATGTATCATTACTTGAAATTGTATTAATTTTTTTTATTTATTTTATTGTCTATCAAGCTTTCCCCACTAAAATATAAATCCAAAGAGCAAGGACTTTGTCTCATTATTGCCGTATTTCAAACTTCCAGCAATATAGTAGCTAATCAGTAAATATTTGTTCATTGAATTAATGAAATTATTCTGATACATGTTCTTACATAATTCTTTATAGAGCTCAAGCCCTTGAAATTTCTGCCCAACTTCCTCACCACCCATCATCCCTCCATACTCTCTTCCCTGCCTCCCCCCAAAAAACACAATCAGACAAAACTCAGAACATTAGTATCTTCCATTTCTAACAGATTTAAATTTATGTTCCAATACTCTCCATTATTTTACCCTATCTTTGGGTGCTAAGTATTTTTTGATAGAACTTTTATTTTACTTTTGAATTTAAATAACCATCTTCAGTGTCAAAGCTTAACTTTAAAAAATTATTCATCTTGATTTAGATCACTCCCTTGATGGACCCCTTACAAATGGTGATGGCAGAGAGCCTCGGACAGGAATCAAAAGAAAACTACTTAGTGCATCAGAAGAAGATGAAAGCATGGGAAGAGAAGAGAAAGAGAAAAAAGAAACAAAAGAGAAATCACATTTGTCCTCCTCAGAGAGTGGAGAGTTAGGATCCAGTTTAAGTTCTGAAAGTACCTGTGGTTCTGATTCTGATTCTGAATCAACTTCCAGAACAGATCAAGATTACGTAGATGGAGACCATGACTATAGCAAATTCATACAAACCAGGCCTAAAAGAAAACTCAGAAAGCAATATGCCAATGGAAAAAGAAACTGGAAGACAAGAGGCACAGGAGGAAGGGGCAGATGGGGCAGATGGGGTAGATGGAGTAGAGGAGGCCGAGGAAGAGGAGGCAGGGGACGAGGAGGTCGAGGAAGAGGTGCAGGTGCCACTAGAGGGAGAGGGAGAGGGAGAGGAGGAAGAGGTGCTTCTAGAGGAGCCACCAGAGCCAAACGTGCACGTATTGCAGATGATGAATTTGATACCATGTTTTCAGGACGTTTCAGTAGACTGCCTCGAATCAAAACAAGAAACCAAGGCAGGAGGACTGTTTTATATAATGATGATTCTGATAATGACAATTTTGTGTCCACTGAAGATCCTCTGAATCTTGGTACATCCAGATCAGGCAGAGTGCGTAAAATGACAGAAAAAGCCAGGGTTAGCCATCTCATGGGATGGAATTATTAACAGTTAATAAATTTAGAGTAATTTAAAAAAATTCAATGGCCTTCTACTGCAGGGAATTTACTAGGAAATCTACAAAGCAAGTTGTGTGGGGACTTCTGCTTCCTTTCACATTGGTGCTTTTCCATTATGCCAGTATACATTTGTTTCAAGACTTTTGATCTCCACACTTCATTTGTTCAAACAAGCCTTACTCATTAGGCCTTAAATTAAAAAAAAAATTCTGCCCACATATAGACACACACACACAACACATCACAAACACACTACAGATTTACTACATTAAAGGAGCATTCAGCTTCTTAAGAGTAGCATGACATTTTTATCTCAATTGAATATCCCTCTTTTGCTTTTGTATCACAGAAGTATAGCACCTTCTTACAGAGTTTTATATAGTTTGTTTTTGCCATTTTAATTCTTGTACCCAGTAATAATAACTTTTGCACAATACACCAATCCTATAGGCAGCTATTAAATGTTTACAGTTTCTATATTGTAAGAACGATCTGGATTATTTTACTCTTCCCAGGCCAAACTTTCATGAATTGTACTGAACTGAAGTATATATTTATACTACAGTTTTTTGGGGGTGGGGGGGATCTTGATATGCTTTTCATTGATTTGCTTAATTCATGTTAAAGGTGAGAAAGGGTTGGTGCCTTGTAAATATGTAGCAAATCTTTGTGGTGTGTCCTGATGTTTGCATTAACTTTATTAAAAAAGAATATTTGAGGTATCAATCTAGACAAGGTGCCAAATGCAAAAGTTTCTTGCATCCATTTTCTTTTTCCTATTATATTTTATTGCATTAATAGAACTTGTGTAGTTTAAAGAATAACTTAAACATTTGAAAAAATCCTCATCCACAAAGAATAATTTCTTTGAATAGTAGCTCAGCTACCTCTATTAACTACAACTACTGGAAACGTTAAGGAAAATAGATGCTGTTATTCATTACTAACTAAAAAAATAGAACAAGCTTGGTAGGAATGAATACTCATATGTTATAAGCTGAAAGGTTGTTAATAATTGTATTGGTTCTCAAATTAATAGTTGTAAAACAAACTTTCATAAGTGTAGTATGCTGTACCTTAGGCTTTTCTTAGTACATACTTGTGTAAGTAGACTTGGTCTACTGCTTATGTATCTCTGCTACCACTTGCTATTTACAGCTGTGAGTGATTGGTTTTCATTTGAATTTTAAAATGTAACAAAACAGCTAGTTTGAATTGGAATGTTTTGGCTAGCAAATATTTTGAGGCAACTTTAATAGGTTTTGCTCATACCATTCCAAAGGGTTCTTATGTTATATTCTTTTAGAAAAGAACCTCATTTCACTGCACATTGATATTCAAGTCATTATTTTATAGATTAAAAAAAATCTTTAAAACCCTTACGGTCTTGTTTACAGCAGTAGAGTGCACATGATTCCATAAATGAGCTTGAGTTCCAAGATGAATTTTAATCCTCAAATTTGAGAAATTGCAGATTCACTAATTTGTTAAGGTGAGTGGGATAATATTAATCTCTGTTACTGTAACAGCAGATTTGTTGCACTTAGATCAGACATTGGAGATTAAAAAAAAAAAAACAAACAAACTTCATGTATGCCTAGTAATCCCAGGATATTTCTTAAGCTAATGTGTTTGTTTCATGTTTCCAATCATTTTGTGCATCTGAAAATCCTTAAGTGCAAAGGAAGGAGTACACACATAACTTTGCTCTTTTTGTTTGGATCAGGTGGGGGTTGGTCCTGTACTAACTTTAAGCAATTTTCACTTGCAGTAGAAATGATGTTCAGGCTTTAAGAAAGTATTGTTGTGAATTGTTAATGGCACTAACTTCTGTTACTGAACAGTAGATCAAGCTGATTTTTTTGTTGTTGTTGTAGTGTTGTTGTTGTTGTTGTTTTTCACTAAACCAAAACTACTGCTGGTTAAACTCAGCTGACACTTTTAACCATACTATAGATTCAAAAACATTCACATTTGAAACTCTGCATTTGATTTTTGCTAAAATGTACTATTTTAATTATTCATCTCATGGTCATTTAGACTAAATTTGTGTCTGTGTTTTCCTAGAATCAATAACACTTTGACTTACCCTAATCAAAGTAACATAGTTACTTAAATTCATGGATATACCCAAACATGTATTATGTGTATCATTTTAGTGTGAAATTTTTTGTTGACATTCTTCTATGAAGAGCTGACCCTTTCAAATGTAGAAGAATTGCCATTTGTGTGATTTTAGCTATCTCAAGCTTTATTTATAATTTATTTTGAAAAATAAAAATGCCACATTTATTTCCCATATGTCAAGATTTTCTAGGTTTAGATGATTAGAATAATAAGGCTGAAGACAAATATTTGTAAGCACATTTTATATGTAGTGAAATACTGTGAAAATACTAGTGAACAGCATTTTGCTATAATATTGATTTCAGTTATTAGGATTTAAAAGTCACCAGGGTATGTTAGATGAGCATATTTACCATTTATTACAAAACAAACAGATTATTTTCTGTTTGCATGCAAATTATTTTAATACGTGTGAAAATAAAAGTTTGGAAGATAATATTTTTACTTTTATATCTGAACACTTTCCCCCCAATTTATACTTTGCTTGTTTGTAACGCGGCCTCCTGTGAATGTGTTGTAATTTGTATCACATTGAATATTGTACACTTTAATTTTTTAGTGTATCTTTAAACCTAAATAATACCAGGTTCAGGCATAGCAAAGCAAGTAGGAAATGAGGTGAAAATTTTGAAGAAAAGTCTAAATCTTAAATGAATTGCTAAGAAATAAACTTATATTTAGGTCCATGAGAACATACACATGTATAAACCTAATCCTATGCTGGATATTAATAGTCACTGAACTATAATATTTCTCATAAATGCTAATAATCTTTTAATTCCCAGCTTTAATATCTTAACATGTGTATCTGTTTATGAAAACAGAATTGTGTGTTCTATGTCTTGTTGTGTGTAACTCTTCCAGCAATAGGATGCTTTCCAAAACATTCACTAGCCTATCAGCCTAATTACTAAATTTGTGTGTGTGTGTGTGTGTGTGTGTGTGTGTGTGTGTAGATTTTTTTCCAACTTGACACACTTTGTCTTGGACATTAAAAAAAGAATATTTTGTATGGAAGACAGCTGTATTCACAGCCTACCAATTCTTTGCCTCTGTTTAAAGCACTTAGCCTGTATATATACTGCTTGATCATCCATTTCATTATGCCTTCTAGATAAACTAGGTTTTTATCATGCACATGTGTCCCTCTATTTTTTTAATTTATCTTTCCTTCACTTGTTTCTTTTTCTGTTTCCCTTCCCAGAGATCAGGCTTGTGCTAGAATTCTTCATACAGCACTTTGTTTCACCCAGAGGCTAAGAAATTGAGTAAAATTCATAAATCTCATAATGCACAACTGTGTGTTCAGATATCTAACTCAGCCTTGTAATACTTTGAAGTAAATTTGAGTGATTTGTTATTTTGTTGTTTTTGTTGTAATCCTGTAGGTTGTCATCAGACAATAACAGAGTGATTGAAAAGAAAAATGTGAATGCCACTTCTTAGTTTTTGATAAAAACTTTTTGAGCATTTTTCAAAATTTGTATGTTTGTGGTAGTGATAAATACCTTTATTACTTGCTTATATATCTTGGGAATTATTTTATGCACATTTACCAACTGGTACTTATCTTTAACGTTGGAATTTTCACATCCACAAAAGGGAAACTTACATCCTGTATAATTTTCAGTTTACTTTGATATCCAGCCTTTTAAACAATTACTAACATTTTGAGTTCCAAAATGAATATAGTTCAGTTCTGGGGGAGGGAATGGAACTTTTGACATTTAAAATTCAGTTTTAAATGTTAACCCCATCCCCAACATTTTTGTGGTACATGAGGTTTTACAAAAGTTTTATTGAAATAGAGTATGATCACTTTTAAGGCTTGTTTTAAAAATTAGTGTGAAAATATTTTCATGCTTTTTTTTATTTTTATCTCTTAGTAAAGTTTCTTTACTAAGTTTTAATTACAAAGTTTACCAAGTTTTGTTTAAATTCTAATATAAAGTTAATTCTTTTCATGGTGCTGTATTTTGTGAAATATGAATTGCTCTCAAGTTCCTAGACATTTATTTCTTATATAGCCTTATCCTTGATTATTTTCTTTTCAATCATTCCTGCTTACTTTTATCCTCACTTCTCTTACTGCAATGAAGACTGCATCTAATTTAGCATACTTCAACAAGACTGGCAATTTATGAATCACTGATGGGAGAAGTACAGTAGAAAGGCCCTGCAGTTTAGAGTTAAGGTGTGTTTATTTATATGTATGCCCATTTGTTATTCTTATACCTATCTTAATTAAATCTATAATATGAGACTTTGACATATAAAAGCATGATAAGTATTTTCTAAAAAATAAAACTATTGATACATATAATCACCATTGGTAATTGACTTTTAAAATCACATACAAAAATATTTAGAAACCCAGTTGGGAAATGTGTTTTTACATATGTCACCAGATGCACATTAGGCAGGCAGTACTAGAAATGTTAATTCTTTAAACAATACTGTGGTGATGGCAATCAGTAATTTATTTCTTTGTCCTGTAACTTACCATCTTTGTCTTTTGTAATCCCTTACAAAGTATTAACAAAACTGTACCTTATGTTTGTTCTTAGTATCCATAAAATTTTAAGATGGAAAGTCATTGAGTTAATAGTTGATGTGATGTTATATATGGACAAAATGTCCATTAAACTAAAATTCAGTAAAGAAAGGTAAACTAACTGGCTTGGTTTATAAAAGATGTTTTGTTTGGCAGTTACCAGTCATTTAAGCAATTATCTTCAAAGACAAAAAATGATTAATTTGTTGCCATTCTTTATGGGATGTTTACAATAAAATTCCAAGTTGTTTGGAATCACTTGCACTCTTGCTGCTTTATGCTTTAACTCAGGTACTGGAGATAAATTAACAAGAAGAAAGAAATAAGGAGTTTCCTTTCCATTATTCAGCTTCAGAGGTTTTAATATGTAACTCTTGGGTCTTTCCTTTTTTGTTTCTTTGTCATATAATATTTTATTACTGTTTTTTATTTGAAAAACTAGGGTGCTTATCAAAGAAAATTAAGGCTTTTTTTTTTTTTTGCCTTAGTCATTGCAGATATTCTTTGGGTCACTTTTAGGTAATAAATGTTTTAACATTTTAAATGTGGGCTGCTTGGTGCATTAAATAACAGCCTGCAAAGCTTTAGTCAACATTTTGTTTTGAAATGAATAGATTTCTAATGTCTTTATGACTTATAAGTTTTAGCAACTGAGCAGTGAATGCATAGCATCTTTATTTATAGTAATATTGCCCACAGAGGCTTAACTATATTATAAATGTACATGAAGGAAGGCGAAAAGTCAACTGAAAGGTAATTTTTGATCCAGGAATTGAAAGCCCTAACAGGAACATTTATTCAACTTATGCACTGGCAATTTTCTTCCCAGTGGCAAGAACTTCACTTGGTTCGAGGTAAGTAAGCTGGCAAAAGACTGGACTGCATGTTTTATATATATATTGTCTGTTTTAATTATTCAGAATCAAGAAATAAGGTATTTAGAAAAAAAAATACCATCCTTGACTTCTTACATGGTATCCTATGGCTATGAAAGGAGCCCAAATTTTCACATTTGGAGAGTGAGGCAAAGATATATTGTTTGATATTTGTGTTTAGTTGCTTGATTGGTTAAAGATAGCATTATTAAAGATAACAAAAATTGGGGTGCCTGGGTGGCTCAATTGGTTAAGCAGCTGCCTTTGGCTCAGGTCATGATCCCAGAGTCTTGGGATCGAGCCCTGTGTCGGGCTCCTTGCTCAGCAGAGAGTCTAGTTCTCCCTCCTGCCCTTCCCCATTCCCCTGCTCATGCTCGCTCTCTCTCTCTCTCTCTCTCCCTCAGTCTCTCTCTTTCAAATAAATAAAATCTTTTAAAAAAAGTAAAGATACAAAAATGTACATTAAAAATTCTTTATTAGTGGGCTTTGACGTTTTCTGACTTCATCTGCTAGTTTTCTTAAAGAATTTTTATGACAAAATATTATAGCAATATTCAGAAGAAGATCCATCTTTTCCTAGTTGACAAAGTCAAAAACAAAGTACTCTCTACCTTCTTTCTCAGTTATATGTCCCTTACAATTTTAAAGCTACTTGCCAAAAATACACAAAATAAATTGAAGTCGATATATATTGAGCCTGTGAGTTGGTTTACATGGGATATTTAAACGCATACACTTACATTTGCTATCTTGGGTCTTTTATATTACTACTTAAAAGATATTTTCTGCTACATATTGCTGGAAAAACAAAAAATATTAAATAAAATAAAATTTTTATGCTACCAATGTTTTCCCAAAGTTTTGAGGAATTTTTTCTCTTTTTCTTTTCTTTCTTTGCAATTTTAGAATGTTTTCCTTTGCCAGCTGTGGCAATTGCTTTAATTACATTACCTTTCATCTGGAGATTATAAACATCTAGTAATTTTAACTGTTATTAACAAAGTTTAATTTGATATTAGAGAATTTTAAAAAAAACATTTTCAAAAGCTAGTATTTTTTCATTAATGCATAAATTTTGAACTGTCAACTTTCCTACTCAGCATCTTTATGATTCTCTTCAGAGAATACATTTTGTAGTAAATATATGAAGAAATCAAAACATTTCAGATTGCTTGATTTAGGTTACTAATATTACTTGGTGGAATTCATTGTTAAGGGTGTTTTTGTGGTTTATCATGATACAACCCTAAGTAGAATTTATATAGCAACATGTTAATTTATATTTGGAATTTTGTGTAGTCAAGTAATTTAAGGTAGTAAAACTGTTGTTTTTTTTACTTTTTTTTAAATTTAAATTAATTAATTAATATATACTCTACTATTAGCTTCAGAGGTAGAGTTCAGTGATTCATCACTCTTATATAACACTCAGTGCTTATTACATAACATACCCTCCTTAATATCCATCACCCAGTTACCCCATCCCCACCTACCTCCCCTCCAACAACCCTGTTTGTTTCCTTTGATTGTCTCATGGTTTGTCTCCCTCTCTAGTTTCATCTTCTTTTATTTTTCCCTCTCTTCCCCTATGATCCTCTGTTTTGTTTCTTTAATTCCACATATGAGTGAAATCATGAAAACTGTCTTTCTGATTGATTTATATCACTTAGCATAATACCCTCTAGTTCCATCCATGTCATTGCAAATGGCAAGATTTCATTCTCTTTGGTCATTGAGTAATATTCCATTACACACACACATACCCCACATCTTCTTTATCCATTTATCTGTCAATGAATAGCTGGGCTTTTTCCATAGTTTGGCTATTGTGGACATTGAAGCTATAAACATTGGGGTGCACGTGCCCCTTTGGATCACTACATTTGTATCTTTGGAGTAAATACCTAGTAGTGCAATTCGTGGGCCCTACCTAGGGTAGCTCTATTTTCAACTTTTTTGAGGAACCTCCACACTGTATTCTAGAGTGGCTGTACCAGCTTCCATTCCCACCAACAGTGTAGGAGGGTTCCCCTTTCTCCACAACCTCTCCCAATATTTGTTGTTTCTTGCCTTGTTAATTTTAGCCATTCTTACTGGTGTGAGGTGGTATCTCATTGTGGTTTTGAAATCTATTTCCCTGATGCAAAGTGATGTGAAGCATTTTTTCATGTGTCTGATGGCCATTTGTATGTCTTCTTTGGAGAAATCTCTGTTCATGTCTTCTGCCCATTTCTTGATCGGATTATTTGTTCGTTGAGTGTTGATTTGGTGTGTTCTTTATAGACTGGGATACTAGCCCTTTAAATGATGAGGATTTGCAAATATTTTCTCCCATTCTGTAGGTTGTCTTTGGTTTTGTCAATTATTACCATTGCTGTGCAAGAAATTTTTATCTTGATGAGGTCCCAATAGTTCAGTTTTGCTTTTATTTCCCTTGCCTTTGGAGACATGTCTACCAAGAAGTTGCTGTGGCCCAGGTCAAAGAGGTTCCAAAGAGGTTCCTGCCTGTGTTCTCTAGGATTTTGATGGATTCCTATCTCACATTTAGGTCGTTCATCCATTTTGAGTCTATTTTTGTGTATGATGTAAGGAAATGGTCCAGTTTCATTCTTCTGCATGTGGCTGTCCAATTTTCCCAACACCATTTGTTGAAGAGACTGTCTTGTTTCCATTGGATATTCTTTCCTGCTTTGTCAAAGATTAGTTGACCATAGAGTTGAGGGTCCATTTCTGGGCACTCTATTCTGTTCCATTGATCTATGTGTCTGTTTTTCTGCCAGTACCATAGTGTCTTGATGATTACAGCTTTGTAATAGAGCTGGAAGTCTGGAATTGTGATGCCACCAGCTTTGCTTTTCTTTTTCAATGTTCCTTTGGCTATTCGGGGTCTTTTCTGGTTCCATACAAATTTTAGGATTATTTTTTCCAGCTCTCTGCAAAATGTTGATAGCGGTATTTTGATAGTGATTGCATTGAATATATAGATTGCTCTAGGTAGCATAGACATTTTAACTATACTTGTTTTTCCAATCCATAACCGTGGAACGTTTCTTTGTGTCTTCCTCAACTTTTTTAATGAGTGTTCTATAGTTTTCTGAGTACTGGTCCTTTGCCTCTTCGGTTAAGTTTATTTTTTGGTATCTTATGGTTTTGGGTGCAATTGTAAATGGGATTGACTCCTTAATTTCTCTTTCTTCTGTCTCATTGTTAGTGTATAGAAATGGAACTGATTTCTATGCACTGATTTTATATTCTGCCACATTGCTGAATTCCTGTATGAGTTCTAGCAATTTTGGGGTGGAATCTTTTGGGTTTTCCACATAGAGTATCATGTCATCTGCAAAGAGTGAGTTTGACTTTTTCTTTGCCAATTTTGATGCCTTTTATTTTTTTGTTGTCTGATTGCTGAGGCTAGGACATCTAGTACTATGTTGAACAATAGTGGCGAGAATAGGCATCCCTATAGTGGACATCCCTGCTGTGTTCCTGACCTTAGGGGAAAAGCTCTCAGTTCTTCCCCGATTGAGAGTGATATTCACTGTGTGCTTTTCATATATGCCTTTTATGATATTGAAGTGTGTACCCTCTATCCCTATGCTGTGAAGAGTTTTACTCAACAAAGCATGCTGTACTTTGTCAATTGCTTTTTCTGCATCTATTGAGAGGATCATATGGTTCTTGTCCTTTCTTTTATTAATTTGATGTATCACATTGATTAATTTGTGGATGTTGAGCCACCCTTGCAGCCCAGGAATAAATCCCACATGGTTGTGGTGAATAGTCCTCTTAATGGATCCTATTGGCTAGTATCTTGGTGAGAATTTTGGCGTCCATATTCATCAGGGATGTTGTTCTGTAATTCTGTGTTTTGGTGGGGTCTTTGGTTTTGAGATCAAGGTAATGCTGGCTTCATAGAAAGAGTTTGAAAATTTTCCTTCCATTTCAATTTTTTGAAACAGCTTCAGGAGGATAGGTATTAGTTCTTTAAATGTTTGGTAGAATTCCCCTGTGAAGCCATCTGGCCTGGACTCTTGTTTGTTGGGAGATTTTTGATTACTGCTTCAATTTCCTTGCTGGTTATGGGTCTGTTTGTGTTTTCTATTTATTCCTGGTTCAGTTTTGGTAGGTTGTATGTTTCTAGGAATGCATCCATTTCTTCCTGATTGCCTAATTTGTTGGCATATAGTTGCTCATAATATGTTCTGAAAATTGTTTATATTTCTTTGGTGTTAGTTGTGATCTCCTCTCTGATTCATGATTTTATTTATTTGGGTCCTTTCTCTTTTCTTTTTGGTAAGTCTGGCCAGGGGTTTATCAATCTTGTTAATTCTTTCAAAGAACCAGGTCCTAGTTTCATTGATCTGTTCTACTGTTCTTTTGGTTTCTATTTCATTGATTTCTGCTCTGATCTTTATTATTTCTCTTCTCCTGCTGGGTTTAGGCTTTACTTGATGTTCTTCCTCCAGCTCCTTTATGTGTAGGGTTAGGTTGTATATTTGAGACTGTTCTTGTTTCTTGAGAAAAGCTTGTATTGCTATATACTTTCCTCTTAGGACCACCTTTGCTGCATCCCACAGACTTTGAACAGTTGTGTTTTCATTTTCATTGGTTTCCATGAATTTTTTAAATTCTTCTTTAATTTCCTGGTTGCCCATTCATTCTTTAGTAGGATGCCCTTTAGCCTCCATGTATTTGAGTTCTTTCCAAATTTCCTCTCGTGATTGAGTTCCAGTTTCAAAACATTGTGGTCTGAAAATATGCAGGGAATGATTCCAATCTTTTGGTACCGGTTGAGACCTGATTTGTGACCCAGGATATGATCTGTTCTGGAGAATGCTCCATGGGCACTAGAGAAGAATGTGTGTTATGTTGCTTTAGGATGGAATGTTCTGAATATATCTGTGAAGTCCATTTGGTCCAGGGTGTCATTCAAAGCCCTTTTTTCCTTGTTGATCTTCTGCTTAGGTGATCTGTCCATTGCAGTCAGTGGGGTGTTGAAGTCCCCTACTATTGGGGCGCCTGGGTGGCTCAGTCATTAAGTGTCTGCCTTCAGCTCATGTCATGGTCCCAGGGTCCTGGGATCGAGCCCCGCATCGGGCTCCCTACTCTGTGGGAAGCCTGTTTCTCCCTCTCCCACTCCCCCTGCTTGTGTTCCCTCTCTCACTATGTCTCTGTCAAATAAATAAATAAAATCTTTAAAAATAAAAAATAAATAAAGTCCCCTACTGTTATTGTATTATCCATGTGCTTCTTTGATTTTGTTATTACTTGGCTTATATAATTGGTGGCTCCCAAGTTGGGGGCATAAATATTTACAATTGCTAGATCTTCTGGTTGAATAGACCCTTTAATTATGATATAGTGTTCTTTCTCTTGTTACAGCCTTTGGTTTAAAACCTAATTTGTCTGATATAAAGATGGCTACCCCAGCTTTCTTTTGATGTCCATTAGCATGATAAATTGTTTTCTACCCCTCACTTTCAATCAGGAGGTGTTTTTCTGCCTAAAATGAGTCTCTTGCGGACAGCATATCAATGGGTCTTGGCTTATGGGGGGGGAGGAAGATGGTGGAGGAGTAGTAGTCCTTAGTTTTGTCTGGTACCTGGAATTCAGCTAGATAGCTATCAAATCATTCTGAACACCTGTGAAGTCAACCAGAAATCTGTAAAATAATTGCTGCAATTCTACAAATAGAAAAGCAACCACTTTCTGCAAAGTAGGAGGTACAGAGAAGTGAATCCGAGGTGATATATCAGAAGATATACTGCAGGGAGAGGGAGCGGCCATAACCCAGCTACCAGAAAGTGATATAATAGCGGAGAGCAAAATCAGAACTTTTAGAAGTCTGCTCCAGTGAGGGATGTCCCTTCCTGAAAGGTGCTCAGGTAGTAAAGCCAGGTGGAATTCTAGGTGGGTCAGCCTCGTCTCAGGATCCCCGGAGTCACAGAATGAATGGCGCTGCCTGAGTGTGGCAGAGTTCCCAGGTGTCAGACTGGGGAAGCTGGCTGCAATTAGTGACCCCAGGAGTGGGCTTTCAGCTCGGTGTTGCCATAAACCTAGAACCTCGGCATGGTCTGGTGACTGCTCTTCAAACAGGGGCCCAGCAAGTGGCAGAACTGCGCTGAGACCCTCCTCCCTCCTCTAGGAGGAATGGCACGGGTTCTCACGGCAGGAGTCTGCTAAGTTTGGAGATTCAAATCGGGATTGCATGCCTGAGATGAAAATGCTGGGTCACAGGCTGGGTGAACACAGAGTGCAGACAGAAACAAGGGAGACAAGAGTGATTGTTTTTCCCTGAGGGCTCACTGAAGAGTGGTTGCCCAATACTTCAGTTCTGGGGCTGGAGACTGGGAGGCCACCATTTTCATTCTCATCCTCTAAAGTGACACGGATTTCCTTCAGGGAACAAAAGCCACATAGAGCAATCTGGAACCACTTAACTGAGCCTGGCTTCCCTGGCAAGGATGGTGCAATTCCTCAAGGCAAAGACACCTGAGAATCAGTGCAACATGCCCATCCCCAGAAGATCAGCAAGAATATTTGGCTAATACGAAGTTTACTGATCACACAGAACTGCAAAACTCCAATGCTAGGGGAAAAAAGTGTATACAATTCATGTTTTTTTCCCTCAGGATTCTTTAGTCTTTTGATTTTATTTTTTTTTTCTTTTTCCTTTTCAACCAATTTCTTATTTTTATCAACTCTTTTTTAAAGTCTTTTTTAATTCTCATTTTTACAGTTACATTCTATCCTTTCATTGTATTTAATTTTATTTTTGTATATATATGTTGTTTTCTTTCTTTACAATTTTGGGATGTAGTTTTTTCTAACAAACCAAAATACACCCAGAATCTAGTGTATTTCTCTTTTCTGTGCACCTGTATGAGTATATTCTCTTTTTTTTTAAATTTTATTTTCTGTTTTGGGTCTCTTTTGATTTGTTTAGTGTATATTTCTCTGGGGTCTTTGGTATTTTAGTATTTTGTTCTCTCATCCATCTATTCTCCTCTGGACAGAATGACAACACAGAAAAACTCATCTCACAAAAGAGAACAAGATTGGGGCGCTGAGTGGCTCAGTCATTAAGAATCTGCCTTCAGCTCAGGTCATGATCCTAGGCTCCTGGGATCAAGCCCCACGTCGGGCTCCCTGCTTCATGGGAGGCCTGCTTCTCCCTCTCCCATTCCCCCTGCTTGTGTTACCTCTCTCTGTCAAATAAATAAATAAAATCTTAAAAAAGAGAGAACAAGAGGTAGTAATGACTACCATAGACCTAATCAGTATGGATATAAGTATGATGTCGGAGCTAGAGTTCAGAATAACGATTATAAAGATACTAGCTGTGCTTGAAAAACATAGAAGACACAAAGGAATCCTTTTCTGAAGAAATAAAAGAACTAAAATCTAATCAGGTCAAAATAAAAAAGGCTATTAATGAGATGCAATAAAAAATGGAGGCTCTGTTAGGATAAATGAGGCAGAAGAGAGAACTAGTGATATAGAGACCAAACAGTGCAGAATAAAGAAGCTGAGAGAAAGAGAGATAAACAACTACTGGATCATGAGGGGAGAATTCGAGAGATAAGTGATACCATAAGGAGAAACAACATTAGAATAATTGGGATCCCAGAAGAAGGGGGGGGGGAGAAGAAGGTATATTGGAGCAAATTAAAATGGAGAACTTCCCTAATCTGGGGAAGGAAATAGGCATTCAAGTCCAGGAGGCACAGAGAGCCCCCCTCAAAATCAATAAAAATAGGTCAACACCCCGACATGTAATAGTGAACCTTGCAAATTTCAGAGACAAAGAGAAAATCCTGAAAGCAGCTCAGGATAAGAGGTCCATAACCTAATAAATAAAAGGTTTTTTTGGTGGAGTCTTCTGGGTTTTCTATATAAAGTATCATGACATCTGCAAATGGTGAAAGTTTTATTCCTTCCTTACTGATTTGGATGTCTTTTATTTCTTCTTTTGTCCAATTACTATGGCTAGGAGGTTCAGTACTATGTTAAATAATAGTGAGGAGAGTGGATATCCCTGTCTTGTTCCTGACCATAGAGGACAACCTCTCAGTCTTTGTCCCTTGAGGATGATATTAGCTGTGGGTTTTTCATATATGGCCTTTATTATGTTGAGGTATATTCCCTCTAACCCCACTTTTTTGAAGGTTTTTATCATGAATGGATGCTGTACTTTGTCAAATGCCTTTTCTGCATCTGTTAACAGTATTATATGGTTCTTATCCTTTCTTTTATTAATGTGGTGTACCATATTGATTGATTTGTGAATACTGAACCACCCTTGCAACCCAAGAATAAGTCTCACTTGATTTGGATGAATGATTCTTTTAATATATTGTTGGATCTGCTCTGCCAATATTTGGTTGAGAATTTATGTGTCCATGTTCATCAGGGATACTGACCTATAGTTCTCTTTTTTAGTGACATCTTTATCTAGTTTTGGTATCAGGGTAATGCTGTCCTCATAGAATGAATTTGGAAGTTTTCCTTTCTTTCCTATTTTTTGGAATAGTTTGAAAATAGCTATTAAATCAAAAACTCTACCAAAATATTGCTACAACTAATAAACAAATTCAGTAAAGTAGGATAAAAACTCAATATACAGAAATCTGTTGCATTTCTATACACCAATAATAAAGCAGCAGAAAGAGAAAATAAGGAATCAATCACATTTACCATTGTATCCAAAACAGTAAGATACCTAGGAATAAACCTAACCAAAGAGGTGAAAGACCCATACTCTGAAAACTATAAAACACTGCTGAAAGAAATTGAGGACACATAGAAGTGGAAAGACATTCTATGCTCATGGATCAGAAGAACAAATATTGTTAAAATGTCATGCTATCCAAAGCAATCTACATTTTTAGTGCATCCCTATAAAAATACCAACAGCCTTTTTCACAGAGCTAGAACAAAAAAATCCTAAAATCCTATTCAGCAAAAGACTCTGAATAGTGAAAGTAATCTTGAAAAAGAAAAGCAAATTTGGAAGCATCACAGTTCCGGACTTCAAGCTATATTACAAAGCTGTAGTCATCAAGACAGTATGGTACTGGCACAAAAAAAGACACATAGATCAATGGAACAGAGAAGATAACCCAGAAATGAACCCACAGATATATGGTGAATTAATCTTTGACAAAGCAGGAAAGAATATCCAATGGGAAAAAGATAGTATCTTCAACAAATGGTGTTGGGAAAACTGACAGCAACATGCAAAAGAATGCAAGTGGACCACTTTCCTACAGCATGCGCAAAAATAAATACAAAATGGATTAAAGACCTAAATGCAAGACCTGAAACCATAAAAATCCTAGAGTATTATACAGGCATTAACCTCTTTGACATTTGGTTGTAGGAACTTCTTAGTAGATATGTCTCCTGAGGAAAATGAAACCAGAATGAAACTGGACCACTTTCTTACACCATACAAAAAAATAATTAAAATGGATTAAAGACCTACATGAGACAGAAAGCCACTAAAATTCTAGAGAACACATGCAGTAACCTCTTTGACATCAGCCATAGCAACTTCTTTTGAGATATATCTCCTGAGGCAAGGGAAACAAAAGCAAAAATAAACTATTGGGACTTCATCAAAATAGCAAGCTTCTGCACAGCAAAGGAAACAATCAAAAAAACTGAAAGGCAGCCTATGAAATGGAAAAAGACATTTGCAAATGACATATCTGATAAAGGGTTAGTATCTGAAATACATAAAGTACTTATAAAACAACACCCAAAAAATGAATGAATCACTTTAAGAATGGACAGAAGACATGAATAAACATTTTTCTAAAGAAGACATACAGATGGCCAACAGACACATAAAAAGATACTCATCATCAGTCATCATCAAGGAAATACAAATAAAAACTACAATGAGATACCACTTCACACTTGTCAGAATGGCTAAAATCAACACTAGAATAAATAGGTGTCAGGTGAGGATGTGGAGAAAGGGGAATCCTCTTACACTGTTGGTGGGAATTCAAACTGGTGCAGCCACTGTGGAAAACAGTATGGAGATTCCTCAAAAAGTTAAAAATAGAACTATCCTATGTTCCAGCAATTGCACTACTAGGTGTTTACCTAAAGAATACAAAATTACTAATTTGAAGGGATACATGCACGCCAATATTTATAGCAGCATTATCTACAATACCCAAATTATGGAAACAGCCCAAATGTCCATTGACTGAGGAAGAGATATAGAAGATGTAGTATATATATACAACAGAATATTACTCAGCCATAAAAAAGAATGAAATCTTGCCATTTGCAACAATGTGGATGAGCTAAAGAGCATTATGATAAACAAAACAAGTCAGTCAGAGTTAGACAAATACCTAATGATTTCACTCATATGTGGAATTTAAGAAACAAAACAAATGAGCATGGGGGGAAAAAAGAGAAAGGCATACCAAGAAACAGATTCCCAATTATAGAGATCAAATTAATGGTTACCAGAGGGGAGGCCAGTAGGGGGATGGGTTAAATAGGTGATAGGCATTAAAGAGTTCGCTTGTGATGAGCATCAGGTGTTGTGTGTTAAATGTTGAATCACTAAATTGTACACCTGAAACTAATATTATGCTGTATGTTAACTGGAATTTAAATAAAAACTTTAGAAAATTAAAAGTTTTTTATTTAGTAGGTTTAAATCATGTTTCTAACCTTTTCTTAATATTTTTCTTCTACTCACAATCAAAAACTTCAAAACAAAAGTGACAAATTAGAAGAATGCCCTTTCCTGCTAATAGTTGACCACCATCATCCCAATCCCATATCTTCCACCTGGAAAATAGTAATGGGTTCCCAGCTAATGCAAATAAGTTTACTGAAGGATATTTGCTCTGCATCTTCAGATCCAAGCCAAAATGACTTGATTAGTGGGATATTAACCTGAGGATATCATTATCATTTATTTGCAGGAAGGAGGCTTATTCCCATAATTAGGAAGCTACCCTGAGTTGTGACAAGAGCCATTTCCATTTCTAGTTTCCTGGGAAATACAGCAGGATCATCACCTGCAGCAATGTCAAGGCCTTCTTAGATAGGTTGCTCCTATATCCCACCCTTTGGAAATATTGGGGGGAGGGTTCTCATCCATCATGTAATGTGATGTGAGATTGCTAATGAGCCTCATCGAACAGATGAAGTGGTATTTCTCAAAGGCCCACACATTTCCATCATCTCTCTGGTTATTAAGAAATCTAGTCCTTTACTAAGGTCACATTTTGACCTACCAAAACTCACTGTTCCTTTCTTTCTCCTGAAACAGGACAGGAAACAGAATTGGATGGAAGAGTAAGGAAGTGACCATAAAAGTGGCAAAACTCCAATGACTGTCCAAATTCCCTTTCTCTAACTCCAAACCTTATTTGTTCTAAAGAATAGGGATTAACTGGAACATGATGAGGCCTTTAAGTTTGTATTGCAATTAATAAATGGTTTACTACCTCCCCCTGGCCCAAAGTACCTCAGGCCTGACCCCTAAAACCATATGGTTTATAAACATCAAATTCCCTGTTTTCTCCTATTACAACATAATTCACATGAATCATTCCAAAAATGCAATTATATCACTAAGGCATATTCCATACTTTTCATCAGTAGTGTCTGAGGTTATTATTCCAAACATAAATTTCTAGTAAAAAAAGGTACAGTGATGTGATCACTTATTGGACTTATAATAGAATTTATTTCCAATGATTTGTCCTCCATAACAGGAATTAGGGAATTGTCACTTAATTCTGTAAAATCCTGAATCAAGATTTAGAATTTTTCATGGTAGATTATACATGGTACTTTAACTATATGAAATAAATTGAGCTCAGGATAAAATCTACATTCCTTACTGTGACTTACAAGACCCTACATGATCTGGCATATGTGTAACTTTTCTCTTAACTCCTGGCCTTTGTACTTTCTATTCCCTCTGTCTGGATCATATTTTGCAAAGCTGCCTCCTACTTGTTATTCAGGTGTCAGCTCAAATATTATCTCTTCAAGAAAAGTCTTCCCTAGCCATCCTATCTAAAGAATAGCCTTTTTCCATCTAGTAATCATCACTATTTGGAATTATTTTTGTTTACTTGTGTTTTGTCTCATGGCACAAGACTGGAAGCTCCATGAAAACAAGGACCTTCTCTCTTGTTAATCTAGATTAGTTGGCATATCATAGGTTTGCAGATAAATATTTGGTTCATGTCTTGAACCTGCCAATATGTTGGTAGCATTATCTTTTAGAAACTAGTACATCTAAGGATAACTTCCTTCCAGCACATTTATTTTTGTCACATTCACTGATATTTAGCAATAATAATAGAACAATCCTAGTCACTCTGATGTCATTTTATGCATCTATTGTTCTTTTTCACATTCTGTACCAGAGGTAAAAATAAACAGGACATTTTATCTGTACAACAAAGTCACTTCAGGTAAAAGAGAGAGAAATTGTGACATGATGCTATAAGTTGGTCATTCAACAAATTTAATAATTATTTAAGAAAAAACACAGATGTGGAAAATTATGCTTTAAGAAACTCAAAGACAACACTGAAAAGAGGGCATGTAATTGATCAGGAGTAGTTCCCCCCCCGAAAAAATAGGATGATAAGTTAGTCTTATTCTTTCAACTTTTTAAGGCAAAGGTGCCTAAACAGATGTCAGAATTGCTATTAGATTAGGGCCTCATCAAAATAAATTAGGGAAGGTAGACAAAAAGGAAGAGATTCCAAAGAAATGTGCTCTTATAGATAACACAAAATTTCTAAGTCTAAGCATTAACTGTCAAAAATAACTTCAATTCATTGAAATAAATATATATATATATTATATATATATATATAATATGTATCAAGAGAATCTTCAATATAAGCAATGATAAAATGCCATAAGTTGTTCTTGAGTATAAACAACAATGTTCTATGAATATACATTTTTAACTAGAAGGAAAATCTTTTTTGGTAGTGGTAAATAAATTGTTTGGAAAACATATCTGAAATTATAATCCAATGCTTTTAAAGGGACTTCAGGGGGAGCTTGGGAAGGTGATGGAGTAAGAGGACCCTGAGCTCACCCTGTCCCATGTTTTCAACTAGATATCATCCACATCCAAGTCAATAAATTAGAGTGATCCAAAGACTGGAAGAACAAACTCCACAACTAAATATAAAGAAGCTGCATCTGAAAAGTTAGGAAGATCAGAAAGGCAGAGGGAGGCTGCCCACAGGAAGGATGGAGATATGTGTGAAGAGAGGGCAGAGAAATGGGCCCTCACACCAAGGAGCTCAGATGGGGAAGACTAATCCCCACAATGTTTGGCTTTAAAAACCAGAGGGTCTGAATTCCATGAGTTTGTAAAACCAGGGACTTGGAACCTGAAGCTTTAAAAGTCATTTGACTCAGCACTGGGCAAGCTCTGAGGGCAGTGAGAGCTCAGTTGCCACCCTTAGACAGCAGCCTATGTGGAGAGGCAGCATAAAAATAGTAGTTTACACAATGCTGGGGGCAAATGGGTGACAGATCTGTTCCTACTGATTTCTGAGCCTGTTGAGGGACTTCTCCAAAATAGAGGGAGCTGACAGGTGCCATTTTCCTCCTCTGCCTCCCAGCATAAACAGAGACAGAAGCAAGAGGCAGAGCTGCACAGACACTTGCTACCTAACCTTCTAGCAGTGAACCATGTTCTCCTGAGGAATTGCTCACTCCAAGCCTGCTAGTCTGGGCCTTGGGCTCAGGGCAAATTTTGTTAAAGCCATGCATGTGCCCTGCCCAGCTACTGGGTGCAGGGTTACCAGCATGCACCATGCACATCTGTGCACCACACCCAGACACACCCAGCCATCCTCGTGCACCCTGCCCCGTACAGCACCCTAGGCCACACTAGTGCACAGCTCTAAGTCAAAGCATTGCTTCAAGGGATCTGGCATTGGACTAATAGCCCAGTGCAAATTTTGCTTACACTGCTGCCCTGCTCCCAAGTTCCACAGTGGGCACACCCCCTCAGAGCTCACCTGACTGGATCCCATTAACACCACAGAGAGCAAGCACAGCTCACAACAGGCAGAGAGTCAGTGTGGGAGACTACACTGAAAGGAAAAGTGACACAAACACAACAGCAGGGCATAAACACACAAAGAATACTCTCATGAAGTGTCACGTTCTGGTGAACAAGGGACACTGCACTACAGGGTACACCAGGATGTCTCTTAAAGGCTCTTACCTTCAAGACCAGGAGATGTAGCTCACATTTCTAACACAGAGAAGCAGGCACAGAAATATAGACAAAATGAGAAGGCAGAAGAATTTATCCAAATGAAAGAACAGGACAAGGCCACAGCCAGAAACCTAAGCCAAACAGATATAAATAACATGCCTGATAGAGAATTTAAAGCAATGATCATAAAGATACTCACTGGACTTGAGAAGCAAGTGGAATACATGAATGAGAAACTTCACACAGAGATAAGGAAGAACATAGTAGAGAGAAAGAGCACAATAAACAAAATGAGAAACATTCTTGATGGAATGAAAAGAACAATGGAAGAAGAAGAGGAACAAATTAGTAAACTAGAAGACAGTAATATAAAGTATTAAAGCAGAAAAAAGAATTATGCAAAATGAGAATAGACTTAAGGAACTCACTGACTCCATTATTAATATTAGTATTATAAAATATTATAAAAGTCTCAGAAGAAGAAGAGAGAGAAAAGAGGGCAGAAAATTTATTTGAGGGGTGCCTGGGTGGCTCAGTCATTAAGCATCTGCCTTCGGCTCAGGTCATGATCCCCAGGTCCTGGGATCAAGCCCTGCATTGCACTGGGCTCCCTGCTCCACAAGAAGCCTGCTTCTCCCTCTCCCGATCCCCCTGCTTGTGTTCCCTCTCTCGATGTCTCTGTCAAATAAATAAAATCTTAAAAAAAAAAGAAAATTTATTTGAAGAAATAATAGCAGAAAACTTCCCTAATCTGGGGAAGGAAACAGATATCCAGATCCAAGAGGCACCAAGAGCCCCCAAAAAAATCAACAAAAGCAGATCCATACCAAGATACTGTAATTAAATTTGTAAAATATAGTGATAAAGAAAAAATTTTAAAAGCAGCAAGACAAAAGAAGTCATTAAATTATAAGAGAAAACACATAAGAGTAGCAGGATATTTCTCAACAGAAACTGAAAGGCAGGGTCGCTTGGGTGGTTCTGTCTGCCTTTGGCTCAGGTCATGATCCCAGGGTCCTGGGATTTAGTCCCAAAACAGGCTCTTTGCTCGATGGAGAGCCTGCTTCTCCCTCTGCCTGCTGTTCCCCCTGCTTGTGCTCTCTCTCTGTCTCTCTGACAAACAAATAAAATCTTTAAAAAAAACACTGCAAACCAGAAGGAAGTAGCATGATATCTTCAAAATATAAAATGGCCAAAACCTGCAGCCAAGAATCCTCTAACCAGCAAGGCTATCATTCAGAATAGAAGGATAGATAAAGAGTTTCCCAGACAAACAAAACTAAAGGAATTCATGACCATTAAACCAGCCCTGTGAAAAATATTAAGGGGGACTCTCTGAGTGGAAAGGAGAGAATAGTAACAGAAGATATAGGTTAAAAAAAGGACTAAAAATTAATATTTCTGTAAATATACAGTCAAGGAAATCACCAAAATGATATAAAATATAATAACATATATCTAAAACATGGGAAGGAAAATATAAAAAAATAGGTGCTAATGTAATGAACATCAACTTAATATAGACTGCTATATGGAGAAGATGTTATAATCAAATCTAGTGGTAACCATATATCAAAAACCAATAATAAATATTAAAAGAATATAGATAAAGAAATCCAAATATATCCCTAAAGAAAATAGCCAAAGCATGAAAGAGAGAAATATGAGAAGAGTTCAGAGAATGTGGGTCTGGCTGGCTCAGTCAGTTAAGCATCCCGCTCTTGGTTTTGGTGCAGGTCATGATCTCGGAATTGTGGGGTTGAGCCCCATGTTGGGCTCTGAGCCCAGTGTAGAGTCTGCTTGAGATTCTCCCTCTCTTCTGCCCCTCCTGCTCATGCTCTCTCTCTCTCTAAAATAAATAAATAAATCTTAAAAATAATCAGAGAAAAATCTTCAGAAACAACCACAAAACAAGTAATAAAATGACAATAAATGCATATATATTGATAATTAGTTAGAAAGTAAATGGGCTAAATACTCCAATCTAAGGACATAGGGTGACAGAATGGATTAAAAAAAAAAGACCATCGGCGGAGCAAGATGGCAGAGGAGTAGGAGACCTGGATTTCGTCTGGTCTCAGGAATTCAGCTGGATAGGGATCAAACCATTCTGAACACCTACATACTCAATAGGAGATTGAAGAAAAGAATAGCAACAACTCTCTGAACAGAAAAGCGACCACTTTCTGGAAGGTAGGACGTGCGGAGAAGTGAATCCGAGGTGATATTCGGGAGGATAGATGGCGGAGGAGGGGGCCTCCATTGGCCGCTTCTGGCAAGTGATAGAGCCGCGGAGCACAAAATCAGAACTTTTAGAAGTCTGCTCCGCTGAGATGTTGCTACAGTGGCTAAGCGGGGGTTGGAACCCTTGTGGGACAGTGTGGTCTCAGGACCTCAGGGTCACAGAAAGACCGGGAGTGCCTGAGAGTGGCAGATCTCCCAGGTATTGGAGCAGGGAAGCTGGCTGCAGAGACGGAGCCGAGGTGCAGGCTCTCAGCTCGGGGTTGCCATAAACCGTGATCCGGGGTACAGTCGGGCCACTGCTCCTCCAGCAGGGACCCAACAAGCGGCAGATCCAGGGAGACTCACCTTCCTCCCTTGGGAGGAGTGGCACAGGAGCGCACCGCAGGGATCTGCTGCATTTGGAGACTCCACACCTAGTCGGGTGCCAGAGATAGAAATGCTCAGTCACAGGCCGGGTAAGCACGGAGTGCAGCGGAGACCCGGGAGATGGGAGTGACTGACTACTTTGCTCTGGGGGCTCACTGAGGAGTGGGGCCCCGAGTTCTCGGCTCCTCCGGGGCAGAGATTGGGAGGCTGCCATTTTCACTCTCCTCCTCCAAAGCTGTATGGAGAGCTTGCAGGGAACAAAACCTCCCGAGAGCAAACCGGAGCAGATTACTTAGCCCCTACTGGCAAGGGCGGGGCAATTCCACCTCAGGCAAAGACGTTTGGGAACCATGGCAACAGGCCCCTCCCCCAGAAGATCAGCGAGAACAGCCAGCCAAGACAAAGTTTAAAGAATCAATGAGAACGGCAGAACGCCAGCGCTAGGGGAATACTGCACATAGAATTCATGGCTTTTTTACCATGCTTCTTTAGTCTTTGAAAGCTAATTTATTTTTTAACTGTCTTTTTTTTTAATTTTTCTTTTTCCCTTTTTCAACCAACATCTTATCAATCCCTTTTTTAAAAAACATTTTTATTTTTCATTTTTAGAGTCATATTCTACCCCTTCATAGTAGTTAAACTTATTTTTGGCATATCTATATAAGTTGTTCTCTCTTTAAAACTTTTGAGATAGTTTCTTCTAACAGATCAAAATATACTCTAAATCTCTAGTGTATGGTTTTGTTCTACTCTCCTGCCTGATCACATTCTTTCCTTTTTTTCTTTTTTTAAAATCCTCTTCTTTCTTTTTTCAAACAACTTCTTATCAATTCCTTTTATAAAATTTTTTATAATTTTAATCTTTACAGTCATATTCCATCACTTCATCATATTAACCCTTATTTTTGTACATATATAAGTTTTTCTTTCTTTAAAATTTTGGGAGGCACTTTCTTCTAACAGACCAAAATACACCCAAAATCTAGTGTGTGGCACTGATCTATGCACGAGCCTGATCGTATTTGATCATATTCTGTTTTGTTTTGTTTTGTTTTGTTCTGTTTTGGTTTGTTTTTATCTTTTTCTTTTTTTTTTCCTATTCCCATTTTCTTTCTTTCCCTTTCTTTTCCCCTGGCTTCAGGCCTTTTGTGATTTGCTTAGAGTATATTTTCTGGGGACGTTGTTACCCTGTTGTTCTCTCATTAATCTATTCTCCTCTGGACAAAATGCCAAAATGGAAAAAATCAACTGAACAAAAAGAACAAGGGGTAGTACTGACTGCCAGGGACCTACTCAATATGGACATTAGTACGATGTCGGATCTAGAGTTCAGAATCATCACTTTAAAGATACTAGCTGGGCTTGAAAAAAGCATGGAAGTTATTAGAGAAACCCTTTCTGGAGAAATAAA
>NC_138385.1:51651662-51668392 GCF_054177405.1 Leptonychotes weddellii
CAGTATCTCATAGGTTTTGGACCCATGTGTTTTCGTTCTCATTGGTTTCCATGAATTGTTTAAGTTCTTCTTTGATTTCCTGGTTGACCCCAACATTCTCGAGCAGAGTGGTCTTTAGCTTCCAAGTGTTTTAATTTCTTCCAAATTTTTTCTTGTGATTGAGTTCCACTTTTAAAGCATTATGGTCTGAGAATATGCAGGGAATAATCTCAATCTTTTGGTATCAGTTGAGTCTTGATTTATGACCCAGTATGTGGTCTATTATGGGGAAAGTTCCATGTGCACTCGAGAAGAATGAGTATTCTGTTGTTTTAGGGTGGAATGTTCTGTATATACCTATGTATATACCACCTGGTCCATTGTTTCATTCAAAGCTCTTGTTTCTTTGTTGATTTTCTGTTTAGATGATCTGTCTATTGCTGAGAGTGGAGTATTGAGGTCTCCTGCTATTAATGTATTGTTATCAATATGACTCTTTATTTTGGTTAAAAGTTGGCTTATGTAGATGGCTGCTCCCATGTTGGGGGCATAGATATTTACAATTCTTCGATCTTCTTGCTGGATAGACCCTTTAGGAATGATATAATGCACTCTGTGTCTCTAACTACAGTTTTTAGTTTAAAATCTAATTTTCTGATATAAGAATTGCTACCCCAGCTTTCTTTTGAGGTCCGCTGGCATGCAAGATGGATCTCCATCCCTTCAGTTTCAGTCTGGATGTATCTTTAGGTTCAAAATGAGTCTCTTGTAGACAGCATATGGATGGGTCCTGTCTTTTTATCCAATCTGCAACCCTGTGCCGTTTTATGGGAGCATTTAAGCCATTCACGTTGAGAGTGATTATTGAAAGATATGAACTAATTGTCTTCATGCTGCCTGTGAAGACGTTGTTTTTATAGATTGTCCCTGTAAATTTCTGTTGTATATCACTCTTGGGGTCTTTCTCCTTTTATAGAACCCCTCTTAATATTTCTTGCAGCGCCGGCTTAGTGGTCACATATTCTTTCATTTTCTGCTGGTCTTGGAAGCTCTGCATCTCTCCATCCATTGTAATTGACAGCCTTGCCAGATAAAGTACTCTTGGCTGCATGTTCTCCTTGTTTAGTACACTGAATATGTCTTGCCAGGCCTTTCTGGCTTGCCAGGTTTCTGTGGATAGTTGTGACGTTATTCTGATGTTCCTCTCTTTGTATGAAAGGAATCCCTTCCCCCTAACTGCCCTTAAGACGGTTTCCTTGGTTCTAAGATTTGCGAGTTTTACTATTACATGCCAGGGTGTTGGCCTGTTTTCCTTGATCTTGGGAGGGGTCCTCTCTGCCTCTAGGACACGAATGTTTGTTTCATTCCCCAGATTAGGGAAGTTCTCACCTACGATTTGCTCAAATATATCTTCTAGTCCTCTCTCTCTCTCCACCCCCTCTGGGATTCCAATAATTCTGACATTGGAATGCTTCATGATGTCACTTATTCCTCTGATTCTATTTTCATGGATTCTGAGTTGTTTTTCCTTGGCGTCCTCCTTTCCCTTTTTATCTATTAAATTGTCTTCCAGGTCACTAATTCGTTCTTCTGCCTTACTTACCCTAGCTGTTAGATTATCTAGATCAGATTGGATCTCATTGATAGCATTTTTAAGTTCTGCCAATTCAGCTTTCATTTCTGCCCTTAGAGACTCTATGTTGCCATTAATTGATTTCTCCATTCTAGCTATTGTGTTCACAAATTCTAGCCTGAATTCCATCTCCGACATCTTGGTTATATCTGCATTCATTTGTAATTCTGCAGTGTAAATCATAATCTCTGAGTCTTTCCTATTTTGGGGGTTTCTCCTCTTTGTCATTCTGTTGAAGGGTGGTTGAGGGAAAGTATAGAGTCCAAATTATTGACCACAACCCAAGCAAGATGCACCTGTTTTCTAGGGACCTTAGGGTTGCTGGCCTCTTGTTTTCCCAGCCTGTCTTCTGGGGGAAGGGCCTGCTGTGCTGTTACTCAGGCAATCCTGTTTGGGCAGAGTTGCCCTGCCCCCCTGTGGTGGGGGATGGGCTCAGTGGGAACTGGTGTTTTGGCGCTTTGTTCTCTGGTGGCTTTCTCTGTCAGCTTTCTGCGTCTTTTCTGATAGTCAGAGCAGAAGAGACCATTTCCAACTGTCTGCCTCAGAACAGAGAGATCGCAGTCTGTTCTTCAGTGAGCTCTCCAGGCCACACTGTCTCTGTTTCTGTCTGTGCTGCTATAAACTGCAGCCTCCTGGGTTGTGTGCCCCTCCACAGCGCTCCCAGTCCTTGCCTCCATGTCGGGGCACATCTCTGCCCTTTGTGCTTCTAAAACCACCAACCGCCCCCAGTTCACACGTGCAACCCCGCAGCTCCAGGTTTCCGTCCCAGGGGCTGCCCTAAAGTCCTTTCCCCGCCGCTACTGGTCTTTGAGCCTGTGCCCCGTCCCCAACCCAGGTGGCTTTCGCTCACTGGCGGTATAGGGTCCCCATGGCCAGGCTCCCTCGCATGGCCATTTATCCTCTGATATCTGCCTGTAGATTCATGGATCCCCGCTTCATATCTGGAAACCAACCACCTGTGATCTTCTGTTTGTAGACATCCAGATCTTCTTACATCTCAGGCTAATTTCATTGGTGCTCAGAGTGGTCTGGTAGATATCCAGCTCAATTCCAGAGATCAGTTGGAATAGGGTCCCCTACTCCTCCATCATCTTTTCCCAATCCCCTAGAAACAAATTGTTAAAACATTTTCCCTTCAGCCCAAGAACAATATATTTCTTCTCCTTGTTCATTAGATTGTTCTCAGAGAACAAGTAAGGAATTAAAATTATTCCTCTACCCCTAAAATATATATGGATTTAGCAGCAGAGAGCATGAACACTTGCTGGAACATATTTGCTATTGTGGGAACTATCAGAAACGATTTACTATCTTTTACTCTCCTTTCATCTTCCCTGTCTAGCCCATTCCATTCTCTGGAATAAATGCAATTTCTACTCCCATGTGAAGAAGATTATATTCACAGGTCAAATTATACATATACAGAAACTGTAACTAACTTCAGATAAGTTTGGGGCTCTCATATGAATTCTGTACCAAATATCTCATTTGCACCCTCTGATAAAATGCTTGGAGTTACTTCTTTCCATATTCATTCCTTTGAGTTTATATTCTCCATTATTGGAATTCTCCTGTTAAACTACAACTCCCTTTTTTTCTCTTCTCCCTCTAGAGAACACACTAAGCTATCTTTAGTCACTAACACTCTTGTCATGACTCAGTAATTAAGGTTAGTCAGTTATTTGCTGGAATTGAGAGAATGGACTACAAATGGATAGGCTTTGAGGAGAGAGTGACAGCTTCAGAAAGAAGAAGCTTTGGAAACAAGGCCGGCCTGGGTGGATAATGGATACTTAGATCCTGACAAAAGGAATGGAAGGTGATATACGCAATTTCAAAATATTTTCAAAGGCTGGGACTGGAGATAATCAACCTATTCTTGATCAATCACAAAATTCTAATTTAACTGGTCTGGAGAAGGGCTTGGCCACTTGTAGGTTTTAACACTCTCCAGGTGATTCAAAGTGCAGTCAGGTTTGAGAATCATTGATCTAAATAGGACTGCAAAAAAAAAAAAAATAGGACTGCAGAGGAAGCAGAGGTGAATCTCAGGATACTAGAATGCAAGCATCTCTCTCTCTTTTTTAGAGCATTAATGAATTAATGTGAAGGTAGTCTGTAGAACTCTGCAGTTTTGTTCCACATGCAGCTTAATTTTGCAGGACACTATTCTTATTCACCCAGGTCTAAGAGGTTATAAAACCAGCATCAGGGAATTGATGGTTATCTAGACATTCCAAAACAGCATCACCCCTAGAACTGAAGTTAGTTTTTTTTTCTTTTTCTTTTAGGTCTACAGCATTAGTGCATTAGTTAAATCTATTATATCTATTGAAGAATCAAAAAGGATCCAATGGCACTTTATCATTTGTAAACTAGAAAGTTTTAGTGAAAGCTACATTAACCTGGAAGAATTCACAAATGTTTGTGTTCTAAGTTTCTGGAGTCTAATGACTTACTTTTCTGTCACTTACTTTAAAATATATAAACTCTATTTTTATTATATACCCTTGAAATTTTACTATGTGTACATAATTTAAAATACCTAAAAATAATATCTTAACCTACTTCTCAAAAAATGTTAAACACTTTTACTTAAAACACCTTTACTTCAATTGCACAACTTCTAAATGATTGATTTTCTGTCATTTAAAATCCCATAGACATTGTTTTTAATATTTAAAAGATGCTCACTTAGATTTATCTACATATTTGCCAAATTCTTTGATCCTTATTCTTTCTAGCATTACTGACCCACCTTCTGGTATTACCTCTTTTCCTACCTGTATTATACTTTAGAAGTTACTTTAGTGAAGGTCCATTGGGGTATATTATCCAGAGATCTTTATTTTACACTTGTCCTTAAAGGATAAATTTGTTGGTTACACAATCCTATGTTAAAAATTATCTTCTCTCAATGCTTTGAACATATAATTTATCTTCTATCTTCCCTGTTGCTCTAAGATGTTGGTTATTAGTTTAGTTGCTTTCTATTGTACATGACCTGTCTTTCCTCTCTGACTTTTACAAATTTACCCTTGTTTTGAGAATGTCATCAGATGTCTGGATATGCATTTTCTAGATTGACATATAATATTATATTAGTTTCAGGGCGCCTGGGTGGCTCAGTTGGTTAAGCGACTGCCTTCGGCTCAGGTCATGATCCTGGAGTCCCTGGATCGAGTCCCGCATCGGGCTCCCTGCTCGGCAGGGGGTCTGCTTCTCCCTCTGACCCTCCTCCCTCTCATGTGCTCTCTCTCATTCTCTCTCTCTCTCAAATAAATAAATAAAAATCTTAAAAAATATATATTATATTAGTTTCAGGTGTAAAACATAATTCAGTATTTGTATGTATTGCAAGATAAACACCATAGTAAGTCTAGTTAACATGTATCACCACACATAGTTACAAAATATATTTTCTTATGACAAGAACTTCTAAGTTATCAGCTCTTATTAACTTTGAAATATGCAATACCGTATTATTAACTACAGTCACTGGACTGTATATTATATCCTAATGACTTATTTTATAACATGAAATTTGTAAATTTTGAGCCCCTTCACCCATTTCATACATCATCCACCCCTCATCTCTGGTAACCGTGATTTTTTTCTCTGAATTTATGAGCTCAGATGTGTTTTTTCCCCTTAAATTCCACATATAAATGATATCATATGGCACTTGTCTTTCTCTATTTCACTTAGCATAATACCCTCAAGGAGTTCCATCTTGTCACAAATGGCAAGATTTCATTCTTTTTTATGGCAGAATAATATTACACTGTATATGTAGAGATCTATCTATCATCTATCATCTATCTATCTATCATCTATCTACCTATTTTTTCTTCCAAGTTTTTATTTAAATTCCAGTAATTAAGGGTGGTTGGGTGGCTCAGTTGGTTAAGCGTCTGCCTTTTGCTCAGGTCATGATCTTAGGGTCCAGGGATGGAGTCCTGCATTGGGGACCCTGCTTAGCAGGGAGTCTGCTTGTCCCTCTCCCTCTGCCACTCCCCCCTGCTCAAGCTCTCTCTCTCACTCTCTTTTTTTTCCAAATACATAAATAAAATATTTTTTAAAAATCCAGTTATTTAAGAGTGTAATATTAGTTTCAGGTGTAGAATTCAGTGATTCAAACCTTCCATAGAACACCTGGTGCTCACCACAAGTACCCTCCTTAATCCTCATCATCTATTTAACCCATCCCCTCACCAACCTCCCCTCTGGTAACCATCAGTTTGTTCTCTATAGGTAAGAGTCTATTTCTTGGGGGCACCTGAGTGGTTCAGTCTGTTAAGCGCCCAACTCTTGGCTTTGACTCAGGTCATGATCTCGCTGTCCTGGGATGGAGCCACACATCAGGCTCTGCCCTCAGTGCAGAGTCTGCTTCAGGTTCTCTCTCCTTGTCCCTCCCGCTTGTGCACTCTCTCTCAAATAAATAAATAAAATCTTTAAAAAAAGAGTATATTTCTTGGTTTTCCTCTCTTTTTCCCCTGTTATGTTCATTTGTTTCTTAAATTCCACATATGAGTGAAATGATATGGCATGTGTCTTTCTCTAATGGACTTATTTCACCTAGCATAATAGCATAATATTCTCTAGCTCCATCTACATCATTGTATATATATATTCATTCATCAGCATGCACTTCCCTGTTTCCATGTCATGGCTATTGTAAAAAATGCTGGGATAAACATGATGGTGTATATATCTTTGTGGATTAGTTTTTTTGTTTGTTTGTTTTCCTTGGATAAATACCCAAAAGTGGAACTGCTGGATCATATGTTTATTGTATTTTTAGTTTTCCATAAATGTTGCACCAATTTACATTTCTACCAACAGTGCACAAAAGTTCCCTTTTCTCCACATTCTTGCTAGCATTTGTAATTTTGTCTTTTGGATAACAGCCATTTTAACAGGTGTGAGGTGATACCCCATTGCGGTTTTGATTTGCAGTTTCCTGATAGTAATATTGAGCATCTTTCTATATGCCATCTTTATGGCCATCTTTATGTCTTCTTTGGAACAATATACATTCATATCCTTTGCCTATGTTTTAATCAGTTTTGTTTTTGCTATTGAGTTTTATGAGTTCTTTGCATATTTTGAATATTAACCCTCTATCAGATATATGATTCATAAATATTTTTCTCCATTTCTGCAGTTTGCCTTTTTACATTGTTGCTGATTTCCTTTCCTGTGCCAAAGCTCTTTAGTTTTATGTAATCCTACTAGTTTATTTTGACTTTTGGTGCCTTTACTTTTAGTGTCAAATCCAAATAATCATTACTAAGAACAGTGTCAAGACACTTAGCAGGTATGTTTTCTTCTAGGCGTCTTATGGTTTTAGGCCTTACATTCAAGACTTAATTCATTTTGAGTGAATTTTGTGTGTGATGTAAAATAGTGGTCTAATTTCATTATTTTGCATGTGGCTGCCCCATTTTCCCAACATACAATTTATTGAAGAGACTATCCTTTCTCCACTGATATTCTCAGCTCTTTTCTTGGAAATTAATTGACCATATATGTGTGAGTTTATTTCAGGACTCTCAATTCTATTCCACTGATCTATGTGCCTGTTTTTTATGCCAATATCATACTGTTCTAATTACTCTAGTTTGTAATATAGTTTGAATAATCAGGAAATATGGTGCCTCCAGCTTTGTTCTTTTTTCTCAAGATTACTTTGGTTTTTCATGGTTATTTGTGGTGCCATACAAATTGTAGGATTGTTTGTTCAATTTCTGTAAAAAATACTATTGAAATTTTGATAGATCTTGCATTAAATCTGTAGATTGCTTTGCATAGTATGGAAACTTTACAATATTAATTCTTCTAATCCATTAGCATGGAATATCTTTCCATTTATTTGTGTCTTTTCAAACTTGTTTCACCAGTGTCTTACAGATTACAGTTTATGGATCATTTACCTTCCTGGTTAAATTTATTCATCAGTATTGTTTTTCCTTTTGATGCAATTATAAATGGAATTGTTTTCTAAATTTCTTTTTCTGATAGTTTGTTATCAGTGTATATAAATGAAACAGATTTTTGTATATATTAATTTTATATCCTGCAACTCTACTGAATTGTTTATTAGTTCTCATGGGGTTTTTGTGGTGGCACCTTTAGGGTTTTCTAATATAATATATCATCTATAAATAGTGACAGCTTTATGTCTTCCTTTCCAATTCCAATACCTTTTACTTATTTTTCTTGCCTAATTGCTCTGACTAGGACCCCCAATACTATATTGAATACAAGTAGTGAGAGTTTCCTTTCCTTATTCCTGATCTTACAGGAAAATCTTTCAGCTTTTTACCATTCAGTATAATGTTAGCTGTGGGCTTGTCATATTTAGGTTTTATTGTGTTGAGTTACATTTCCTCCATACCTAGTTTGCTCAGTTTTTATCAACTAGATGTTGAATTTTGTCAAATGATTTTACTGCATCTCTTGAGATGATCATACAATTTTTATTCTTCATTTTGTTAATATAGTGTATCACATTGATTGATTTGTAGATGTTGAATCATCTTTGCATCCATGGAATAAATCACATTTGATCATGATGTATGGACTTTTTAATGTATTGTTGAATTCAGTTTGTTAATATTTTGCTGAGGATTTCTGCATCTATTTTCATTGGGGACATTGGCCTGTAGTTTTGTTTTGTTTTGTTTTGTTTTCTTTGTGGCATCATTGCCTGATTTTGGTGTTAGGGTAATTTTGCTCTCATGAAATGAATTTGGAAGTGTTTCCTACTCTTATTTGTTGGAAGAATTGAGAAGGATTAGATTAATTCTTGTTTGAATGTTTGGTTGAATTCCCAGAGAAACCATCTGGTAAGGAACTTTTGTTTGTTAGTGTGTTTTTTATTACTGGTTCAATCTCCTTATTAGTAATTGATTTGTTCAGATTTTCTATTTCTTTTTTTAAAGAGTTATTTGAGAGAGAAAGAGAGCACAGTGGGAGGGTCAGAGGGAGAGAGAATCTCAAGCAGACTCCACACCGAGTGTGGGGCCCAATGTAGGGCTCTGTGTCACAACCCTGAGATCATGACATGAGCCAAAACCAAGAGTTGGACGTTCAACAGACTGTGTCATCCAGGTGCCCCCAGATTTTCTATTTCTTCATGATTCACTCTTGGTAGATTATATGTTTCTATGAACTTATCCATTTCTTCTAGTTTGTCCAATTTGTTGGCATATAATTGTTCACAGTATTCTCTTATGATCCTTTATATTCTAAGGTGTCAGATGTAACACTCCTTTAATTTCTGATTTTGAGTCAGCTCTTTTTTTCTTGGTGAGTCTAGCTAAAGATTTCTCAATTTTGGTTATATTTTTGAGAATCAGCTCTTGGTTTCAATGATTTTTTTCTATTGTCTTTTTAGTCTAATTTATTTCCACTGTGATCTTTTTTCTTTCTTTTTTCCTTCCTTTTTTTTTTCTTCTTTCTTCTATTAACTTTGGGCTTTGTTTGTTCTTCTAGTTATAATAGGAGGAAAGTTGTTTATTTTAGATTTTTTTCTTCATGTAGGCATTTATTGCTATGAATTTCCCTCAGAACTTCTTAGAACTGCTACTACTGCATCCCGTAAGTTTTGGTATGTTCTATTTCCATTTTCTTTTGTCAGGTATTTTTTATTTCTTCTTTGATTTCTTCTTTGAACCATCAGTTACTCAGTAGTATGTTGTTTAATCTCCACATACTGGATACTTTTCCAGGTTTTTTGTTTTTTTGTTTTTTGGTAATTGATCTATAGTTTAATGCCATTATGGTTGGAAAAAATGCTTAATATAATTTTAATCTTTTTAAAACTATTAAAGCTTGTTTTGTGTCCAAATATATGATTTATCCTGTAGAATGTTCCATGGGAACTTGAGAAGAATGTGTATTCTACTGCTTTTGGGTGGAGTGTTTTGTATATATCTAAGTCTGTCTGGTCTAACGTGTAGTTTAAGGTTGATCTTCCCTATTGATTTTTTTTCTGGATGATCTACCTATTGGTGTGAGATATTAAAACCTTCTACTATTATTGTATTGCTGTTTATTTTTCCCCTTAGGCCTATTAATATTTGTTTTATATATTGGTGCTTCTATATTGAGTGTATAAATATTTACAAATTCTATATCCACTTTTTGGACTGAGCCCTTTATCATTATGTAATGACCTTCTCTGTCACTTATTACAGTCTATGATTTAAAGTCTATTTTAGCTGATATGTGTATAATTACCTCTGATTTATTGTCTGTTTGCATGGAATATCTCTTTCTATATCTTCATTTTAAGTGTGTGGGTCCTTTCATCTGAGGTGAGTCTCTTGTAGGCATATAGTTTGGTCTTGTGGTTTTTTTAAATCTATTCAGTCACTGTATTACTTTAGATTGAAGATATTAGTCCAATTAGTCTATATACATGTATTAAAACATTTATTTCGATTGTAGTCAGTTCTAACCATTGATAAAAAAATCTTTTCCAAAGGTTCTTTTTTCACAAACTTTCTACAACTTTCTTTTTCATTTAGATTTTTGTCCTATTTTCCCTCTCTATAAACAAGTCTCATTTTAGGACAAAATTATTTTATTTTTCCTCAACAAAAATGTATTCCCATTCCTCATACCTTTCTTACCAAAAATACCCACCTTACTTTCCTTTCATATAGAGTTATTTCCTTTATTATTTCCAGTAGTCTTAATTACATTTTAGAATTCTCATTGCTTAGAAACCTTAATTTCTAGTAAAAACTAAGTAGAAAGCAATTGTGAATGATATATCAGCATTTTAATTGCAAATCTGTGAATATATTTAAACATTTTTAGAAATGTGTTTTTTCATAGTATATTCTTTCAATAAAGCATAAAACATGTTGTTTACTAACAGATCCACATTTATCTTTAGTTTGTCTGTAAGACAAAAGTAGATAAACCTATGTTTAGTAATCAAAATTTAAGTATTTTATCTTATTAGGAAAAGAATTAGATATATAATAAGTTCAACCCAATTTATCATTTAACCTAGGAAAACTTCAAAGCTTTAGATTACCAAAGACTTTGAAAGCTATTTAATAGTTTACCTACAAATGTTTTTTATCTATTCAACCTACTTGTTCTTAATAATTATCCATGAAAACTTCATGAGACAGACAAAATCAACTACATTTTAAGTCATGTTTTCTGACAAATTGCAACAGATACAAGAGTTTAATAAACTCAGGTAGAATAAAAGTTGATTATTTGTATTATATTTGGTGTTGGTAACTCCAAAAGACATGTCTATTTTAATGAAACTATCAATTTCAAAGTAGCTTTTGTATCAAATATTTTTTAAGACCATGTAAACTTGAAAAGCATCTGGGTTGGTTTTTCTCTCTGAGTTTTAGAATGCCCAATCCTTACAAGCACTTGCCTTCAAACCATCTTAAAAAAACTCTTTTACAAATCAGTTTTAGCAGTGTCATCCAGAGGTAGAAACACATTTACAACACATATATAAACACACATGTCAACATACAGATACATGCAGACCTTATAGCTTCCATTTTAATATTACTGCCATGAAATACATACAAAATTTACTAGTTATAAAAACTGGATCTGATTTTGTTTTTGTTTCTTCTGGTAGATGCAATAAGTTAAGGTCATTGGTCTAGATGACCAAAGCTTTCTTTTAATATTTGTAGAGAGCACACTTAAGAATTATTTTTGTCCTTGACAAGTCAAGTTTTAAATGTCTTTCTCCCATTGTTTTTACTTGATAAGAATTATATCACTGGAAGTTGCATTTTAAAAAGATGGGCTAGGGGCAAAAAAGAAAAAATAAGCTAGGGGCATCTGGCCCCTAGTTAAGGTTAAATTCTGTCAGTTAAGCATCTAACTCTTGTTTTAGGCTCAGGTCATGATCTCTGGGTTATGAGATCAAGCCCTGTGTCTGACTCTGGGTGTGGAGTCTGCTTAAGATTCTAGAGAGGAGAAGGGTGGGGGGATGGGGTAACCTAGGAGTAAAAGATACCTGAGGAAGATCACCTATAACCTCAGTCAGTTTTATTTAACTGTCTTTTCACTGTGGAAGTGCAATTTAGACATAAAATCAGTAGACTGTAAGTACTCAGATAAAGAAAGATAAGGGGAGTAGTGGGAGTCACATCAGTCTTACAGTCTTCTGTCTCAGGCACCTCTTGTATTTTTAATTAGCCTTGTAACAAATTTCTCAATGAGAATATTTTGGAAACTTGAAGCTTTTTGGAAACTTCTGCATGCCAGTTAATATAAGCATCCAATTCTGTTTAGTTAATTGGGGAACTCTTACTTTCAAGTGCATTTCTTAAGCAAAAAATATTGTCTAATTGGAGCAGTCCCCATACTGACCAACACAATTTTAGGTTATTTAAAAAAATTATCCAGATATCTGCGCCTTCATGGACCATTGTTGTTAGACATAAAATAAGCATGTGTGCCAGAAGGTAGTCTGCTTGACTCTTTAGAAGTTAAGGATCTCATTAGCTAAAACTCTGGGTTTCTGGGAACCAAACTAATACCTAAAAGGGATGTGCAGAAAGGTTAGGAATTGTGCATGTTTTACAGTGTACCTCATTGCACAGAAGTCTTCTTGAGGTTGGTGGGTGACCTAGGATCAACTTAATCTGTTCTGTGACCAACTTATCCTATTATCAGAGTCTTCTTGAGGTGTTGAGTCCTCCAACAGCCTTTAAATAATCGACCCACACTTATCTGAGATCCCCACCAGCAATAGCCTTTATTTATACAAAACAAGACAAACTTTTAATTTAATATATTGGCAGTACTGCATGCTGGCCATAAGACCATGTGTGTCCCACTACTAATTCCTGTGAAACTTTACTGGGGCTTTCTACCTGGGGACTGTGGTCTGAAAGGTTTGAGCAGATTTTTCTGCCAGCTCAGTTGGGCTCCTAGCAAAACTTCCAGCTTAACTGGGCTCCTGAAAGAAAAACCCACTAGCTCAGTCAGGTTCTGGACAAAATGCCAGCTCAGTTGGACTTTGGGCAAACATACAAGCACAACGGGGTTCTGGACATAACAATCTACCAACTCAAGCCAACATGCCCTGTAAAAGAAAACTAATTAAATTGGGAACTGAATCATATTGTGCCTCTTTTCCAACAACAACAGTATAAAACTAGAAGTCAGTCACAAGAAAAAATCAGGAAAGAACACAAATACATGGAGGCTAAGCAGCATGCTACTACTAAACAATGAATGGTCCAACCAAGAAATCAAAGAAGAAATTTAAAAATACATGTGGACAAACTAAAATGAAAAAAAAAACAATAGTCCAAAATCTTTGGGAGGCAGCAAAAGCTGTTCTAAAAGGAAAGTTTGTAGCAATACAGGCTTACCTCAAGAAACAAGAAAAATCTCAAACAATCTAAAATTACATGTAAAGGAGCTAGAAAAAGAAGAACCAAGCCCAAAGTCAGCAGAAGGAAGGAAATAGTAAAGATTAGAGCAGAAAAAAATGAAATCTATCTATCTATCTATCTACCTATCTATCTATATCCCAATATAATATATATATCCCATCTTATATATATATATAAGATGAATAAAATCAGGAGCTATTTTATTTTAAAAGATTGACAAAATTGATAAACCTTTAGACAGACCAAAAATAAGAAAGAAAGAAGAAAGAAAGAAAGAAAGAAAGAAAGAAGAAAGAAAGAAAGAAAGACTCAAATAAAATCAGAAGTGAAAGAGGAGAATAACAACTGATGCCACAGAAATACATAAGTTTAGAAGATAATATTATGAAAAAGTATATGCCAACAAATCGGACAACTTGGAAGAAATGGATAAATCCCTAGAAACATAGCCTTCCAAAGTTGAAGCAGGAAGAAATAGAAAATTTGAATAGACAAATTACTAGCAATGAAATGAATCAGTAATCAAAAAACTCCCAAAAAGCAAAAGTTCAGGATCAGATGGTTTCACAGGTGAATTCTATATACACTTGAAGAAGAGTTAATACCAAACCTCCTCAAATAATTCCAAAAAATAGAAGAGGAAGAAAAGCTTCCAAATTCATCCTATGAGGCCAGCATTACCCTAATGCAAAAACCAGACAAAAACACTTCCAAAAGAGAGAACTACGAGCAAATATTTCTGATGAACACAGATCAAAAATCCTCAACAAAATACTAGCAAAACTAATTCAATATTACAAAAAAGTCATTCACTACACTGAAGTTGGGTTTATCCCAGGAATGCAAGGGTAGTTCAATAATCACAAATCAATCAACATGATATATCACATAAACAAGAGAAAGGATAAAAACAATATGACTTTCTCAATAAATGCAGAAAATCTTTGACAAAGTACAACCTGCATTAATGATAAAGTCTCTCAACAAATTAGGCTAGAGAGAACATACCTCAACATAATAAAGGCCATATAAAAAAAAAAGCACAGCTAACATACTCAACAGTGAAAGACGGAGCTTATTCTCTAAATCGGGAACAAGACAAGGATGTCCACTCTCACCACTTTTATTCAACATAGTACTGGAAGTCCTAGCTGTAGCAATCAGAAAGGAAAAGAAAATAAAAAGCATTCAAATTGATAAGGAAGAAGTAAATCTGTCACTATTTGCAGAAGGCGTAATACTATGTATATAAAAAAAAAATCCAAATATTCCACTGAGAAACTACTAGAACTGATAAGTGAATTCAGTAAAGTCACAGGATACAAAATTAATATGCAGAAATTGATTGCATTTCTATACACTAAGAAAGAAGTAGCAAAAAGAAAACTAAGAAAGCAACCTCAGTTAGAATTGCACCAAAAATAATAAAATACCTTTATTTTAATAAATTTAACAAAGGTGGTGAAAAATCTGTACTCTGAATACTATAAAACATTGATAAAAGAAATTGAAGATGACACAAATAAATGGAAAGATATCCCATGCTCATGAACTGAGAGAGCAAATACTCTTAAAATGTCCATACTACTTAAAGAATTTACACATTTAATGCAATACCTATGAAAATACCAACAGTATTTTTTGACAGAATTAGAACAAATAATTCTAAAATTTGGATGGAACCACAAAAGACCCTAAATAGCCAAAGCAATCTTGAGAAAGAACAAATATGGAGGTATCACAGTACCAGATTTCAAGATATACTACAAAGCTGTAGTCATCAAAATAGAATGGTACTGGCACAAAAGCAGATACATAGATAAATAGAACAACATAGAGAGCCCAGAAATAAACTCACACTTATATGGTCAATTTTTTTTTTTAAAGATTTTATTTATTTATTTGACAGAGAGAGACAGCAAGAGACGGAACACAAGCAGGGGGAGTGGGAGAGGGAGAAGCAGGCTTCCCGCGGAGCAGGGAGCCCAATGCGGGACTCGATCCCAGGGCCCTGGGATCCTGACCTGAGCCAAAGGCAGATGCTTAACGACTGAGCCACCCAGGCGCCCTCTTATATGGTCAATTAATCTATGACAAAGGAGGCAAGAATATACAGTGGAAAAAAGTCTCTTCAACCAGTGCTGTTGGGAAAACTGGACAGCTACAAACAAATGAATGAAACCAGACCACTTTCTTATACCATACACAAAAATAAGCTCAAAATGGATTAAAGACCTTAATGTGAGACCTGAAGCCATAAAACTCCCAGAAAAAAACATAGGCAGTAATTTCTTTGACGTTAGCCTTAGAAATAATTTTCTAGATAAGTTTCCTCAGGCAAGGGAAAGCAGAGCAAAAATAAACTATTGGAACTGCACTTAAATAAAAATTTTTGCACAGTGAAAGAAACCAGCAACAAAATGGAAAGGCAATCGAGTAAATGAGAGAAGATATTTGCAAATGATATATCCAAAAAGGAGTTAATATCCAAAATGTATATAGAATGTATACAACTTAACAAAAAAAACAAATTATCTGATTTAAAAAATGAACAGAATCTTTGACAAAGCAGGAAAAAAATGCAATGGAAAAAAAGACAGTCTCTTCAATAAATGGTGCTGGGAAAATTAGACAGCCACATGCAGAAGAATGAAACTCGACCATTCTCTAACACCATACACAAAGATAAACTCAAAATGGATGAAAGAACTCAATGTGAGACAGGAATCCATCAAAATCCTAGAGGAGAACATAGGCAGTAACGTCTTTGACATCGGCCACAGCAACTTCTTTCAAGATACATCTCCAAAAGCTAGTGAAACAAAAGCAAAAATGAACTTTTGGGACTTCATCAAGATAAAAAGCTTCTGCACAGCAAAGGAAACAGTCAACAAAACAAAGAGGCCACCCACAGAATGGGAGAAGATATTTGCATATGACACTACAGATAAAGGGCTGGTATCCAAGATCTATAAAGAACTTCTCAATCTGGACACCCAAAAAACAAATAATCAAGTCAAAAAATGGGCAGAAGATATGAAAAGACATTTCTCTGAAGAAGACATACAAATGGCTAACAGACACTTGAAAAATTTTCATCATCATTAGCCATCAGGGAAATTCAAATCAAAACCACATTGAGATACCACCTTACACCAGTTAGAAGGGCAAAAATGGACAGGGAAAGAAACAACAAATGTTGGAGAGGTTGTGGAGAAAGGGGAACCCTCTTACACTGTTGGTGGGAATGCCAGTTGGTGCAGCCACTTTGGAAAACAGTGTGGAGGTGCCTCAAAAAATTAAATATAAAGTTACCCTATGACCCAGCAAGTGCACTCCTGAGTATTTACCCCAGAGACACAGACGTAGTGAAAAGAAGGGCCATATGCACCCCAATGTTCATAGCAGCAATGTCTGCAATAGTCAAACTCTGGAAAGAGCCGAGATGCCCTTCAACAGATGAATGGTTAAAGAAGATGTGGTCCATATATACAATGGAATATTACTCAGCCATCAGAAAGGATGAAGACCCAACTTTTACATCAACATGGATGGGACTGTGGGAGATTATGCTAAGTGAAATAAGTCAAGCAGAGAAAGTCAATTATCATATGGTTTCACTTATTTGTGGAACATAAGGAATAGCATGGAGGACATTAGGAGAAGGAAGGGAAAAATGAAGGGGGGGAAATTGGAGGGAGAGATGA
>NC_138385.1:51668892-51728579 GCF_054177405.1 Leptonychotes weddellii
ACAAATAATGCAAGATATGTTAAAAGAAGAAGAAGAAGGTAGCGGGAGGGGAGGAATGAAGCGGGGGAAATCGGAGGGGTGGACGAACCATGAGAGAAGATGGACTCTGAAAAACAAACTGAGGGTTCTAGAGGGGAGGGGGGTGGGAGGATGTGTTGGCCTGGTGGTGGGTATTGAGGAGGGCACGTTCTGCATGGAGCACTGGGTGTTGTGCACGAACAATGAATCATGGAACACTTCATCTAGAACTAATGATGTAATGTATGGGGATTAACATAAGAGTAAAAAAAAATAAAAAATAAATAAAAAAAAAGAACTTCTCAATCTGAACACCCAAAAAACAAATAATCAAGTCAAAAAATGGGCAGAAGATATGCAAAGACACTTCTCTGAAGAAGACATACAAATGGCTAACAGACACATGAAAAAATGTTCATCATCATTAGCCATCAGGGAAATTCAATGTTCATCATCATTAGCCATCAGGGAAATTCAAATCAAGGCCACATTGAGATACCACCTTACACCAGTTAGAATGGCAGAAATAGACTGGGAAAGAAACAACAAATGTTGGAGAGGTTGTGGAGAAAGGGGAACCCTCTTTCACTGTTGATGGGAATGCAAGCTGGTACAGCCACTTTGGAAAACAGTGCGGAGGTTCCTCAAATAATTAAAAATAGAGCTACACTATGACCCAGTAATTGCATTCCTGGGTATTTACCCCAAAGACGCAGATGTAGTGAAAAGAAGGGCCTTATGCACCCCTGTGTTCATAGCAGCAGTGTCCGCAATAGCCAAATTGTGGAAAGAGCTGAGATGCCCTTCAACAGATGAATGGATAAAGAAGATGTGGTCCATATATACAATGGAGTATTGCTCAGCCATCAGAAAGGATGAAGACCCAACTTTTACATCAACATGGATGGGACTGTGGGAGATTATGCTAAGTGAAATAAGTCAAGCAGAGAAAGTCAATTATCATATGGTTTCACTTATTTGTGGAACATAAGGAATAACATGGAAGACATTAGGAGAAGGAAGGGAAGGATGACGGGGGGAAATTGGAGGGAGAGATGAACCATGAGAGACTATGCACTCTGAGAAACAAACAGGATTTTAGGGGGGAGGGGGTTGGGGTTGGGTTAGCCCAGTGATGTGTATTAAGGAGGGCTCGTACTGCATGGAGCAGTGGTGTTATATGAAAACAATGGATCCTGGATCACCACATCAAAAACTAATGATGTTATGTGTGGTAACTAACATAACATAATAAAATTAAATTAAATTTAAAAAAAATTGTTTCTATGGAAGCCTCTCCTTTTTAACTAGATGCCAAAGATAAAAATGTACACCTTCCCATAATTAATAAAAATGTACTAAAATGTTTTCAATTGATATAAGAAATATAAGATGGGTATTAGGCAAAGTTAGGACATGGAGAAAAACATTCAGTTGTGTTCCCCCCTTAAGCTATATTTATCTTGAAGACTTAAATCTCTTGTATAATAGTCAAGGGTCATCATTTTATCTCCTTCTTAATCTTTATCTAGTGTTGATGATTTTGCATTGCTTGCCTGAGACAAAACTTGATATGTGAACTTATAACCTTCAAAAATTTCAAAATTTTCTCATAAAGTTTTCTTCTAATTACCACTTAGTTGTATTTGATGTTTTCTTTAAAACTCAAAATGGAATTAAAAAAAAAAATATGTGAAGTACCACTAACTGCTTTCTAGGTTTTTATTTAAATTCCAGTGAACGTACAGTGTAATATTAGTTTCAGGTGTATAATTTAGTGATTCAAGACTTACATAGAGCACCTGGTGCTCATCACAAGTGCTCTCCTTAATCCCCATCACCAATTTAACCCAAGCCCTCACCCACCTCCCTTCTGGTAACAATCAGTTTGTTCTCTATAGTTGAGTCTTTTTCTTGGTTTGCCTCATTCTCTCTTTTATTCCCCCTATGCTCATTTGTTTTGTGTATTAAATTCCACATATGAGTGAAATCATATGGTATTTGTCTTTCTCTGACTGACTTATTTTGCTTAGCATACAGCACCTACAGTTAGTGGTACTTAACCACTAACTTTAAATTATCACAGTAACAAGGAACAAAGCAAATATGGCTACATGTCAGCCATAGTTAATCCAGTACTTTTCCCCAATTGAGCTTTTGTTCCAAAATGGCTAAAATAAGCAAGTGCCTTGCTTGGTGTTTGACCTACTTTCTCTAACCTTCCTAGATTTCTTGGAGGCTTAACAAAAGGCTACCCAAAGTTAGGTCACAAAAGGGAAAAGAAAGCATGGAAGGTTAGAGTCCTTCTGAGGCTGACTTCAGGGTGAAAGTCATGGTTGAAACATTTATGCTAAAGTGTGGACCTAAAAGAAAAAGTAAATGTAAACCTATTCCCAAATAACAGAAGTGATCATTGTCATGCACCATTTGAAAAGTATGTCATACCTACCACTAACAGACTAAAAGAGCTTTTGAACAGATTGGTTTATCTAGTCATGGCCAGTGCCAGTTTGGAGGTTAAGCAGAGGCAGATTGTGAATATGGCATGCCTTTCATTTTGTGCTCACTAAAACAAAAGAAACTCCAAAATTGTCTTTGTGTCATTAACACTTTTCTATGCCCCCTGCTGTGGGTCCAAGAACAAATTCAACCCAGGGCATTGGAGTACACTGGTTCATTTGTCTTATTTCTGAAGGATCTGATTGATACCTATCCAACTCTCACCCCAAATGGGAGATTAATGGCTTGGTATGGATAAAATAAGGATAATTTTCCTTTGGGATTGACATTTTGGGGTCAGAGTCAGTCTTATTTGTAATTTATTTTTATTTAATTGCACTGTAAGCATAGAGGGAAGGGGACATGTCCATGAATTTTCTGCATTTATAGAAAAAAATGAATGTGCATGATTTTATCAAAATAAAAATTTTTAAAGATTTTATTTTTAAGTAATTTCTACACCCAACGTGGAGCTTGAACTCACAACCCTGAGATCAAGGGTCACACTCCACTGACTGAGCCAGCCAGGCACCACAAAACACAAATTTTACAGAGAAAAAGAACATGTGACCTATTTATCTGAAAAATTACTTGGAGTATCTCTCTACAATTATTTTTTTTAATATTATGGCAGTATTTTTTGTTGCTGTTGCAGGAACTGCGAGCACAAATTAGTCACAGCTTGAACATCTGTGTATATGAGTAAGATGGTGAAAGAATATATAAAAATAAATTGTGTCAAAAATTATTCCAGAAAAAGAAGAAAATTATATTTGAGTAAAAGAATGGAAATAAGCATAAGATGTCAGAAATTGAGAAGGAAAAACAAGTTGAAGAATAAAAAAGGAAAAGATAAGGAGTATATACATTATTCCATTCCAGTGGGACTGCAGAATACAAAATGATAATAACTAATATTTGTTGACCTTTTTCAATGTGCTGGGTACAGTTCCACGTAATTTAAATACACTTACTCATGTAATCCTCAAAGAGGTTAGTATGATTATTATCCCCATTTTATAGATGAGGCGTTAGGAAAATGAGACACAGGGCTAAGTAACTTTGCCAAGGTCATACAACCAGCACGTTGAAATGCTTAGATTTAAAGCAAACAAACAAACAAAACAAAAACCAAAACCCAAAAACTTAGATTCTAAATTAGGCAGTCTGACTCCAGAACCCATATTCTCAATTACTGCAATATGATGTGAGAAACCAGAGTCCCACTTTTCCTATTAAGAACCTCTTTTAACATCTTCTTCAGCAATGCTTGTGAAACTGGGGAAGAAAAAACAATGAAATCCTTTGGGTAAATACACTTAAAAAATTCTGAACCAACTACTATTTAGTCCAAATAATGGACAAATGATTTTACTCATACCCTTGCATGGAGCCAGAACTCTGGAATGCAAAATGAAAAAGTGCAATGGTTTTTGTTAATGTTATATGTCCAGATTAGACCTGATTTTACTCATTGCCATGGTCACATCTTGAAATTTGTCATCACATGGATAATTAAATAAACATGGAAGAAAAGTCAAATTAAGATGACAGAAGAAAAAAAAGCCAAGGACTTCCACTTCTGGCTATGATGATATAATTTGTATCAGATTAAACCTCCCTCTAGGAACACTTATAAAGACTTGATAAAATTTTTAAAACCCTTGCTTGTTTGAAAGTGTCATATAACAATAGAGGCATTTAGGACTTGAGAAGCCAAAATCCTAGAGAGAGGGAAACGTAATTAAGTGAGGCAAACCAGATCTGATCTTTTTTTTTAACAATTTGCTTTTACCTGGTGTGGTGCATGGAAGTTGAACAGAAATTGGTAGCATAAAGTTTTCCATGGTCCCATAAGGGAGACTATGGAAAGACAAAAATCAGAGTTAAATATTTGAGAAGAATGAACTGCAGAGAACTTAGCTGTGCAGCCAGTGAGATGGGAATGGAAATTGACACATGCCCAAGAAATCAAGTGAAAAACATATGCTAAGAAATTAAGCATAACTTTCAGACTATTGACAAAACAAGAGAAATAAAAATTAAAATTCAGGGCTTTCCAAGTTGAGGGGCCCTGGAAAACTCCTCAGATTGTAGTTAAAATTCTTGAAGAACTGCACCATATGAGTAAGGGTAAAACAGAAATAGACTAGCATTCAAAATGACTGAAAACAAACCTAGAACTATCTCAATCTCTTATTGAATCAAAGTGTTCTGTCCCTACCATTAGCACAGTCCAGAAGAAACTTAAATCCTGTCTATAATAAGATAATATCCAGACCCCCAACAGGTTTTTATACACAATGCTTAATATGTAATCACAAATCACTTCTTTCAAGAATTTAGGACCAAATGAGAGAAAACCAAGAGATAAATACACACAATAGAAACACATAAATAAGTGCTCTAATTATCAGAGACACCAGACACTTCAAAATAACTTTGATTATGCCTAATCCATGATCCTTATTCAACTTTTATATACATAACCAAGAGATATGTGTATATATCTAATAAAAGGCATGCACAATAATGTTAAAAGAAATTTTATTCATCATAATCCAAACTAGAAATGAACCTTAACAGGTTAACATTAGCAGTTAACCTTAATAGCACTTCATGTATGTAACATGTGAATGCTATAGCTCAAGGAAGAAGTAAAGCAAATAAAATAACTAAAATTAAATATAATACATTTTTATTAATATGTTAAAGAGAATTGAGGAAAATGTGGAAAAATCTCAATAGAAAATTGGAATCTATGGGCAACCCTGTTGGGACCCCTCTCACTCTTGAGAACTTTTTCTATATCTTCACTTAATAAACTTCTACTGTTTTACTCATACACACACACAAAAAATTGGAATCTATATCAAATAATATAATGAATATTATAGAACCAAACAATAAAGTATTTGAAATCAATATCTTAATATACAGTTTTAACAGCACATTAGAAACAACAAAAAAGATTAGTAGATTGGAAAATAGGTCATATGAATGGATGGCATAAGGGAAAATAGGATGAAAATAAGAAAAAGAGCATAAGACATAGCGTACATATGAAAAAGACCTAGCACATGCAATTGAAATCCTGTAAAGAGAGGGGAAAAACAGGGAACAAGAATATATTTGAAGAGATCTGGCAAAAATTTAACAGAACTGATGAATGTCAGGAAGCTCTAGAATCATGATAGTCTAAAAACACCAAGAAAAACATAAGATGAACATAGGGGAAGGGAAGGAAAAATAAAATAAGATGAAAGCAGAATGAACTGAGGGTTGCTGGAGGGGAGGTGGGTGGGGGGATGGGGTAATTGGATGATGGGCATTGAGGAGAGCACTTGAAGTAATGAGCACTGGGTGTTGTATGCAACTGATGAATAACTAAATTATACCTCTGAAACTAACAATACAGTATGTTAATCAAATTTAAATAAAAAATAAATAAAAACACCAAGCAGATTAAATTCAAAGAATGCCACTCTAGACACATTATAGTAAAAACGATCAAAAATAAAGGGAAGACGGGACACCTGGGTGGCTCAGATGGTTAAGCATCTGCCTTCGGCTCAGGTCATGATCCCAGGGTCCTGGGTTCAAGCCCCACATCAGGCTCTGTGCTCAGCAGGGAGCCTGCTTCTTCCTCTGCCTGCCTGTCTGCCTACTTGTGATCTCTCTCTCTCTCTCTGTCAAATAAATAAATAAAATCTTTTAAAAAAATAAAGGGAAGGGGGGGCAGCTAAGATCTTGCCATAGTAGGAGGCTTCTAGGCTTGCCTCATCCCTTAAACACAGCTAGATAACTATCAAATCATTCTGAATACTCAAGAAATCGACCTGAGGACTGACAGAACAAACTGCACAACTAGAGGGAGAAAAGAGGCTACTTCAAGGAAGGTAGGAAATGTAGAGATATGGTTTAGGGGAGAAACAGATCACAGGTGCCGTGGAGGGAAGGGAGCCCTCATTGTGGAGAGAGGTGAGAGAGAGTGGAGTGCACAGGGTTACACACAAAGAGAATAATTCCCCAAAGCCATTAGCTAGGAAAATGAGAGGGATTTAATTTCCTGAGTTTTTGCATCCAGCAGGACTCAGACTGGACTTTTAGAGGTTCAGACTTGACTGGGATAGACACTTGAGGCTGCTGCCCTACTTTTAGAGCATAGGCAGACAAGAAACCCTGGGGTAGACTGTGTGATCTGGGGATTCCTTAAGGGGCATGGGCAGAGGCGTTTTGTACATTTTGGAGCACATCTGTGAAAGGTGGCATCGCCTCTCTAGGGACAAAAGAACCGGCAGGTGCCATTATGCTCCCCTACCCCTCAGCATAGGTGCACAGATGCCTGCTAAGTGTGGCTAATCCAGACACTGACTGTTAAGTCTGCTTTCTCCAAATCCTATGCTCCTGTGCTCTGGCATGACTGCCCTTCTGGGTCAAAACTGCATCAGTCCCAGCTCAGTGACATCCTTTCCCAGAAGACCAGGGTATGTCCCAGCCACACCAAGTTCCTGAAGTTTGGAATTTTTTTTAAAAGATTTTATTTATTTATTTGAGAGAGAGAGAGAGCATAAGGAGGAGGAAGGGCAGAGGGAGAAGCAGACTCCTCGATAAGCAGGGAACCTGAGGCAGGGCTCCATCCCAAGATCCTAGGATTGTGACCTGAGCTGAAAGCAGACACTTAACTGACTGAGCCACCCAAGTGCCCCTGAAATTTGGAATTTTAAAAGTCAGCAAGACATGACTAGGGTAGAACTCAAGGTGTGCTTCACTGCTCCAGGCAGTCAAGTGACCCAGAGACATCTAATTAAAATAGACACACTCTGGCCAAGGTCCAAACAATTCCCACTGCAGACAAGGAGAACCTCTGCAGATGACTGACCTGAGGGATAGAGCAGCCAAAACACAGCAGCAGAGTGCACATATCACACACCAGAGACACTACCTGAAGTGACAGGCCCTGGACATTTTCTTCATAATGCCACCAAGAGCAGGAAACATGAGACACTTTCATAACACACATAAGAAGACAGAGACCTACCAAAATGTGAAGATGGAAGAATTCATCCCAAAAGAACAAACAAGAAAAGGTCACAGGCAGAGATCTAATTTTTTTTTTTTGGCAGAGATCTAATTAAAACAGTGATAAGCAATATGCCTGATGGAGAATTTAAAGTAACAATCATAATGAAACTATGTGGACCTGAGAAAAGGATGGAAGACATCAAGGGGACCCTTTCCAGAGATAAAAGAGCTAAAAAAGCAATCAGGCCAAAATGAAAAACCAATTGGATATAATGAGCACAAGGATGGAAGAAGCAGAGGAAAAAATAAGTGACAAAAGAATTATGGAAAATAATGAACCTGAACAAAAAAGAGAAAGCAAAATTTTGGATCAGGAGAGTAGAGTCAGAGAATTCAGTGACTCCATCAAACCTAATAACACTGGTATCATAGGTGTCCCAGAAAAAGAAGAGAGAGAAAAGGCAGCATAAGGTTTTTTTGAGGAAATTATGGCTAAAAATTTCCCTAATCTAAGGAAGGAAACAGATATACAAATCCATGACACACAGAGAATTTCCATCAAAATCAACAAAAGGAGGCCAACACCAGGACATATTGTAGGTAAATCTGCAAAATTTACTGATAGAGAAAAAATTCCTAAAAGCTGCAAGACAAAAGAAGTCCCTAACTTACAAGGGAAGAACAAAAAGGTTAGCAGCAGATTTCTCCAGAGAAAGGTGGCAAGCCAGAAGAGGGTGGCATGATATATTCAACATGCTGAATGGGAAAACTATGCAGCCAAGAATACTCTATCCAGCAAGGCTATCACTCAAAAGACAAGAGATAAAGGGATTCCAAGACAAAAACTAAAGGAGTTCATGAGTACTAAATAAGTCCTGCAAGAAATATTAAAGGGGACTCATTGAGTGGGAAAAAAACAAAAGATCAAAGGCAACAAAGATAGCAAAGGATAAGGAAAAATTTCCAGAATCAATGACAAAACAAGTAATTAAATGGCAACAAATATCTATCTATCAATAATTAATCTGAATGTAAATGGACTAAATTTTCCAATCAAAAGACATAGGGTATCAGAATGGACTAAAAAAAAAAACACCTACCCATATGCTGCCTACAAGAGACTCATTTTAGACCTTAAAACATCTGCAGATTGATAGTGAGAGGATGTAGAAACACTTATTATGCAAATAGATGTCAAAAGAAAGCAGGAGTAGCCATCCTTATATCAGACAACCTAGATTTTAAACCAAAAATTGTAAGAAGAGATGAAGAAAGGCACTATGTCATAATAAAGGGGACTATTCATCAAGATCTAACAATTGTAAATATTTATGCCCCCAAATTTGGAGCAACCAAATATATAAAACAATTAATAACACTCACAAAAGAACTCACTGATTATAATACAATAATATTAGGGGACTTTATCACCGCATTTACACCAATAGACAGATCACCTAAACAGAAGATAAAAAGGAAACAATGGCTTTGAATGACACACTGGACCAGATGGACTTAACATATATTCAGAATATTTCATCCTAAAGCAGCAGAATACACATTCTTTTTGAGTGCACATGGGACATTCTCCAGAATATATAACATCATAGGTTACAAATCAGGCCTCAACAAGTACAAAAAGTTGAGATCATACAATGCACCTTTTCTGAACACATTGCTATAGGACTTCAAGTCAACCACAAGAAAAAAAAAATGGAAAGACCACAAACACATGGAGGGTAAAGAACATTCTGCTAAGAAATGAATGGGCCAAGCAAGAAATTAAAGAAGTAATAAAAAAAAAATACACAGAAACAAACGAACATGAAAACACAATGGTCCAAAACCTTTGGGATGCAGCAAAAGTGGGCCTAAAAGGGAAATATATAGCAATACAGGCTTAACTAAAGAGGCAAGAAAAACCTCAAATAATCAAACTGACCTTACACCAAAAGGAGCTAGAAAAAGAACAACAAATGAAGCCTAAAGCCAGCAGAAGAAGGGAAATAATAAAGATTAGAGTAGAAATAAATGGTGTAGAAACTAAAAAAAAGTAGAGTAGAACAGATAAATGAAACCAGGAGCTGGGTTTCTGAAAAAATTAATAAAATTGATGAACTGCTAGCCAGATTTATCAAAAAGAAAAGAGAAAGACCCCAAATAAAATCACAAATGAGATAGGAGAAATAAAAATCTATACCACAGAAACACAAACAATTTAAGAGAATATTATGAAAAATTATATACCATCAAATTGGACATTCTGGAAGAAATGGATAAAATCTTAGAAACATATTATATGTTTGAATTGAACTGAAATTGAAACAAGAAGAAATAGAAAACTTGAACAGACTGATAACCAGCAAAGGAATTGAATCAGTAATTAAAAATCTCCCAACAAATAAACGTCCTGGGCCAGATGACTTCACAGGGGAATTCTACCAAACATTTGAAGAAGAGTTAGTGCCTATTCCTCCCAAAGTCTTCCAAAAAATAGAAATGGAAGGAAAACTTCCAAACTCATTCTATGAGGCCAACATTACCCTGATTCCAAAACCAGGCAAAGACCCTACTAAAAAAAAAAGAGTGATAGGTCAATATCCCTGATGAACATGGATGCAAAAATTCTTAACAAAATACTAGGAAATCAAATCCAACAGGACATTAAAAGAGGCATTCACCACAATCAAGTGGGATTTATTCCTGGGTCCCAAGTGTGGTTCAATATTTTCAAATTAGCAAGGAAGAAGTCAAACTTCCACTATTTACAGATGACATGATACTCTATATAGAAAACCTGAAAAACACAACCCCAAAATTGTTAGAACAGATATACGAATTCAGTAATGTTGTAGGATCGAAAATGAATGTACAGAACTCTGCTGCATTTCTATACACCATAATGAAACATCAAAAAAGAGAAATCAAGGAATCATCCCCATTTACAACTCCACAAAAACTATAAGATACCTAGGAATAAACCTAATCTAAGAGCTAGAAGATCTGTAGTCTGAAAAGTATAAAACTCTGATGAAAGAAATTGAAAGTGACATAAAACATTGGAAAACTATTCCATGCACAGGAACTAGAAGAACATATATTGTTAAAATACATGGAATATACTATTTAAAGCAATATACATATTTAATTCAAACATTATCAAAATACCACCAGTGTTTTTCACAGATCTAGAACAAACAATCTTAAAACTTGTATGGAACCACAAAAGACCCTGAAATGCAAAAGAAATCCTGAAAGAGAAAAGCAAAGCTGGAGGCACAACAATTCTGGACTCCAAGTCATATTACAAAGCTGCAGTGATCAAGATAGTGTGGTACTGGCACAAAAGCAGACACATAGATCAAAGAAACAGCATAGAAAACCCAGAAATGAGCCCACAACTATATGGTCAATTAATCTCTGACAAAGCAGGAAAGAATACCCAATGGAAAAAAGACAGTCTCTTTGATAAATGGTGTTGGACAGCAATGTACAAAAGAATGAAACTAGACCACTTTTTTACACCAAACAAAAATAAATTCAAAATGGATGAAAGACCTAAATGTAAGACAGGAAGCCATCAAAATTCTAGAGGAGAACACAGGTGGTAACCTCTTTGACAACGGCCCTAGCAACTTCTTAGTAGATATATCTCCTGAGGCAAGGGATACAAAAGCAAAAATGAACTATCCAGACTTCATCAAGATAAAAATCTTCTGCACAGTGAAGGAAACAATCAATAAAACTAAATGGCAACCTTTGGAATGGGAGAAGATATTTGCAAATGACAGAGCTGATAAAGGGTAAGTATCCAAAATCTATAAAGGACTTATCAAACTCAACACCCAAAAGACAAATAATCCATTTAAGACATGGGCAGAAAACATGAATAGACATTTTTCCAAAGAAAACATACAGATGACCAACAGACACATGTAAAGATGCTCAACCTCACTCATTCTCAGGAAAATCAAATCAAAATTACAATGAGATATCACCTCACACCTGTCAGAATGGTTAAGATTAATGATAGAGGAAACAACAAGTGTTGGAAGGATGCAAAGAAAGGGGAACCCTCCTACAGTGTTGGTGGGAATGCAAACTGCTGCAGCCATTCTGGAAAACAGCATGGAGGTTCCTCAAAAAGTTAAAAACAGAACTACCCTATGATCCAGCATTTGCACTACTAGGTATTTACCCAAAGGATACAAAAGTACTGACTCAAAAGGCTACATGCACCCTGATGTTTATAGCAGCATTACCAACAATAACCATATCATGGAAGAAGCCCAAATGTCTATTGACTGATGAATGGATAAAGATGTTGTTATATATATATACATACAAGTGCATATATATGCACAAAATGGAATGTTACTTAGCCATAAAATGAATGAAACCTTGCCATTTGCAACAATGTGCATTGAACTAGAGTCTGATGCTAAGCGAAATAAGTCAGTCAGTCAGGGAAAGAGAAATACCATATTATTTCATTCATATATGGAATTTAAGAAATAAAACAGCTGAAGATTGGTGGGGGGGGAGAGGAAATGCAGAAAAAAGACTCTTAACTATAGAGAACAGAGTTGCTTGAGGGGAGGTGGGTGTGGGTATTGGTTAAATGGGTGATGGGTATTAAGGAGGACACTTGTGATGAGCACTGGGTGTTGTATGTAATTGATGAATCACTAAATTCTACACCTATAACTAATATTGCACTGTATATTAAGTAACTGGAATTTAAATAAAAACTTAATAAAATATATAAAAAATAAAAAAAATAATAAAAAAGAGGGATGCCTGGGTGGCTCAGTCAGTTAAGTGGCTGCCTTGGGCCCAGGTCATGATCCCAGCATCCTGGAATTGAGTCCCACATTAGGCTCCTTGCTCAGAAGGGAACCTGCTTCTCCCTCTCTCTCCCTCTGCTTGTGCTCTCTCTGTCAAATAAATAAAACCTTTATAAAAAACTTGAAAAAAGAAACAAAAGAAATGAACACAAAAATTCAAGCAAGATGGGGAGAAAAAATTATATACTCTAACTAAAAATACAAGACCATACCTCAGAAAAAGAACTAAATAAAACAATGATAAGCAATATTTCTAATAAAGAGTTTAATGATTGTGAAGATGCTCACTGGTCTGGAGGGAAGAGTGGAAGAACTCGGTTACAGTTTTATAAAGATATAGAAGATATTTTAAAAATCAGAATTGAAGAATTCAATAAATTAAATAAAAGAAAACACTTGAGGGAATCAACAGATTAGAGGATGTAGAAAAACATACTGATCAGGAAGACAAGATAATGCAAAGCATCCAATCAGAGCTAGAAAAAGAAAATAACTTTTTTTTAAAAAATGAGGATAGTTTAAGGGAACTCTTAGACAATATCAAGCAAACAAACGTTTGCATTATAGTGATCCTAGAAGAAGAACATAGAGAAAAGAGTAGAAAACTTATTTGAAGAAATAATACATGAAAACTTCCTTAATTTGGGAAGGAAATAGATGTCCAAGTTTAGGAAGCACAGAGTTCCAAACAAGATAAGCCCAATAAGTTCCTCACCACAACACATAATAATTAAAATGTCAAAGTTAAAGAGAAATAGTTTTAAAACAGCAACACAGAAGCAAAATATTACCTACAAGGGAAATTTATAAGGCTATCAACTAATTATTCCACAGAAATTTCACATGTCAGATGAGAGTGGCATATATATAACATACTGAAAGGAAAACACCTACAACCAAGATTATTCTATTTAGCAAGATTATCACTTAGAATTGAAGTACAGATAAATATTTTCCTAGACAAAAAAATAAAGTATTTTATCCCACAAAACCATTTGAAAAGTAATGTTAATGGGACTTCCTTAAGTGGAAAAGAAAAGGTCATAAGTAGACATAAGAAAATCATGAATAAAAAGATATAAAATATGAAATCATACACATAAAGTGTGTTGGAGGGTGTTTAAAAATAGTTTTTTAGAATATGTTTGAATTTGTATAATCATCAACTTATTATAGCAAGCTATATACATAGGATGTTATATATAAACCTCATGGTAACAACAAGCCACAAAACTATAATAGATAAAGAAAAAATTAAGAGATGAAAGCCAAATGTAACACTACAGAAACTTATCAATCACAGTGAAAGAAAGCAAGAAAAGAAGAAAAGAATGAAAAAGAACTATAGGGGGAAAGCAATTAACAAAAAAGACATACCTATCAAAAATTACTTTAAATGTCAATGGTTTAATGTTTGAATCAAAAGATACAGAGTGGAGGAATGGATTAAAAAAAACAACACCCATCTATATGCTGCCTACAGGAGTCTCATCTCAGACATAATGACACATACAGACTGAAAATGAAAGGATGGAAAAGTACTAACCATGCAAATGGAAGCAATAAAAAAAGGCAGGGGCAGCAATAGAACAGAAGAAATATACTTTAAAAGAAAGACTGTAGCAAGAGATAAGGGCAATAAATAATGATAAAAAATCAATCCAACAAGAGAATATAATAATTGCAAATGTCTATGCCCCAAATATTTGAGCTCCTAAATATATAAAGCAAATATTAATGGACATAAAAGGAGAAATTGATGGAGAAATTGATGGTAATACAATAATACTAGAGGACTAATACCCCAACTTACATCAATGGATAGATCATCCAGGCAGAAAATCAATAAGGAAAGTGTCCTTGAATGCCACATTAGACCAGATGGACATTACAGATATATATATAGCATATATGCCACCCCAAAACGACACAATACACTTTCTTTTCAAGTCCACATGGAACATCCTCCAGGATAGATCACAGGCAATGAAACAAGTCTCAATACATTTACAAAGATTGAAATAATATCAGGTATCTTTTCTGACCACAAAGGTATGAAATTATAAATCAATCACAAATAAAAAAAGATCTGGAAACAAACAACAGCAACAAAAAAAGCAGAGAAAGGCTAAACAACCGATGAGTCAATGAGGAAATAAAAGAAGAAATAAAAAAACACATGGAGACAAGTGGAAATGAAAACATAATGGTCCACAAATTTTGATGCTCAGCAAAATTAGCTCTAAGAGGAAAACATATAGCAATACAGGCCTAACTCAAGAAATAAAAAAAAAAAAAGAAGCTCAATGTGACACAGGAATCCATCAAAATCCTAGAGGAGAACATAGGCAATAACCTCTTTGACATCAGCCACAGCAACTTCTTTCAAGATACATCTATAAAAGTGAAACAAAAGCAAAAATGAACTTCTGGGACTTCATCAAGATACAAAGCTTCTGCACAGCAAAGGAAACAGTCAAGAAAACAAAGAGGCAACCCACAGAATGGGAGAAGATCTTTGCAAAGGACACTACAGATAAAGGGCTGGTATCCAAGATCTATAAAGAACTTCTCAAACTCAGCACCCAAAAAACAAATAATCAAGTCCAAAAATGGGCAGAAGACATGAACAGACACTTCTCCAAAACAGACACATGAAAAAATGTTCATCATCATTAGCCATCAGGGAAATTCAAATCAAAATCACATTGAGATACCACCTTACACCACTTAGAATGGCAAAAATTGACAAGGCAAGAAAAAACAAATGTTGGAGAGGTTGTGGAGAAAGGGGAACCCTCTTACACTGTTGGTAGGAATGCAAGTTGGTACAGCCACTTTGGAAAACAGTGTGGAGGTGCCTCAAAAAATTAAATAGAGTTATCCTATGACCCAGCAATTGCACTCCAGAGTATTTACCCCAAAGACACAGATGTAGTGAAAAGAAGGGCCATATGCACCCCAATGTTCATAGCAGTGATGTCTGCAATAGCCAAACTGTGGAAAGAGCCAAGATGCCCTTCAAGAGATGAATGGATAAAGAAGATGTGGTCCATATATACAATGGAATATGACTCAGCCATCAGAAAGGATGAAGACCCAACTTTTACCTCAACATGGATGGGACTGTGGGAGAATATGCTAAGTGAAATAAGTCAAGCAGAGAAAGTCAATTATCATATGGTTTCACTTATTTGTGGAACATAAGGAATAGCATGGAGTACATTAGGAGAAGGAAGGGAAAGATGAAGGGGGAAATTGGAGGGAGAGATGAATGATGAGAGACTATGGACTCTGAGAAACAAACCGAGGGTTTTGGGGGGGGTTGGGTTAGCCTGGTGATGGGTATTAAGGAGGGCATGTACTGCATGGAGCATTGGGTGTTACATGAAAACAATGAATCATGGATCACCACATCAAAAACTAATGATGTATTGTATGGTGACTAACATAACATAATAAAATTAAATTAAAAAAATAAAGACCCCCCAAAAAGATAAATAAAAAAATTTTAAAAAAGTAAAGAAAGAAGCTCAAATAAACATCCTAACCTTATACCAAAAGGAGGTAGAAAAAAATAGAACAAACAAAGCCAAAGTTAAGTAGAAGCAAGGAAATAATAACTATCAGGGCAGAAATAAATGACATAGAGACTAATAAAGAAATATGAAAAATCAATGAAACGAAGAGCTTGTTTTTTGAAAAGATCAAAAAAATCGATGAACCTTTAACAAAACTAATAAAAAAAGGAAAAGAAAAAGGGCTCAAATAAAAGCAGAAATGAAATAGAACAAATGACACCACAGAAATACAAAGGATTACAAAACAATACTGTAATAAATTATATGTCAACAAATTGGACAACCTAGAAGAAATGGATAAATTCCTGGAAGAGTATAATCTTCCAAACCTAATCAGGAAGAAATAGAAAATTGGAACAGACTAATTACTAGTAACAAAATTGAATCAGTGATTTAAAAACTACAAAAAGAGCCCATGACCAGATGGGTTCACAGATGAACTCTACCAAACATTTAAAGAAGGGTTATTACCTATTTTTCCTAAACAGTTTTAAAAAATAGAAGAGGAAAGAAAATGTCCAAATTTATTGTATGAGGTCAGCATTATCATGATACCAAAAAGAGACAAATATACCAAAAAAAGAAAACTTCAGGCCAATAACCCTGGTGAACATAGATGCAAAAATCATCAACAAAATATTAGCAAAACATATTCATCAATATATTAAAAGATCATTCATCACGATAAAGTGAGATTTATTCTGGGAATGCAAGGATGGTTTACTATCTGCAACTCAATCAATGTGATATACCACATCAACAAAATAAAAAATAAAAATCATATAATCATCTCAGTAGATACAGAAAAGGGGTTTGACAGAATTCAACATCTGTTTCTGATCAAAACTCTCAATAAAGTGGATTTTTAAAATAAGCTTTTATTTAAATACTAATGACTTAACATATAGTGTAATATTAGGTACAGGAGTAGAATTTAGTGATTTTCACGTATATATAACACACAGTGCTCATCACAACAAATGCCCTCCTTAATACCATTCATCCATTTAGCCCATCCCCTCACCCACATCACCTCCAGCAACCCTCAGTTTCTTTTCCATAGTTAAGAGTCTCTTATGCTTTGCCTCCCTCTTTCCCCCTTATGCTCATTTGTGTTGTGTCTTAAATTCCACATATGAGTGAAATAATATGGTATTTGTCTTTCTTTGACAGACTTATTATCATTAGCATAATACTCTTTAGCTCCATCCATGTCATTGCAAATGGCAAGATTTCATTATTTTTTTAAAAGATTTTATTTATTTGTCAGAAAGAGAGAGAGTGCACAAGCAGGGGGAGCAGCAGGCAGAGCAGGCAGAGGGAGAAGCAGGCTCCCCACTGAGCAAGGAGCCAGATGCGGGACTCAATCCCAGGACCCTGGGATCATGACCTGAGCCGAAGGCAGATGCTTAACTGACTGAGCCACTCAAGTGTCCCAAGATTTCATTACTTTTAAGGCTGTGTAATATTCTGTTGTATATATATTCCACATCTTCTTTATCTATTCATCAGTTGATGGACATTTGGGTTCCTTCCATAATTTGGATATTGTTGATAACACTGCTATAAACATTGGGTGCATGTGTTCCATCTAATCATTATTTTTGTATCATTTGGGTAAATACCTAGTAGTGCAATTGCTAGATTGTAGGCGAGTTCTATTCTTAACTTTTTGAGGAACCTCCATACTGTTTTCCAGATTGGCTGCACCAGTTTTCATTCCCACTAACACTGTAAGAGAGTTCCCCTTTCTTTGCATCCTTGCCCAGTCCGTTGTTTCCTGTGTTCTTAATTTTAGCCATTCTGACAGGTGTGGGTTGATATCTCATTGCAGTTTTGATTTGTATTTTCCTGATGCCAAGTGATGTGGAGCATTTTTTCATGTGTCTCTTGGCCATCTGTATGTCATCTTTGGGAAAAGGTCTATTCATATCTTCTGCCCATTTTTAATGGGATTATTAATCTTTTCAGTGTTGAGTTTGATCTAAAGTTCTTTATATATTTTGGATACTAACCCTTTATCAGATATGTCATTTGCAAATATCTTCTCCCATTCTGAAGGTTGTCTTTTAGTTTTGTTGACTGTTTCCTTTGCTGTGCAGAAGCTTTTTATCTTGATGAAGTCCCAACAGTTCATTTTTGCTTTTGTTTCCCTTGCCTCAGGACAACTGTCTAGTAAGTTGTTACGGCTGCTGTCAAGGAGGTTGCTGCTTGTGGTCTCTAGGATTTTGATGGTTTCCTGTCTCACATGTAGGTCTTTCATCCATTTTGAATTTATTTTTGAGTATGGTGTAAGAAAGTGGTCCAGTGGGATGCCTGGGTTGCTCAGTCATTTGAGCATCTGCCTGCAGCTCAGGTCCTGATCCTAGGGGCCTGGGATCAAGTCCCGCATCGGGCTCCTTGCTCAGCAGGAGCTTTGGTTATTTGGGGTCTTTTCTGTTTCCATACACATTTTCGGATTCTTTGTTGTAGTTTTGTGAAAAATGCTGCTAGTATTTTGGGAGGGATTGCATTAAATATGTACATTGCTTTGGGTAGTATAGACTTTTTAACAATATTTGTTCTTCTAACCCTTGAGCATGGAATGTTTCTTAATTTACTTGTGTAATTTTCAATTTCTTTTGTAAGTGATCTAAAGTTTTCAGAGTACAGATCTTTTACCTCTTTGCTTAGGTTTATTCCTAGGTATCTTTTTTTTTTTTTTTTGGTGCTATTGTAAATGGGATCAATTCTTTGATTTTTGTTCTGCTGCTTCATTATTGGATGCATAGAAATGCAACAGATTTTTTCATGTTCATTTTGTATTCTTTAACGTTACTGAATTTGAGTATCACTTTTAGTGATTTTTTGGTGGCGCCTTTTGGGTTTTGTATATATTGTATCATGTCTTCTGCAAAAAGTGAACATTTGACTTTTCCTTGCCAATTGGGATGGCTTTTATTTCTCTTTGTTGTCTGATTGCTGAGTCCAGGACTTCCACTGCTCTGTTAAATAACAAAGGTAAGAGTTTACATCCCTTTCTTGTTTTTAACCATAGAGGAAAAGATCTCAGTTTTTCCCCACTGAGGATTATATTAGATGTAGATCTTTATTATACATCCTTTGTAATGTTCAGATATGATTGCTCTATCACTACTTTGTTGAGGGTTTTTATCAAGAATGGATGTTGTATTTTGTCAAATGCTTTTTCTGCATCAATTTAGAGGATCATAGGTTCATCATTTCTTTGATTAATGTAGTGTATCATGTTGATTGATTTGTGAATATTGAACCACTCTTGTAGCCCGGGAATAAATCCCACTTGATCATGTTGAATGATTCTTTTAATGTACTGTTGGATTTGATTTGCTAGTATTTTGTTGAGAATTTTTGCATCCATGTTCATCTGGGATATTGGCCTGTAATTCCCTTTGTAGTGGGGACTTAATCTGGTTTTGGAATCAAGGTCATGCTGATCTAGTAGAATGAGTTTGGAAGTTTTACTTCTATTTCAATTTTTTTTTAAAGATGTTGAGAAGAATAGGTATTAACTCTTCTTTAAATGTTTGGCAGAATTCCCCTGTGAATCCATCAAGCCCTGGACTTCTGTTTGTTGGGGGATTTTTGGTTACTGATTCAATTTCTTTGCTGGTTATCAGCTTATTCAAGTTTTCTATTTCTTCCTATTTCAGTTTTGGTAGTTTTTATGTTTCTATGAATTTATCCATTTCTTCCAAATTGTTTGATTTGTTGGCACATAATTTTTCATAATATTTTCTTATAATTGTATTTCTGTGGTGGTGGTTGTGATCTCTCCTCTCTCATTTGTGATTTCATTTATTTGGGTCCTTTCTCTTTTCTTTTTGATAAGCCTGATTAGTGTTTTATCAATTTTATTTTTATTTTTTTAAGATTTTATTTACTTATTTGAGAAAGAGAGAGAGAGAGAGAACAAGCAAGGGGAAGCAGCAGGCAGAAGGAGAATCAGACTCCCTGATGAGCAAGGAGCCCAATACGTGACTCAATCCCAGGGCCCTGGGATCATGACCTGAACTAAAGACAGACACTTAACTGGCTGAGCCACCCAGGCATCCCAGGGTTTATCAATTGTATTAAATCTTTCAATGAACAGTTCCTAGTTTTACTGATTTTCTTTTGTTTCTATGTTATTTATTTCTGCTCTAATCTTTATTACTTCTTTTCTGCTGTCTTTAGACTTCATTTGCTGTTCTTTTTCCAGCTTCTTAGGTGGAAGGTTAGCTTGTGTTTTTGAGATTTTTCTTGCTTCTTCAGGGAAGCCTTTATTGCTATATACTTCCCTCTTTGACCACTTTTGCTGGATACCAAAGGATTTGGACCATCATGTTTTTGTATTCATTTGTTTCCATGTATACTTTTTTAAATTTCATCTTTAATTTCTTGTTTAACCCATTTGTTCTTTATAGGATGTATTTTACCCTCCATGTATTTGTGGTCTTTCCAATTTTTTTCTTATGGTTGACTTCATGTTTCATAGCATTGTGGTAGAAAAATATGAATGGTATGATCTCATTTGTTTTATATTGGTTGAGGCCTGATTTGTGAACCAGTATGTGATCTATTCTGGAGAATGTCCCTTGTGTACTTGAAAAGAATGTATAGTCTGATGCTTTAGGATGGAATGTTCTAAATATATCTGTTAAGTCCATCTGGTCCAGTGCATCATTCAAAACCATTGTTTCCTTCTTTATTTTCTCCTTAGATGATTTGTCCATTGCTGTAAGTTGGGTATTAAAATCCCCTACTATTATTGCATTATTATCAGTGTGTTTCTTTATGTTTGTTATTAATTGTTTTTTATATTTGGGTGCTCCCAAGATAGGGACATAAATATTTACAATTGTTAGATCTTCTTTTGAATAGACCCCTTTATTATGATATAGTGCCCTTCTTCATCTCTTCTTACAACCTTTGGTTTAAAATCTAGTTTATCTGGTATAAATATGGCTATTCTGGCTTTCTTTTGATGTCCATTAGCATGAACAATGTTTCTCTATCCCCTCACTTTCAATCTGGAGGTGTTTTTAGTTCTAAAATGAGTCTCTTTTAGACAGCATATAGATATATCTTGGGTTTTTAAAGATTTGCTTATTTATTTTAGAGAGAGTGTTTGTGAGTGGGTGGGGGAGGGGCTGAGAGAAAGACTCTGCAAGCAGACTCCCCACTGAGCATGGAGCCTGACTCAGGGCTCATTCCCACAACCCTGAGATCATGATCTGAGCTGAAAACCAAGAGCCAGATGCTCAACCAACTGAGACTCCCAGGTGTCCTGATGGGTCTTTTTTTTTTTTTAATCCATTCTGACATTTGATAATTTGACATTTGACATTTGATATGTCTTTTGACTGGGGCACTTAGTCCATTTCTATTGAGAACGATTATTGATATGAATTTAGTGCCATTGTATTACCTGTAAAGTTGTTGTTTCTGGACATTTTCTCTGTTCCTTTGTAGTCTTTGTCACTTTTGGCCTTTTTTTCCCACTCAGAGAGTCCCCTTTAATATTTCTTGCAGGGATGCCTCAGTGGTCACAAACTCCTTTAGTTTTTCTTTATCTGGGCAACTCTTTATCTCTCCTTCTATTCTGAATGACAGCCTTGTTGATTAAAATATACTTGGGTGCCATTTTTCCCATTCAGCATGTTGAATATATCATACCACTCCCTTCTGGCCTGCCATGTTTTTGTGGATAGGTCTCCTCCCTACCTTTTTGGTCTTCTCTTATACAGTAGAGAATCTTTTTTTCTTGCTAATCTCAGGATGTTTTCCTTATCTCTGTAATTTGTAAATTTTACTACGATATGTCTTGTTGTCCTGCTTTTGTTGATTTTGATGGGCATTCTCTGTGCCTCCTGGATTTGGATGTCTGTTTCCTTCTCCAGATTAGGGAATTTTTCAGCTATAATTTGTTCTAATAAACCTTCTGTCCCTTTTCTTCTTCTACTGGGACTCTTATGATATGAATGTTATTATGCTTTATGGAATCTCTGAGTTCCCTATGTTTACATTCACTATCCAGTATTTTTCTTTCCCTCTTATTTTCAACTTCATTATCTTCCATAGTTCTATCTTCTATATAACTTCTTCTTTCCTTTGGTTCTTCCCTCCTTGTCATCATTACATCTATTCAGTTTTGCATCTCAGTTATAGCTTTTTTTTTTTTTAATTTTAGTCTGACTAGTTTTTAGGTCTTTTATCTTTGTGGTAAGGGAGTCCCTGGTGTCTTCTATGCTTTTCTCAAGCCCAGCTAGTATCCTCATGATTGTTGTTTTAAATTCTGGATCTGTCATATTACTTATATCTGTTTCGATTAGATCTCTTTCTGTGACCTTTTCTTGTTCTCTCTTTTGGGATGAATTCCTTCCTTTAGGCATTTTGTCTAGGTCTTTGTCTTCTTTTGTATGTTAGGAAAGCCTTATGTTTCCTGCTCCCAAGAGTAAGGGCTTTATGAAGACGAGGTCATATACTGTCTAGGGCCTGACACTTTAAGAATTTTTTTCTGGTGTATGGTGTGTGCATTCTGCTGCTGTGTTTGGTTGCTCTTTCCCTCAGGTTGGTCCTCTGCAGAGTTTTTCCTTGGGTCACACAGGGCAGAGTTTTTCTTGCCTCCGGTGGGAAGAGTTTGGACCTTGTCCAGTGTGTGGCGAGTTTTAACTAGTTGTGCTCTCCTCTGCTTGTTAAAAGAGACCTAATGGTATTTCCACTAGAGCTGAAGCTTGGCAGCACTCTATGGTTAGTAGACTTCATTTATTTATATTATTTATAATATATTTTATTTATAATGTAAATAAATATAAATATAAATAAATATAAATATAATATAAATATAAATATAAATATAAATAAATAAATTATATTTATAATCACTGGTCTTCTTAGGGAGGGGTGTGATGCTCTGGTTCTCAGGAAAATTTTCACTAGTAAAGAAGCACCTGCAGATCAAAGGGGATGGGGCTTGTTGTAGGTGGCTCAGGCCTCCACTTTGGGTGCTATGCTGCTCACTGAAGTCAGTCTGTGTTGGTGGGTGGCAGAGAAAAATGGTGTCAGACTTCTTCTTCATCCTTGGTGGGGTTAGTTCCCACCAGTCACTATCAGGGAAACCCTCACAGAAGAGCAAACAGTCTCTCCTCATATATCCTAGGCATCCCTCAGATCCCTGCCTTCACCATGTCTGTATCTGGGCCATCTGCCTGCCCAACAGCACAATGAACCTGTGCTTTATCTCAAGCACAATGGTTGAGTTTCAAAACTCCAAACTTTAGGGATCAGGCCTGGTATGGATCCATGCTGATCCTTTGGGGGAGGGTCTCACTGTGCTTTGTCTGGTGCTGGTTTGTCCCAGAAGGGCAGTTCCACAATGCACAGGAGCTTGGAGTTTAGAGTAAAGTGTAGCAAAAACCCAGTGTCCAGGTTTGCTGCCCTGAGCATGTGTCTCTGCCCTTATGCTAAAGAACTGGAAGGCACAGTGACACCCACTGGCTCCTTTGTTCCCTGATAGGCAGTGCCACCTCTCTCACATGCATTCTAAGAAAGGGGAACCTTCTCTCACAGTGTATCCCAGGGAATCTGCAGATCATGTTGTCCCCTCTTGGGCCACTGCCCTCCTTCTCCACAGGAGCACCACTGTGCCTGCCAGTCTCTACACCAGCCACTGCACAGATTTCTAAAACTGCAGTTGAGCTCTCCTGGCTGTAAAAACTCACAATAATCAGCACCTTTCATTTTCCCAGTCAATGGTTTTGGGGGAGTGTTTTTCTTGTGCAATCCCCTGTATGCTGCTCTCTATCTCTCCCTCCCTCCCTTTCTCTCTCTTTCTTTCCACTGTCCATGATTAGGAGTCACTCTGCTTCACAGCACCTGGGATTCTTTTCTCCCCCTAATCAATTCTCTACACATCCTAATTTCCACAATGTAGCCTCTTCTCTCCCTCTAGTTGTGCAGTTTGTTCTTTCAGTCCTCAGATCTATTTCTTGGGTGTTCAGAATGATTTGATATATGTCTAGCTTTGTTTGAGGGACAAGGCAACATAGGGTCCCCCTACTACTCTGCCATCTTAACTCTTCCAGTAAAATGGATTTGGATATACCTTCACATAATAAAGACCATATATGAAAAACCCACAGCTAGCATCATATTCAGTGACAAACACCTCTGGAAGAGGACAAGCCCCAACTTGTTAAAAGTGTATGCACCACCCACTACTTTTTTTCTTTAAGATTTTATTTATTTATTTGACAGAGAGAGACACAGTGAGAGAGGGAACACAAGCAGGGGGAGTGGGAGAGGGAGAAGCAGGCTTCCTGCGGAGCAGGGAGCCCAATGCAGGGCTTGATCCCAGGACCCTGGGATCATGACCTGAGCCGAAGGCAGATGCTTAACGACTGAGCCACCCAGGCGCCCCCCACCCACTACTTTTAAGAGGATTGGTGTAGCTGACTTTCTTAACTCAGAGAAATAGACACAGAGAGTTAGAAAAAAAAATAGGACGCAGAGGAATTTGTCTCAAATGAAATAACGGGACAAAACCACAGCAAGAGACCAAAGAGAAATGGATATAAATAATATGTCTGATAGACAATTTAAAGGAATGATCATAAAGATGCTCAAAGGACTTGACAGAAGAGTGGAAAACATCAGTGAGACCCTTAACAAAGATATAGAAAAGAACCAATCAGAGATAAAGAACACAATAAATGAAATTTAAAATACATTAAATGGAATAAATAGCAGGCTAGAGTAAGCAGAGGAATGAATTAACAACCTGGAAGACAGAATAGTGGAAAATAAACAAGCTGATCAAATGAGAGAAAAAAGAATTATGCAAAATGAGAATAAACTTAAGGAATGCAGTGACTCCATCAAGCATAATAACATTTGCATTATAGGGACTCCAGAAGAAGAGAGAGAAAGGGGACAGAAAAATTACTTGAAGAAATAATAGCTGAGCACTGTGAATTGTGTAAGACTGATGAATCACAGACCTGTACCTCTGAAACAAATAATACATTATATGTTAAAAAAAAAAAAGAAGAAGAAGAAGAAGAAGATAGGAGGAGGGGAAGAATGAAGGGGGGGAAATCAGAGGGGGAGATGAACCATGAGAGACTATGGACTCTTATAAACAAACTGAGGGCTCTAGAGGGGAGGGGGGTGGGGGGATGGGTTAGCCTGGTGATGGGTATTAAAGAGGGCACGTTCTGCATGGAGCGCTGGGTGTTATACACAAACAGTGAATCATGGAACACTACATCAAAAACTAATGATGTAATGTATGGTGATTAACATAACATAAAAAAAGAAAGAAATAATAGCTGAAAACTTTCCTAATCTGGGGAAGGAAATAGATATCCAGATCCAGGAAACACAGAGATCCCCTCACAAAATCAATCCAAAGAGGTCCAGACCAAGACACTTAGTAATTACAATGGCAAAAAGTAGTGAAAAGGGGGAGGAGAGTTAAGATGGTGGAATAGTAGGGGGACCCTGAACTTGTCTCATCCTTCGAATATAGCTAGATCAACATTCAACTAGACCATCTGAGGACTAAGGAAACAATCTGCATAGTTGGAAGGAGAGAATGTAGCAGATATAAGGTTTGGAGCCATGAATTTAGGGAGAGGAAAGCCAGGTGGCCTTGAAGGGGAGGGAACCCTTTTTGCAGAGCAAAGACAGGGAGAAGGAAAAATGGGAGACAGCGCAGAGGGTAAGGGCATAAGCCATGGTGAGGAGATCCCCTGGGTCGCACAGGGAGAAATGACCCCACTTCCTGGAAGTCATTTTGGAAGAGCATATTTTGTTTCTCCAAGGACAAAAGGCCAACAAGGAGCCACTGAGCTGTGCTTTACACCAGGGTCAAAGGTGGGTGCAGAGCGCAGAAAACCTCAACTTTTCACTGTAAGCCACAATAGGCTTAAACTTCCATGTGTGCATGGAACAGCTGTTTTTTTGTAGCAGAACTGAGCAGAAAGCAGACAGGAGCTGATTGCAGATAACCTGGCCAGCACTTTTCACTGCTGCAACAGATTGAAGTCTCTGTGAGGGCTTTTCTGGGACAGAACAGAGTAGGGGACTGAGTCCCTTGCAGACAGCCAATAACCTCGTTCTAGCTTCTCGCTGAGCATTGCACTGAACTCCAGCCTCTGCGGGTGCACTGTGCAACTGCTTTTTGGGGATAAGGCAGTGCTGGGCACACCCCAAACCTCTCCTCCAGGGGATGGAAGTGACCCCGCACCTTACCAGGCCCTTTAAAACTTGTAGTTTTGAATCCCAGCCACCAACCAGAGATAAAATACAGGAGATCTGTGGCTCTAGGCAATGTTAATGGCCTGGGCACAGAAAGGTTTAGGGCAGGGAACTGACAAAAGCACAGGACACACGAGAGAGTTTGCTTTTTAAAGAGAGTGTCCTGAAAAGAGGTGGCCAGGAGTTACCCTCCCCAGGGACAAGAAGACAAGGTGACACCATATTCTTTCTCCACCACCACCCCTCTCTCATCCCCGCACACCAGCAGTCAGACTTCATAGAGAATCACCATGCCTCCAGTGGAGTATGGAGTCCCCTACACTAAACCCCACCCCCTTGCACCCAGCAGGGGTGTTTTCACTAGGGCAAGACAGATTATGAACCAGCCCAGCAGTCCTCTCCCTTAGAAGACCAATACAAGCCCCCACATATACCAAGTCTACTGATTAAAGAAAGCTCCAAATATTAACTTCCAGTGGAAATAGGACCAGGTTTGCTTCTTTTTAAAAAAATTTTTTTTACTCCTCTGTTCTCAATTGTTTTAAATTTTTAAAAATTCTTTATTTTTCTATTTCTTATTTTTTATTCTTTATCTTTTATTTTTTATATATCTTTCTTTTTCTTTTCTCTCTCTGTTTTTTTTTTTTTTTTTTTGGATCAGGATTATAATCTCTTGTTCATTTGTTGGTTTGTTTGTTTCCTTCTCTTGTTTTTCAGATCAGGCTTCTTAATTTTTTTCTCTTTTCTTCTATACTTACTCTTTTTTCCTTCCTTCTTTCTTATTTTTTTTAGAATCAAGCTTATAGTTTATTGTTTGCCTGTTTGTATGTTTGTTCCTTTTCCTTTGGTCTTGGATCAGGTTTTTTCATTTTTGTTTATTTTTCATTTTATTTTTCTTTTCTTTTTTCTTTTACAGGCTTATTTTGAAGAACAATTCAGAGCACAACTACTGAAAGGTCCAAACACTTCCCACTACAAGCAAGGAGGAACTATGTAGAGGAAGGATGAGTGGGAAAGAACAGCAAAAACACAAGAGCAGAGTGTACACAGCATACAACAGAAAACTTCCTGAAGTTTCTGTTGCTGTTGTTGTTATTGCTGTTGTTTTTTTCTTTTTCTTTCCTTATTTCTTTTCTGGACAAAATGACTAGATGGAGAATTCACCCCAAAAGAAAGAAAAAGAGGTGATACTCACTGCCAGGGATTTAATCAATAAGGATATAAGTGAAATGTCTGAACTGGAACTAAAAAGAATGACTATAAAGATACTAGGTGGGCTTGAAAAAAGCATAGAAGACACTAGAGAATCCCTTACTATAGACATATAAGAACTACAATATAGTCAGGCCAAAATTAAAAATACATTACTGAGATGCAGTCAGAAAGGGAAGTTTTAACAGCGAGGTTAAATGAAGCAGAAGACAGAGTCAGTGATATAGGAGACAAAATCATGGAAAATAAGGAAGCTGATATGAAGAGAGAAAGACAAATACTGTATCAGGAAGGGAGACTTCGAGAACTCAGCTATTCCATAAAGCAAAATAATATTTGGATAATAGGGATCCCAGAAGCTGAAGAGTGGCAAAGAGGGGCAGAAGGTTTATTTGAACAACTTATAGCAAAGAACTTCCCTAACCTGGGGAAGGAAACATGCATTCAAGTCCAGGAGGCACAGAGAAGTCCCCTCAAAATCAATAAAAATAAGTTATCACCTTGACATAAAATAGTGAAGCTTGCAAATTTCAGAGATAAAGAGAAAATCCTGAAAGAAGCTTAGCACAAGAAGTCCTTAACCTAGACGGGTAGATACATACGGCTGGCAGCAGAACTGTCCACAAAGACCTGGCAGGCCAGAAAGGACTCACAAGATATATTCAATGCGCTAAATGGGAAAAATATGCAGCCAAGAATACTTTATCTAGCAAAGCTGTTATTCAGAATAGAAGGAGAGATAAAGAGTTTCTGGGACAAACAAAAATTAAGGAAGATGAGAACACTAAACCAGCCATGCAAGAAATATTAAAGTGAAACCTTTGAGTGAAAATAAAGCCCTAAGAAACAAAAAACAGAAAGGAACAGAGAAAATCTACAGGAACAGCAACTTTACAGGTAATACAATGGCACTAAATTCATATCTTTCCATAATTACTCCAAATGTAAACGGACTAAATGCTCCAATCAAAAGACATAAGGTATCAGAATGGATAAAAAAACAAAAAACAAAATCCATCGATATACTGCTTACAAGAGACACATTTTAGAACCCAGATTGAAAGAGGGGGTGGAGAACTATTTACCATGACAAAGGTATCAAAAAAAAAAAAGCTGAAGTAGCCATCATTATATCAGACAAACTAGATTTTAAACCAAAGACTGTAAGAAGAGATGAAGAAAGATACTATATCATAGTAAAAGGGTCTACCCAACAAGAAGATCTAACAATTGCAAATATTTATGCCCTTAACTTGAGAGCAGCCAAATATATAAACCAATTAATAACAAATGAAAGAAATGCATTGATAATGACACAATAATAGTAGGGAACTTTAAGACACCACTCACAGCAATGGACATATCATCTAAGCAGAAGATCAACAAGGAAACAAGGGCTTTGAATGACACATAGGACCAGATGGACTTCACAGATATATTTAGAGAATTTCATCCTAGAGCAGTAGAATATCCATTCTTCTCAAGTGCACATGGAACATTCCCCAGAATAGATCACATACTGACTGGGTCACAAATCAGGTTTCAACCAGTACAAAAAGATTGAGATCATACCATGCATATTTTCTGACAAAAATGCTTTAAAACTTGAAGTCAACTACAACAAGAAAAAATTTGGAAGAACCACAAATACATGGAGGTTAAAGAGCATCCTATTAAAGAAAGAATGGATCAACCAGGAAATTAAGGAAGAATTTTTTTTTAAAGATTTTATTTATTTATTTGACAGAGAGAGACACAGCGAGAGAGGGAATACAAGCAGGGGGAGTGGAAGAGGGAGAAGGAGGCTTCCCACGGAGCAGGGAGCCCGACGCGGGGCTTGATCCCAGGACCCTGGGATCATGACCTGAGCCGAAGGCAGACGCTTAACAACTGAGCCACCCAGGCGCCCCTTAAGGAAGAATTTTAAAAAAATAAATGGAAGCAAATGAAAATGAGAACATGACACTTCAGTACCTTTTGGATGCAGGAAAGGCGGTCCTAAGAGGGAAGTATATAGCAATACAGACCTTCCTCAAGAAGTAAGAAAAGTCTCAGATACACAACCTAAACTTACTCCTGAAGGAGCTGGAAAAAGAACAGCAAGTAAAACCTAAATCCAGCAGAAGAAGAGAAATAATAAAGATTAGACTAGAAATTAATGATGTAGAAATTATAAAAAAAAAAAACAAACAAATCAAACAGTAGAGCAGATCAATGAAACTAGGAGCTGGTTATTTGAAAGAATTAATAAGATTGATAAACCCCTAGCCAGGTTTATCAAAAAGAAAAGAGAAAAGACCCAAATAAATAAAATCATGAATGAAACAGGAGAGATCACAACCAACACTGAAGAAATACAATTTTAAGAGATTATTATAAGCAACTATATGCCAACAAATTAGGAAATCTGAAAGAAATGGATGCATTTGTAGAAACATATAAACTACCAAAACTGAACCAGAAAGAAATAGAAAACCTGAACAGACCCATAACCAGCAACAAAATTGAATCAGTAATAAAAAATCTACCAACAAACAAGAGCCCAGGGCCAGGTGGCTTCCCAGGGGGATTCAACCAAATATTAAAAGAAGAATTAACACCTATTCTTCTGAAACTGTTCCAAAAAAATAGAAATAGAAGGAAAATTTCCACACCCCTTCTATGAATCCAGCATTACCTTGATCCAAATGAGAAAAAGACCCCATTATAAAGGAGAATTAGAGACCAATATCCCTAATGAGCATGGATGCAAAAATTCTCACTAGGATACTAGCTAATAGATCCATCAGTACATTAAAAGGATTATTCACCATGACCAAGTGGGATTTATTCCTGGGCTGCAAGGGTGGTTCAACATTTGCAAATCAATCAGTGTGGTACACCACATTAATAAAAGAAAGGACTAGAACCATATGACCTTCTCAAGAGATGTAGAAAATGAATTGGACAAAATACAGCATCCTTTCTTGGTAAAAACCCTCCACTGTGCAGGGAGAGAGGGAACATACCTTAATATCATAAAAGTCATGTAGGAAAGACCCACAATAAATATCATCCTCAATGGGGGGAAAACTGAGAGCTTTCCCCTAAGGTTAGGAATATGACAGGAATGTCCACTCTCACCACTGTTGTTCAACATAGTACTGGAAGTCCTAGCTTCAACAATCAGACAACAAAAAGAAATAAAAGGCATTTAAATCAGCAAAGAAGAAGTCAAACTTTCATTTTTCACAGATGATACGATTATCTATGTAGAAAATCCAAAATACTCCAGCAAAAAGTTGCTGGAATGGATACAGGAATTCAGAAAAGTGGCAGGATATAATATCAATGCACAGAAGTCAGTTCCATTTCTATACCCTGACAATGAAGCAGAAGAAAGAAATCAAGGAATTGATCCCACTTAAATTGCACCAGAAACCATAAGATGCTTTTCCCTCTCCCTCCACCTGCCACTACCCTTGCTTGTGTGCTCTCTCTCTCTCTGTCAAAATAAATAAATAAAATATTTAAAAAAAAGAAAGCTGCAATTGTCAAGGCGGTATGGTACAAAACAGACACATAAATCAATGGAACAGAATAGAGAACCCAGAAATGGACCCTCAAATCTATGGTTAACTAATCTTCGACAAAGAAGGAAAGAATATCCAGTGGAAAAAAAGACAGTCTCTTCAACTCTTGGTGTTGAGAAAATTGGACAGCCACTTGCAGAAGAATGAAACTGGACCACTTTCTCATACCATACACAAAAATAAACTCAAAATGGATGAAAGACCTAAATGTGAGATAGGAATCCGTCAAAATCCTAGTGGAGAACATAGGCAGTAACCTCTTTGACCTAGGTTGTAGCAACTTCTTGCTAGAAAAATCTCAGATAAAGGATTGGTATCGAAAATCTATAAAGAACTTACAGAACTCAACACTTAGTCAAGAAATGGGCAGAAGATATGAACAGACATTTCTCCAAAGAAGATATACAAACAGTTAACAGACCAGATGTCCATTGACAGATAAATGGAAAAGGAATAGTGGTACACACAGAGATTGGAATATTACCCTTCAAAAAGAATGAAATCTTGCCATTTGTAATGACATTGATGGAACTAGTGTGTATTAGGCTAAGTGAAATAAGCCAGTCAGAGAAGGACAAATACCATGTGATTTCACTCACGTGTGGAATTTAAGAAACAAAACAGATGAATATAGGGGAAGTGAAGGAAAAATAAAATAAGTTGAAAACAAAGAGGAAAGGAAACCATAAGAGTCTCTTAACCCTAGGGAACCAACTGATTGTTGCTGGAGAGAATTCCTGTATCCATTCCAGCAAAACATGTCCTTCTTCCTTTATTGTGGTATGTGGGTGTGGTATGAAGTCATTAGGTGATGGGCATTAAGGAAGGTATTTCATGTAATGAGCACTGGGTGTTATATACAACTGATGAATCACTGAATTTTACATCTGAAACTAATAATATGGTATATGTTAACTAAATTGAATTTAAATAAAAAAATTAAAAAAGAGGAAAAAAACAAAAGAAAATTCAGAACAAAATTCTTTAAGCCTCTCTGGTTTTTGCAACAATCTTTTTAATTACCAGGAGGGCAAAAGAAAAAACTGACCCTGGTTTTGATTCATCAGTAATCAATAAAGGAAAACACAGGGGTTTCTTTGCCAGTGCTATTGATTTCTCCATATGTTCTCAATAATAATAAGAACCTTTTCAGAGCAGTGACGAACGCGACTGTAGCAGCACCATGAAGTGGACCCAGATTGCAGAGGAACGAGAGTGCAAAGCTAAGAAACAGGCTTCTTGAAGAGCTCAAAGATACTTGGCTTCCTTATCTGACCCCCAAGGATCATGAATTCTATTAGCAGTGGCAGCTGAAATATCCGAAACTGATTCTCCGACAAGCTGGCAGCAGAACCGAGGAGCTCCATAAAGTGTTGTGTAAGACTGATGAATCACAGACCTATACCCCTGAAACAAATAATACACTGTATGTTAATAATAATTAAAAAAAAGCACTCTGACTTTTGAACTAAGAGGGAAAAAAAAGAAGTGCAAGAAGCTTTCCTCAAGCTGCACAAGCATGGCTGCTTCTTCCGGGATCTGGTTAGGATCCAAGGCAAAGATTTGCTCACTCCGGTATCTTGCCTCCTCATTGGCAACCTAGGCTGCACCTACAAGTACCTCAACACCAGACTCTTATGGTACCCTGGCCAGTGAAGGGCACTAGCCCAAAACACAAGGCTGGCATAGCAGCTGCCTGTCAGACCTTCCTCAAGCTCAATGACTACCTGCAGATAGAGACCATGCAGGCTTTGGAAGAACTCACTTGCAAAGAGATATCTGATATCGATGCCATGCCGGTGTGTATAGGTCCAGATTTCCCCAGGGTCTGGACGTTAAGAACAGAGCAGCATACAGTGTCACTTTGTTGAATTGCATGGGTCCCCAGAAAATGCGATACCTGAAAGAGGAGCCTTATTTTGGCATGGGGAAAATGGCCATTAGCTGGCATCATGATGAAAATCTGGTGGAACAGTTGGCGGTGGCCATGTACAGTTATAGCTGTGAAGGCCCAGAAGAGGAAAGTTAGGATGACCTTCAGCTGGAAGGCAGAGATCCTGATACTTGGCATGTTGGTTTTAAGATCTCGTGGGACATAGAGACTCCTGGCTTGGGAATACCCTTTCACCAGAAACTTTCTCTCAGCTATCACCATCACACCTCAAAATCCTCTACAAGCAAATGAGCAGGTACAAAGTAGAGACAGTGATCTAACATGGGTTATTGGGAAGGATTGACAAATAAGGTCAATAAGAAACAATAGAAAATAATAGGGCAGTGCCTACAGGATAATGCATCTAGTATTTAGCACTTAGATGAAAGCTCTGTTTTAAGCAATTTACATATATTTTATTTTAACCTCACAAATTCTGTTGAATAGGTATTATTGTTATCAACATTCTTTCTACTGTGATGAAATTGAGGCAGTGGAAAGTTAAATAAGTTTACCAAAGTTACACAGCTAGGTGATGTAACTAGAATTTGAAATGAGGCATTCTGCCTCCAGAGATGTTACTTCTAAGCACCATATTTCCACCCAGGTGTAAGCGAGTTTCTAGGAGACAAAAAAACCCATATTTTCTGGATGTTGTTTCATACGTTAGGTAAAACATGTCCTTCTTCCTTTATTGTTTGTACTTTATTGACATCATGGTTATCCTGAGTGACTTAAGGATAAGGCTATCACCTATGAATAGGTAAAATACAAATTGTTAGAAAATAAAACCGTGGGATGCAGCCCTTATCTTATGAAAAAAGAAACCACTCTCTCACTGGTCCTTGCTTTTTTAGGTCTGTTCTTAGAAGAGTATAGATATTCTTGGGGTGCTCCTTCATAGTATGTGTTAAAAAGATTTTGGTACCAGAATATAGACCTTTAGCTACTTAAGAGGGTGCCCTCATGGAGGACTCCAAGGTAAATATGAGTAAGCCAGCTTTATCAAGTGTTACATTACAATGTATTTATTTCCTTCTTGTATTCCCTGAACTTTTGCAATGTCTTCAGTGTCCTAGTATTATGATAAATATGCTATTGGATATTAAAGAAAAAGATGTATGCCTATTGCTTTGTGCAAAATCCAAAAGTTGATGTAGGAGTCCCCATTATAAGATAAGTAAGTTGAGGCAGCAGTAATTAGTCAACCATTGGTAAAAGCAAGGAGGATATATTAATTTTTTTTACATTTTTAAAACTTTACCTTTATTTTTATTAAGGTAAATAGTTTTAAAGAGCCAAATAGTCAAATAGTCATATAACACTTATAATACAAAATAGTAGTCCACACCTTTGCCCTTACCACCTCTCAATTCCCGCTATCTAGAAGACACCACTTACAACTTTTATATGTGTTCCTTCTGGTATTTGCTTTTCTATTTCTAAATGGCATGCTTATACAGCTATTTCTTATTATTTCAATTTTTGATTATCATGTAGAGACTCCTGACTATTACATTATAGGATTTGGCTTCTTTACCCTCACAAACTACACACACACATATACATACACATGCCCATAAGTGTGCTCACACATACAAACACATTCTTAAGGAGGATATATTCAAACAAAAAATGGGGTTGTAAGATCAAGCTACCCCTTTCTAATGTTAAGATATGCTTTCCATTTCAACCTTGAAATATCTGGGTTTCCTCATCTTAGTTTCATTGTAATACCTACTCTGTTCTTTTATACCAAAATAATTAATCTTTGTTTTAAAGAATGAAGTTATAACTGAATATCTTCTGGCCACTGAATAAGCTCAAGGAACCCATATCATCTAACACCTAGTGTACCAGTAGACATAAAACATAGTTCCATGTTTGTGAAGAAAATTATTTGACACCTTTTGAGCCAGTAGAGAAATGTTGCCTCTGAAGTCATCTAGTATTGATGTATCAACTATACTTGACCACAAAATAAATGATGCAATATTTTTCCCTGGTTTTTGCAATGGCTGCCATGTTTATGTCCACCAATATAAGAATTCCATAACAAATGGTACTATAAACCAGCTTTCATGTTAACACGTATCATACAACAATAAGCTGGAAGTGGTGAAGTAAAAAAAATATATAAGCTTTGCAGCTAAATATAATTGATTTCTTTTTTTTAATTTAATTTTATTATGTTATGTTAATCACCATACATTACATCATTAGTTTTTGATGTAGTGTTCCATGATTCATTGTTTGCGTATAACACCCAGTGCTCCATTCAGTATGTGCTCTCTTTAATACCCATCACCAAGCTAACCTATCCCCCCAACCCCTCCCCTCTAGAACCCTCAGTTTGTTTCTCAGAGTCCATAGTCTCTCATGGTTCATCTCCCCCTCTGATTCCCCCCCTTCATTTTTCCCTTCCTACTATCTTCTTCTTTTTTTTAATATATAATGTATTATTTGTTTCAGAGGTATAGTTCTGTGATTCAATCCAACCTCAACATCTTACTAGCTGTGTGAAATTGGTTAAGTTTCTTAGTCACGTGAGCCTTAAATTTCTTACCTATAAGTGAAATAATAGCATCTACCTCAAGATTATAAAAGGATTAAAGAAAATAATGCATATAAAGAATTTCATATAGTGTCTATCACACAATAGAGTCTAAAAATATTGGTCTCTATCCCAACATTTTGGTGTTATGACTGGTATGACCAGTTATTTTGCTTATTTTGGTTTCCAGTTGTATGATATAGGTATTTAAAATGAGTTTAGCCTGAAGTAAGCATCCATCCCATTAATAAATAATTGGTGGCCTTCCAACTTTTACTTGCTTCTTTAATAAACCACACAACATCAGAAAACAATTATTCATAGTTTAGGCAGTAGAAAATCTATTATTCTAAGGGGTGAAAATATTAGCAAAGTCTCTGTTATTAAAAAGAATACTTTATCACTAATAACAGACAGCATTTCATCCCCAGAATGACTTTTTATAAGCTTATATATTATCATATAATTATAGTAATACCTTCCGTTAAGCATCTACAAAGGTTAATCAAAGCTCATTTAGTAGGTAGTGCTATCTGCCTTCAGTATTTTTGGTTTCTTGTTAAGTTTTTAGGAGACATTTAGCCAAATATTTGTGAATAGTGTGTCCCCAGTTTTGTACAATATAATAATCAATTAATGATAAAGTAATTCTCTTGATCAAGGGTTTTTCTTTTGGCCTTAGTGGAAGATTGGTGCTTTTTAATTTTTTTTTCACTCAAGTATAATTAACATACAGTGTTATATTCATACAATATAAGGATTCATCAGTTCTGTACATTACTCAGTGCTCATCACAAGAAGTGTACTCTTTTAGAGAGTGAGAATGGATTGAAGGCACAGCCTCAAATTCTTATGCATTTATGATAGTTCTAACTTCCTATCTTTATTAGTTATATATTAATAAGTAACAAAATACCCCAAAACTTAATGAACTAAAACAACAAATATTTATTTATTTATTTATTAAATATTTAATTAATTTATTTGGGGGTTGCAGAGGGAGAGGGAAAAGCAGGCTCCCCACTGAGCAAGGAGCCAGATGCAGGACTCAATCCCAGGACCCTGGGTTCATGAACTGAGCCAAAGGCAGACGTTTAACTGACTGAGCCACCCAGTTGCCCCCAAATATTTATTTTTTTGCAATATCTGTGAGTTAGAAATTTGGAATTGACTTAGTTGGATGGTTTTGGTACAAGGTTTTTCATGAAGTTCATGTAAATATGTCAGTTTGGCTTATAGTCATCTGAAAGCTTGACTAGAGCTAAAGGCCCTACTACTAAGCTTATGCACACATCAGTTAGTAAAAAGTTACTTGTTTTTTCTGGCCCTTGACTGTAGGCTTTAGTTCCTTACAATGTGGTCTTTTCCTCATGACATGGCACTTGGCTTCACCAGAGAAAATAATTTAAGAGTAGGGTGAGCAATGTGGAAGATATGGTGTACAATTTTTAAAGATTTTATTTATTTATTTGACAGAGAGAGACACAGGGAGAGAGGGAACACAAGCAGGGGGAGTGGGAGAGGGAGAAGCAGGCTTCCCATGGAGAAGGGAGCCTGATGCAGGGCTCAATCCCAGGACCATGGGATCATGACCTGAGCCAAAGGCAGACGCCCAACAACTGAGCCACTCAGGTGCCCTGATACAGTGTATTTTTATGATCTTGTTTAGAAAACCTCAGCAAAAACTGAGAAACTTATACTTTCTATACAATTTAAAATATCTCTAGCAAATAATTAACAGGCCACTCAGCTAACCATGTAGAAACTTCAGTGCTGCATGTGAAAAAGAATATAGCTTTAGCAGGACTAGTTCAAAAAAGCTACAAAACAAGCAAACAACAACAGTTAAACATTTTGGGGGGAAGGATAGAATCTGATTCAAGAGTCATTACATTACATTATTTAAAATTTCTACTTATCAAAAAAATATGATGGGGCGACTGGGTGGCTCAGTCGTAAAGTGTCTGCCTTTGGCTCAGATCATGATCCCAAGGTCCTGGGATCGAGTCCCACATCGGGCTCCCTGCTCCGCGGGAAGCCTGCTTCTCCCTCTCCCACTCCCCTTGCTTGTGTTCCCTCTTTCTCTGTGTCTCTCTGTGTCAAATAAATAAATAAATTCTTAAAAAAAAAATGATACGTGCAAAAAAAAAAATAGTATGGTTCATACAGAAAAACAAAAATCACTAAGTAGAAACTGTTCGTGAGGAAGTTCTGACATTGGACTTACTAGATAAAACCTAAATCAGCTATTTTAATAGTTCATTAAAAAAATAAAACAATGGGCGCCTGGGTGGCTCAGTTGGTTGAGCGACTGCCTTCGGCTCAGGTTGTGATCCCAGGGTCCTAGGATCGAGTCCCACATCAGGCTCCCAGCTCAGCGGGAGGCCTGCTTCTCCCTCTCCCACTCCCCCTGCTTGTGTTCCTGCTCTCGCTGTCTCTGTCTCTGTCAAATAAATAAATAAAATCTTAGAAAAAAAATAAAAAAATAAAACAAAACCCTCCCCCAAACACATTATGTCTAGGGAACTAAAGGAAAGAATGATAACAGTATCTCACCAAATAAATAATACCAATAAAAAATAGAGATTTTTTAAAAGGACCTAAATAAGAATTCTGGAATTGAAAAGTACAATAACTGAAATTTAAAAACAAAATCACCAGAGGGGCTGGATAGCAGATTTGAGTAGGCATTAGGAAAAAAATCAGTAAACTTAATAGTTCAGTTGAGATTATTTGAGTCAGAAAAACAGAAAGAAAAATGACAAAAAATAAAAGGAGCCTCAAAGACATGTGGAACACCATAATGCAAACCAACAGATGAATGATGAGAGTTCCAGAAGTACAGCAGGGAAGAAAAGATAGCTGAAGAAATAATGACCAATATTTCCCCCAAATTGATAACAAACATTAATTGACACAAAAGAAGTTTAGTGAATTCAGTAAGTTAAACTCAAAGAGATGCAAACCTAGACTCATCATAGTCAAATGTTTGAAAACCAAAAAGAAAGAGAGATTCTTTTTTTTTTTTTAAAGATTTTATTTATTTGAGAGAGAGAGAGAGCACATGAGAGGGGGGAGGGTCAGAGGGAGAAGCAGACTCCCTGCTGAGCAGGGAGCCCGATGCGGGACTCGATCCCGGGACTCCAGGATCATGACCTGAGCCAAAGGCAGTCGCTTAACCAACTGAGCCACCCAGGTGCCCCAGAAAGAGAGATTCTTGAAACCAGCAAGAGAGAAGCAAATCACCATGTATAAGGGATACACAATAAGATTAACAGCTGATTTTTTCATCATAATTCAGAGGTCGAAAGGTAGCAAAATGACATTCAAAGTGTTGAAAAATACTATCAACCAAGAATTTCATATTTAGTGAAACTATCTTTCAAAAATTATATATTTCTCTGATGATTAAAGATGTTGAGCACCCTTTCATCTACCTGTTGTCTATTTGGATGTTTTCTCTGGAAAAATGTCTACTAAGTTCCAATTTATATTTTTAATAGTTTTTTTTCCAATTGAATTGTATGAGTTTTTTTAATATATATGTTTTAGATATTAACCCTTTATCATAAATATGATTTACAAATATCTTCTCTGATTCAGCAGGTTGATTTTTCATTTTGTTGGTGGTTTCTTTTGCTATGCAGAAACTTTTTAGTTTGATGTAACCCCATTTGTTTATTTTACCTTTTATCAGGAAACTGGTACAAAATATATGGTTAAGACCAATGTTAAAAAGCTTACTGCCTATGTTTTCTTCTACAAGTTTTATCATTTCAGGTCTTACACTAAAGTGTGTAATCCATTTTGATTGTTTTTAAATACAGTGTAAGGTAGTGGTTCAATTTTGTTTTCTGAATGTAGTTGTCCAGTTTTCTTAACACCATTTTTGAAATGACTGTATTTCTTCCATTTTATATTGTTGCCTCCTTTGTCACAGATTAATGGACCATATAAATATACTTTTTGTTTATAACTCCTTTTTCTCCTGAGTTAAAGAAAACTGCACAAATAGTAATTAAAGTAAAAAAAGACTTTAAGACAAAAATATTTAAAATGGAGAAAGATATGCTATTACAATAAAAGGGGCTATTCATGAAGAAGATATAACAATTATAATTATCTATACACTTAACAACAGAATCCTAAAATAAATGATACAACACTTCCTGGAATTAAAGGCACAAATAGATAATTCAAATGTAGTAGTTGGAGATTTCAATACCTAACTTTTAATAATGGGTAGAACAACTAGGTAGATGATAAATACAGAAGTAGAAGACTTGATCAGCACTATATACCAACTATATTTAACAGCTGTCTATAAAACACTTCATCTTATAACTGCAGAATATACATTCTTCTCAAGTGTTCATGGACTATTTTATATGTTAGGTCCTAAAACAATCATCAGTAATTTCAAAACTATAGAAATCATATGAAGTATCTTCTATAACCACAATGGAATGAAATCATAAATCAATAATAGAAGAAAATTTGGGAAATCCACAAGTATGTAGAAAAAAAATACACATAATCAACATGTCAGAAAAGAAACCTCAAATAAAATTTTAAAAATACATTGAAATAATTAAGATGAAATCACAACATAGAAAAATGGATAACATGCAATGAAAGTAGTGCTTAGGGAAAAAATTTAAAACATAATAAAAATGTCCACCTTAAGATATGAAGTAAAGAAGTGAAAACAAATTTGAATCAAAGAGAAAGAAATATAAAATATTAGAGTTTAAATAAACAAAGTAGAAAATAGCAAAGAATATTAAAATTAAAAAATTCGTAGTTGGTTCTTTGAAAAGACTAAAAAAAAGACAACAACAAATCTTTAATGAGATCAACAAAGAAGGAAATAGAAAACAGTTACTAAAGCCAGGAATGAGAGGGAACTTAGTACCAATATTATAGAAATAAAAAGGATTAAAAAAGACTATTTTAAACAATTATATGTCAAAAACTACTTAACCTAGATAATGGACAAAGTTTTAGAAATACCCAAATTACCAAACTGACTTAAGAAGAAATAGAAAATCTGGGAGGAGGCTGGGAGATGGATGAGTAGGAGGACCCTAAGCTCACCTCTTCCCAAGCATACCACTAGATAACACTCACATCTGAGTAAATAACCCAGAAAATTATTCAAAGACTGACAGAGCAAACTTCATAACTAAAGGTAGAAAAGAGGCTATATCAAAGAAGGTAGGAAGGGCAAAGATGTGGTTTGGGAGCAAAATGAACCTTGGCTGTCTGGCCAGGAGGGAGCCAGTGGATTGGAGAAGGGCAAGACTATCCTGCAGTGGAATCCCTCATGGGGAAGATGAATTCCCCATAACATTTGGTTTTGAAAATGAGAAGGGCCAAAGTTTGTGAGTTCTTACAACCAGCATGACTTATAGACGGGAATTTTAAAAATCAGTGGGCTTGGCTCTGGGTGAGCCTTGAGGGCATTAGGAAGTTGAGTCCCCACCCTTAAGTAGACAGCAGGAAAAAAAAAAAAACAGGCAACAGAGATAGATACAGCATGGAAGCAGTAGTTTGAAAAATGCCAGGGGAATAGGGGAGAGAGAGTTACTTTCACATCTCCAACCATGGCCCAGAGAGGAAGGGATTGCAGGGAGACCCCTCCAGGAACAAAGAAGCAGGCAGATGCCAATTCCCTCCTCCACCTCGCAGAATAAACACATAGCTACCTGTGGAAACCAGCTCAGCACCCGCACATGTTACCTCACTTGCTTACACTGAGCCCTGCTGCCCCCAAGCTTCAACAGATCCACACTTTCCAGTCACCCTTGCTTCAGTCTCCACACTGGAATCCCTTCAGCCAGAAGACGAGCACAAATGTCACCAAAGCTTGTCTCCTGACCCATGCATTTTGCAGGACCTCAGTTCCAGCAGCAATGTGGCAATGGTGGCAGGAGGCCTCATTTCTCAAGCAGACCAGTGCACACCTTGTTGAAATGCATTCCACTTGGCCAGGAACAAAACACTGCCCACACAGGCAAAGAGAGACTCTGTAAACAACTGGACTGAAGGAAAAAGTGACCAGGACTCACCAGCATGGCACATACCACACAAGTAGGAAACACTCCCTGAAGTGACAAGTCCAGGGGAAGGGAGGACACTGCACTGAGGGCACTGCAGGACATCTTTTTCATAAAGCCACTACCTTCACCAGCAGAAGATGTAGCTGACTTTCCTAACACACAGAAACAGTGAGCTAGAAAAAATGAGGAGAGAGAATATGTCCCAAATGAAAGAACGGGATAAAACCACAGCAAGAGACCTAGAGGAAATGAATTTAAGCAATATGCCAGATAGAGAACTAAAGTAATGACAATAATGACACCCACTGGGCTTGAAAAGAATGGAGGACATCAGTGAGAACATTAACAAAGAGATAAAAAAAATCAGAGATGAACAGCAGATTAAATGAAATTAAAAACATGATGGAATAAATAGGCTAGAGGCAGCAGAGAAATGAATTAATGATCTGGAAGACAGTAATGGAAAATAATCAAGCTAAGCAAACGAGAAATAAAATAATTATGCAAAATGAGAATAGGCTTAGGGAATTCAATGATTCCATCCAGCATAATAATATTTCCATTATAGGGATCCCAGAGGAAGGAGAGAGAAGTGGGCAGGAAATTTATTTGAAGAAGTAAGAGATGAAAACTTCCCTAAACTGGAGAAAGAAACAGATATGCAGATCCAAGAAGTACAGAAATCCCCCAACAAAATCAGTCCAAGGAGGTCCACACCAAGACACACACTACCTAAAATGTCAGGTACTCACAAAATAAAAGGATATAAAATAGGACATTACATATCTAAACATTGTGGGAAAGGAGTGAAGAATGGGTTCAAACTTAAATGACCATCAACTTAATATAGACTGCTATATACAGAAGATTTTATATGCAAGCCTAATGGTAACCAGAAATAAAAAACCACTAATAGATATGTAAAGAATAAAGAAAAAATAATCGAAGTATATCACTAAAGAAAGTCCAATAAAACATGAAAAAGAGCAACATAAGAAAGGATCAGAGGGGTGCCTGGGTGGCTCAGTTGGTTAAGCATTTCACTTTGGCTTAGGTCATGATCTCATGGTCCTGAGATTGAGCCCCATGTAGGGCTCCCCGCTCAGCAGGGAGTCTGCTTGTCCTTCTGCCCCTCCCCCCACTCATGCTGTCTCTCTCAAATAAATAAAAAATTAAAATCTTTAAAAAAAGAGAAAGGATTAGAGATAAACTACAAAACAACTACAAAACAAGTAATCGGGGGCCTGGGTGGCTCAATCATTAAGCATCTGCCTTCAGCTCAGGTCATGATCCCAGGGTCCTGGGATCGAGTCCCACACCGGGCTCCCTCCTCAGCAGGAAGCCTGCTCTCCAGAGCTCTCCCACTCCCACTGCTTCTGTTCCTGCTCTCGCTATCTCTGTTTCTGTCAAAAAAAAAAAAAAAAACAAGTAATGAAATGGCAATAAATACATATCTATCAATAATTACTTTGAATATAATGGACTAAATGATCCAATTGAAAGACATAGAATGAAAGAATGGATTAAAAAAAAAAAAGACCCATCTATATGCTGCCTACAAGAGACTCAATTCAGACTTAAAAACATTTGCAGATTTGGAATGAAGGGATGGAGAAACACTCCTCATGCAAATGGATGTCAAAAGAAAACCAGCATAGCAATACTTATATTGGACAAAATAGACTTTAAAGCAAAGATGATAACAAGAGAGAGAAAAAAAAAGATATTATATAATAATAAAGGGGACAATCCAACAATAAGATATAACAATTGTAAATATTTATATGCCCAACATGGGAGCAGGAGCACCCAACATATAAAACAGTTAATAACAAACATAAAGGAACTAATCAGTAGTAATACAATAATAATAGGTTACTTTAAAACACCATACATCAACGGACAGATCATGCAAACAGAAAATCAAGAAGGAAACAGTAGCTTTGAATGGCACACTGGACCAGATGGATTTAACACATATATTCAGAACATTCTATCCCAAAACAGCAGAATACACATTTTTTTTCAAGTCCACATGGAACATTCTCCAATATAGATCACATATTAAGCCACACAACAAGTCTCCACAAATCCAAAAAATTGAATACCAGGTATCTTTACTGACCACAACACAATGAAATTAGAAATCAACCACAAGAAAAAATCTGGAAAGACCACAAACAAATGTAGGTTAAATAACATGCTACTGAACAATGAATGGGTCAACAAGGAAATAAAAGAAGAAATAAAAAAATACATGTAAACAAATGAACATGAAAACACAATGGTCCAAAACCTTTGGGATGCAACAAAAGCGGTCCTATGAGGGAAGTATATAGCAAAGCAGGCCAACCTCAAGAAGCAAGAAAAATCTCAACTAAAGAATGTAACTTTACATGTAAACGAGCTAGAAAAAGAACAAATGAAGCCTAAAGCCAGCATAATGAAGGAAATAAGAAATATCAGAGCAGAAATAAATAACATAGAAACTAAAAAATAAAAAATGCAACAGAACAGATTAATGAAACCAGGAGCTGGTTCTTTGAAAACATCAACAAAATTGATACATATCTAACCAGACTTATCCAGAAAAAAAGAGAAAGGACTCAAATAAACAAAATCATAAATGAATGAGGAGAAATAACTAACACCACAGAAGTACAAACAATGTAAGAGAATATTATGAAATATGATATGCCAACAAATTGGACAACCTAGAAGAAGTGGATAAATTCCTAGAAACATATAAACTACTAAAACTGAAGAAGAAAGAAATAGAAAATATGTACAGAGCAATTATCAGCAAAGAACTTGAATCAGTACTCAAAAAACAAAAACAAAAAAAAACAAAACAAAACAAAAAAACAAACGAAAGTCCAGGACCAGGCAGCTTCACAGGTGAATTCTACCAAACATTTAAATAAGAGATAATACCTATTCTTCTCAAACTATTCCAAAAAATAAAAGTAGAACTTCCAAATGTATTCAGTGAGGCCAGTACCACCCTGATACCAAAACCAGATAGTGACACCACATAAAAATACAACTACAGGCCAATATCTCTGATGAACATAAATGCAAAAATCCTCAACAAAAAACTAGCAAAAGAACTCCACAATACCTTAAAAAAAACCATTGACTATGATCTAGTGGGATTTATTCCCAGGATGCAAGGGTGGTTCAATATTCATGTATCAATCAACATGATACAACATATCAATAAGAGAAAGGATAAAAAACCATACAATCACTTCAATAGATGCAGAAAACAGATTTGACAAAGTCCAACAACCATTAATGATAAAAGCCCTCAGCAAGGTAGGTGTAGAGGGAACATATCATGGGCGCCTGGGTGGCTCAGTCGGTTAAGCGACTGCCTTCGGCTCGGGTCATGATCCTGGAGTCCCGGGATCAAGTCCCACATCGGGCTCCCTGCTCAGCAGGAGGTCTGCTTCTTCCTCTGCCCTCTTCCCTCTCGTGCTCTCTGTCTCTCATTCTCTCTCTCAAATAAATTTAAAAAAAAAATCTAAAAAAAAAGAGGGAACATATCATAACATAATAAAGGCCTTATATGAAAAACCCATACAGTGAACATCATACTCAATGGTGGAAAACTGAGAGCTTTACCCTTAAGGTCAGAAACAAGACTAGGATGTCCCCTATCACCACTTTTATTCAACAATGTACTTGAAGTCCTAGCCACAGCAATAAGATAACAAAAAGAAATAAAAGGCAATCAATGCATTACACCATATTAATAAAATAAGGGATAATAAAACGAATTATAATGTTATATATGATGACAAAGCATTTGACAAAATATAATAGCTTTTTCATGATAAAAAAGAAACAAAAACTCAAAAACTAGGAGCAAAAGGGAACTTCTCCAACTTGGTATATGGAATCTACAGCAAACTCCCAGTTAACTTCATATTTAATGGTGAAATACTGAAAGCTTCCTTCATAAGATCAGGAGCAAGACAAAGGTGTTCACTCTTTACACCTTCTCCACTTCTATTTAAGAATTTTCTGGAGTTTGTAGCTAGTGCAATTAGGCAAGAAAAACAGATTAAAGGCACGTAAATTGGAAAGAGACAAGTAAAAAATTGCAATGTCTTTTTGCAGATAACATGATCTGGTATATAGAGAATTCTATGGAATCTGTACACACTGTTTAAATGTGATAGTCTGACTCTACATTTTTACTTTTTAGTTCTGACAGCTTTTAAGCATCATCCCTACTTCTTCTGCCAAACATCTGGGAAAGCTGATAAGACAGCCTGGATGTTCCCACTTTTGGCATTGGTATGAGGTTTTAAAGCATAAGGCTTCTGTTTATACATGAGAACCTTCACTTCTTAATCACTGTAAAAACTGCAAGCCAGCTCCCTTTTTCGCTCTATCCAGCCATTTTGAACATGCTTGAAAAGCTTGCTCTGGCATCCCCAGAAAGTGTCATTATGTATATATATATATTTGCCATTCTCTCTTGGTTTATTTGTGGCATCATCATTCTTGACATCCAAACTAGATTTTGAGTTGGGGGGGTTCATCCTGTTTCTGCAGTATGTCTGTAATAAATTGCCACTGTAAGCATGATATATAAGCAATTATCACCACCATTAGGGTCTCTCTCTCTTTTTTTTTTTTTTTTGCTTTGGCTTGGAAACTCAGTCTCCCACCTTCTGGTGACAATGCACTTTGAGCAGCTGTTTTCTGGCTAGCATGCTTTCTCAGTTGTACTGCTGGCAAGTTACACTCTGAGCTATACAGCTTTGTGCTGAATTTGCTGAGTTCTACTGAGCATCGATTATAGATTTAATAGACCCAAGTTGTGTAGCCAGTTTGGAGAACAGTTTGGATGTCCCTCAAAGAAATTCACAAAGAGTTACCATATGACCCATCAACCCAGTTCTTAGGTATATATCCCAATTAATTGAAAACATGTTCACACAGATTTTGTACACAAATATTTATAGCAGCATAATTGTAGTAGTCAAAAAGTAGAAACAATGTAAATTTTCATCAAATAATGAATGGATATGCAAAATGTGGTATATTCATAAAATGGGGTATTATTCAGTCACAAAAAGGGACAAAGTACCAATACATGCTACAACATGGGTTAACCTTAAAAACATGCTCAGTGAAAGAAGACAAGCACAAAAAGCCACATGTCAAATGATTCCATTTATATGAAATGTCTAGGATAGGCAAGCATACAGAGGGAAAGTAGATTAACAGTTTCCAGGGGCTGGGTAAAGGGGGTTTGAGGAATTATGGCTAAGGGCTGTGGATTCCTTTTTGAAGTGAAAAAAATATGTAATTTGATAGTGGTGATGGTTGCCCAGCCTTGTGAATATACTGAAAAATTACTGAATTGTGCATTTTAAAAGAGTGAATTTTATGGTGTGTGATTTTATCTCAATACCAATACTAATATTAGTGAATGAAATAAGTCATTCAATCTTAATTAACTACCTAGTAAGTAAGGACCCCATTAAGTCCTACCCACACTAATGGGGAAAGGAATTAGATTCCAACTGTTAAAGAGAGGAGTATAAAAGAATTTGTGGACATATTTTAAAAGACAGTGAATTATCCAGTATAAATTTATACTTTTGTTCTATAGAGTTTTATCTATCATATTGCTTTAGCTATCATCTTTAAACTGTTGAATCCCAAATATACATCTCTATCCCTGGTCACTCTCCTTAGTGCCAAACCTGTATATCCAACTGTAAAGCAGCTCCCATGATAATGAATTTTGGTATGTCCCAAACTGAGTATATCTATTACTCTTTATTCCACCCCTACCAGTAAACATGATCTATTACTCCATGTGTGGTAGCCATAATCTTCCTTCAAGAAAAAAACTGGAGTTTCTAGGTGCTATATCTTTGAGATCCATCTCAGTGCTTAAAATAAGACTATGCTCTTCCTGGGCTGCTTCTAGTCAGTGACTGGATATAGCACAAGTATTAAGTCTGAGCCATTTTTGCTAACATGGGGCCCTATAATAGGTAATATTTGCTCTGAAATCTATAATTCTGCCTGAAATTTTCAGAGATTCACTGAAGTCTGAGGTGCTTTCAATCTAATAATTCTTTCTTCTTTTTCTGCTTTTATAGGTGTCAGGTCATATTGTGATCTGAGTGCTGTCCTTGTTTATTCCACTTCCTTTTCCTTCTATCATTTATTAGTATTTTCCCCAAATAAGCATCTAATAATTATTACTCCATATCAGTATCTTGTTCCTGGAGGACCTGAACTGACACATGTTACCATTCTCATAGGAATGGCACAATCATCCATTAGTTACTCAAGACAAAAACTTGAGAGTACTCATATCTTTTCTTTCTACCACACATTCCATAACCAATTGACCACCAAATCCTAATGATTCACTCTCCTCCATATTTCCAGGTCATTCTTTCCATTTCCACTCCCGAGGTCTTTATTAAAGTCTCTTACCTTCATGTTTGATTTTTTCTTTTTTCTTTCTTTACGATTTCTCAGTTTTCATTTTTTATTTAAATTCACTTTAGTTAACATATAGTGTAGTATTAGTTTCAGGAGTAGAATTTAGTGATTCATCACTTACATATAATACCCAATGCTTATCCCAATAAGTGCCCTCCCTAATGCCCATCACCCATTTAGCCTATCTCCCACCCACCTCCACTTCAGGAAGCCTCACTTTGTTCTCTATAGTTAAGATTCACTTATGGTTTACCTCTTTCTTTTTATCTTATTTTATTTTTCCTTCCCCTATGTTCATTAGTTGTTTTTTTTAATTCTACATATGAGTGAAATCATATGATATTTGTCCTTCTCTGACTGCTTTATTTCACTTAGCATAATACACTCTAGTTTTATCCATGTTGTGGCAAATGGCAAAATTTCACACTTTTAGATGGCTAAATAATATTCCACCATGTATCTACAGCATATATTCTTTATCCATTCATCAGCTGATGGAAATTTGGGCTCTTTCCATAATATGGCTATTGTTGACAGATCTGCTATAAACATTGGGGTGCATGTGCCCCTTCAAATCAGTCCTCTTGTACCCTTTGGGTAAATACCTACTAGTGTGATTACTGGGTGATGGGGTAATTCTATTTTTAACTTTTTGAGAAACCTCCATACTGTTTTCCAGAGTGGCTGCACCAGTTTGCATTCCCACCAAGAGTGTAAGAGTTGTTTTCCTTTCTTACACTTACACAATGTAAGTGTAAGATTCGCTTTCTCTACATCTTCGCCAACATCTGTTGTTTCCTGACTTGTTAATTTTAGCCATTCTGACAGGTGTGAAGTAGTATCTCCTTGTGGTTTTGATTTGTATCTCCCTGATGATGAGTGATCTGAGCATATTTTCATGTGTCTGTTGGCTATCTGTATGTGTTCTTTGGAGAAATGTCTGTTCATGTCTTCTACCCATTCTTGACTGGATTATTCACTTTTAGGGGGGTTGATTTTGATAAGTTCTTTATAGATTTTCGATACTAGCCCTTTATCTGATATGCCATTTGCAAATATCTTCTCATTCTGTTGGTTTCCTTTTAGTTTTTATGATTGTTTCCTTTGCTGTGTAGAAGCTTTTTATCTTGATGAGGTCCCAATAGTTCATTGTTGCTTTTGTTTCCCTTGCCTTTGGAGACAAGTCTAGTAAGAAGTTACTCCAGCCGAGGTCAAAGAGGTTGCTGCCTGTTTTCTCCTCTAGGATTTTGATGGTTTCCTGTCTCACATGTAGGTCTTTCATCCATTTTGAATCTATTTTTGTGTATGGTATAAGGAAGTGGTCCAGTTTCATTCTTCTGCTTGTGGCTGTCCAGTTTTCTCAACACCATGAGTTGAAGAGACAGTCTTTTTTTCCATTGGATATTCTTTCCTGCTTAGTTGAAGATTAGTTGAATATACAGTTGTAGGTCTATTTCTGGGTTTTCTATTCTGTTCCATTGATCTATGTGTCTGTTTTTTTTTTTTTTAAGATTTTATTTATTTATTTGAGAGAGAGAAAGAGCACACACATGAGCAGTGGGGAGGGGCAGAGGGAGAGGGAGAAGCAGACTTTCTGCTGAGCAGGGAGCACAATATGGGGCTCAATCTCAGGACCCTGAGATCGTGGCCTGAGCCAAAGGCAGATGCTTAATCGACTGAGCCATCCAGGTGTCCCTATGTGTCTGTTTTTGTGCCAGTACTATCTTGATGAATACAAGTTTGTGATAAACTTGAAGTCTGGGAATGTGATGCCTTGTGCTCTGTTTTTCTTTTTCAAGATGACTTTGGCTATTTGGGGTATTTTCTGGTTCCATACAAATCTTAGGATTGTTTGTTCTAGTTCTGTGAAAAATGATGGTGTTATATTGATTGGGATTGCATTAAATGTGTAGATTGCTTTGGGTAGTATAGACATTTTAACAATATTTTTTCTTCCAATCCATTAGCATGTTATGTTTTTCCATTTCTTTGTGTCTTCTTCAATTTGTTTCATAAGTGTTCTATAATTTTCAGAGTACAGATCTATTACCTCTTTGGTTAGGTTTATTCCTAGATATCTTATGGTTTTTGGTGCAATTGTAAATGGGACTAATTCTTTGATTTCTCTTTCTGCTGCTTCATTATTGGTGTATAGAAATGCAACAGATTTCTGTAAATTGATTTTATATCCTGTAATTTTGCTCAATTGATGGATCAGTTCTAGTAAATTTGGGTGGAGTCTTTTGGGTTTTCTACATAGAGTATCATGTTGTCTGAGAAGAGTGAAAGTTTGACTTCTTCCTTGCCAATTTGGATGCATTTTATTTCTCTTTGTTGTCTGATTGCTGAAACTAGGTCTTCCAGTACTACGTTGAATTACAGTGGTAAGGGTGGACATCCCTTTTGTATTCCTGATCTTAGTGGAAAAGCTGTCACCTTTTCCCCATTGAGATGAGTTGTGGATCTTTTGTATATAGCCTTTATGATGTTGAGGTATGTTCCTTCTATCCCTACTTTCTTGAGGGTTTTTTATCAAGAATGGATGCTGTATTTTCTCAAGTGCTTTTTCTGCATCTATTGAGAGGATCATATGGTCCTTGCCCTTTCTTTATTTAATGTGTTGTATCAAGTTGATTGATTCATGGATAGTAAATAACCCTGCTGCCCAAAAATAAATCCCACTCTATCATTGTGAATAATCCTTTTGATGTACTGTTTGATTTGATTAGGTAGTATCTTGCTGAGAATTTTTGCATCCATGTTCATCACAGATCTTGGTCTATAGTTCTCTTTTTTAGTGGGGTCTTTGTCTGGTTTAGGGATCAAGGTAATGCTGGTATCATAGAATGAGTTTGGAATTTTTCCTTCCATTTCTATTTTTTGGAATAGCTTCAGAAGAATAAGTATTAATTCTTCTTTAAATGTTTGGTAGAATACCCATAGGAAGCCATCCAGCCTTTTAGTCTTCTTTATTGGGAGATTTTGATTACTGATTCAATTTCTTTACTGGTTATTTGTCTGTTCAGGATTCCTATTTTTTCCTGTTTCAGTTTTGGTAGTTTATACATCTCTAGGAATTTATCCATTTCTTCCAGATTTCCTAATTTGTAGGCATAAAATTTGTCATAATATTTTCTTATAATTTTTTGTGTTTCTGTGCTGTTGGTTGTGATCTCTCCTCTCTCATTCATGATTATATTGTTTTGGGCCATTTCTCTTTTCTTTTTGATAAGCCTGGCTAGGGCTTTATCAATTTTGTTAAGTCTATCAATGAAACAGCTCCTAGTTTCATTGATCTATTCTACTTTTTTTTTTTAATTTCTATACCATTTATTTCTGTTCTAATCTTTATTATTTCCCTTATCCTGATGGATTCAAGCTTTATTTGTTGTTCTTTTTGCTCCTTTAGGTGTATGTTTAGTTTGTGTATTTGAGGCTTTTCTTGCTTCTTGAAGAAGGCCTGTATTGCTATATACTTCCTTCTTAGGACAGCCTTTGCTGCATCAGTGATTTTGGACTTTTGTATTTTCATTTGCTTCATTGTATTTTTTTTTTCTTTTTCATTTCCTGGTTAACCCATTCTATCTTTAGTAGGATGTTCCTTAACCTCCATGTATTGGTGATCATTCCAAATTTTTTCTTGTGGATGACTTTAAGTTTCATAGCATTGTTGTCTGAAAATATGCATGATAAGATATCAGTCTTTTTCTACCTGTTGAGACCTGATTTGTGACCCAGGATGTGATCTAGTCTGGAGAATGTTCCATGTGTAGTAGGGAAGAATGTGTACTCTGTTGCTTTGGGATGGAATGTTCTATCTGTGAAGTCCATCTGGTCCAGTGCATCATTCAAAGCCCTTATTTCCTTGTTGATCTTCTGCTGAGATAGTCTGTCCATTATTGTGAAGGGGTTTTAAAGTCCCCTATTATTATTGTCTTATTATTAATGAATTTCCTTAAGTTTGTTATTAATTGATTTATATATTTGGCTTCTCCCAAGTTGGGGGCACAAATATTTACAACTGTTAGATTTTCTTTTTGGATTGACCCCTTTATTATGATATAGTGTCCTTCCTCATCTCTTCTTACAGTCTTTGGTTTAAAATCTAGTTTGTCTGACATAAGGATGGCTACTCCAGCTTTCTTTTGATGCCCATTAGCATGATAGATGATCCTCCTCCCCCTCACTTTCAATCTGGAAGTGCCTTTGGGTCTACAATGAGTCCTTTATAAGCAGCATATCAATGGGTCATTTTTTTTTTATCCATTCTGATACCTTATGTCTTTTGATTGTAACATTGAGTCTATTTACATTCAGAGTAATTAATAGATATGAATTTATTGCCATTGTATTAGCTGTAAAGTCACATAAAGTCACTACAGATTTTCTCTGTTCCTTTTTAGTCTTTGTTCCTTTTGGTCTTTCTTTCTTGCTCAGCATGTCTGTTTTATTATTTCTTGCAGGGCTGGTTTAGTGTTCATGAACTCCTTTAGTTTTTGCTTGTCTTGGAAACTATCTCTCTTGCTATTCTGAATGACAGCCTTGCTGGTTGTAGTATTCTTGGCTGCATGTTCTTCCCATTTAGCATGTTGAATATATTATGCCACTACTCTCTGTTCTGCTAAGTTTCTGTGGTCAGGTATGCTGTTAACCTTATGTGTCTAGTCTTCTGAGTTAAAGAGCTTTTCTCTCAAGCCTCTTTCAGAATTCTCTTTATCTTTGTATTTTGTAAGTTTCACTATGATAGGTCTTGGTGTTGACCTGTTTTTGCTGATTTTGAGGGGAGTTCTCTGTTACTCTTGGACTTGAATGCCTGCTTCCCAGATTAGGGATGTTCTCAGCTATAATTTGTTCAAATAAACCTTTTGCCCCCTTTTTCCTGCTCTTCTTCTAGGAATCCTATGATACAGATATTATTGCACTTTGTGGAATTGCTGATTTCCCTATGTCTATGATCTTGACCTAATATTTTTCTTTCCCTCCCCTTTTCAGCTTTATTCTTTTCCATAATTTTATCTTCTATATCACCTACTCTTTCCTCTGCTTCTTCCATCCTCATTGTGATTACATCCATCAATTTTGCATCTCAGTTATAGCATACTTTATTTCAGCCTGACTAGTTTTTAGGTCTTTTATCTCTGCAGCCAAGGTTTCTCTGGTGTGTTCTATACTTCTTTTAAGCCAAGTTAATATTCTTATGTCTTTTGTTCTAAATTCTCATTCATATATATTGCTTATGTCTGTTTTCAGCAAATCTCTGGCTGTGATTTCTTGTTGATCATCCTTTTGGGGATAATTCCTCCATCTTGTCATTAGGTCTGGGTTTCTGTTTTTTGTGTGTTATTAAAGTTTGTTTTATTTCCTGCTCCTGAGAGCAATACTGTATTAAGAAGGTGTCATACCCTGTTCAAGGCCTGGTGCTTAAGGAAGTGTTTCTGTTGTGTGCCGTGTGCACTCTGTTCTTGTATTGTGGCTGCTTTTCTCACAGAAAAGTCCTCTGTCGAGTTCCTCCTTACTTGCAGTTGGAAGTGTTTGGACCTTTAACTAGGTGTGCTTTGATGTTTGTGAAAATATGCCTTATTTAAAAAAAAAAAAAAAAGCCTGATCCAAGAAAAGAGAAAAGAAACAAATAAGAAAGCAAAGAAACAAACTAAAAACTATAAGCCTGAGGAGTCCAAGATAGCAGAGGAGTAGGAGACCCTAATTTCATCTGGTCCCTGGGATTCAGCTAGATAGCTATCAAACCATTCTGAACACTTGTAAACTCAACTGGAGATGGAAGAAAAGAATAGCTGCAATTCTACAAACAGAAAAGCGACCACTTTCTGCTAGGTAAGAGGTACAGAGAAGTGATTCTGAGGAGATATGTGGGAAGATAGACCACGGGGGAAGGGATCCTCCATCAGCTGGCTACAGGAAAGTGATACAGCAGAGGAACACAAAATTGGAACTTTTAGAAGTCTGCTCTGGTGAAGGATGTTGCTCTGGCAGCTAAGGGGGGGGTGGAACCCTATCTGGGACAGTGTGGTCTCAGAATCCTCGGAGTCACAGGAAGACAGGGGATGCATGAATGTGGCAGAGTTCCCAGGTATTGGATCGGGGAAGCTGGCAGCAAAGAGTGTTCCCAAGAGTGGGTTCTCAGCATGGGATTGCCATAAACTGTGATCCGTGACACCATCAGGTCACTGCTCTTCAAGCAGGGGCCCCAAAATGGCAGAACCAGGGAGACTCCCCATCCTCCCCTGGGAGGAACAACGAGGGGTGTGCTGCAGGAGTCTGCTGGGTTTGGAGACTCCAAATGGGGTTGTGTGCCTGAGACAGAAATGCTTGGTCACAGGCTGAGTGAGCATAGAGTGCGGCCAGAGATCAGGGAGACAGGAGTGACAGACTGCTTTTCTCTGAAGGCTCACTGAAGAGTGAGGACCCGAGCTTTCAGTTCTAGGGCCAGAGATTGAGAGGCTGCCATTTTCATTTTCATCCTCTAAAGATGCACAGAAAGCTTTCAGGGAACGGAAGACACATAGAGCAATTGGGAGCAGATTACTTAGCCTGGCCCCAGGCAAGGGTGGAGCAATTCTTCCTGGGGCAAAGACACTTGAGAATTATTGCAACAGGCCCCTCCTCTAGAAGATCAGCAAGAACATCCAGCCAAGACCAAGTTTACCAATCAATGAGAACTATAAAACTCCAGTGCCAGGGGAATACAGCACATAGAATTCATGGCTTTTTTTTCCCCATGATTCTTTAGTCTTTCAGCTTTAGTTTTTTTAATTTTCTTTAATTTTTTTCTTTTATCTTTTTTTTTAAGATTTTATTTATTTATTTGACAGAGAGAGACACAGTGAGAGAGGGAACACAAGCAGGGGGAGTGGGAGAGGGAGAAGCAGGCTTCCCGTGGAGCAGGGAGCCCAATGTGGGGCTCGATCCCAGGACCCTGGGATCATGACTGAGCTGAAGGCAGACGCTTAATGACTGAGCCACCCAGGTGCCCCTTTCTTTTATCTTTTTATTTTTCTTCTTTCCTTTTAAAACAACTTCTTATCATATCAATTCCTTTTTAGAAATCTTTTAGTTTTCATTTTTAAAGTCATATTCTATCCCTTCATTGTATTTAATCTTATTTTTTTTGGTATATATATATGTATATATATATATATATGTGTGTGTGTGTGTGTGTGTGTTATATAAGTTTTTCTTCCTTTAAAATTTAGGGATACAGTTTCTTCTAACAGACCAAGATACACCCAAGATCTAATGTATGGCTCTGTTCTATTCACCTGCCTGATCATATTCTCCCTCCCTGCCTCAGTTTCTGGTCTCTTCTGATTTGTTTAGCGTATATTTTTCTGGGGTCATTGTTGCCCTTTTAATAGTTTGTTCTCTTGTTTATCTATTCTTCTCTGGACAGAATGATAAGATGGAAAAACACCTCAAAAAAGAGAACAAGAGGTAGTACTGACTGCCAGGGACATAATCAGTATGGACATAAGTGAGATATTGGAACTAGAGTTCAGAATGATGATTATAAAGATACTAGTTGGGCTTGAAAAAAGCATAGAAGACACAAGATAATCCCTTTCTGGAGTAGTAAAAGAACTAAAATCTAACCACGTCAAAATAAAAAAGGCTATTAATGAAGTGCAATAAAAAATGGAGGCTCTAACTGTTAAGATAAATGAGGCAGAAGATAGAATTAGTGATATAGAAGACCAAATGATGGAGAATAAAGAAGCTGAGAAAAAGAGAGATAAACAACTACTGGATCATGAGGGGAGAATTAGAGAAATAAGTGATACCATAAAGCAAAACAACATTAGAATAATTAGGGTCCCAGAAGAAGAAGGAGAGAGAGGGGTAGAAGTTATATTGAGGAAATAATAGTGGAGAACTTCCCTCAATTGGGGAAGGAAACAGGCATCAAAATCCAGGAGGCACAGAGAACCCACCTCAAAATCAATAAAATATGTCAACACCCCTCATCTAATAGTAAGACTTACAAATCTCAAAGACAAAGAGAAAATCCTGAAAGCAGCTTGGGACAAGAGGTCTGTAATCTACAAGGATAGAAACATTAGATTGGCAGGAGAGCTACACACAGAGACATGGCAGGTCAGAAAGGACTGGTATGATATATTCAGTGTATTAAATGAGAAAAATATGCAGGCAAGAATACTTTATCCAGCTAAGCTATCATTGAAAATAGAAGGAGAGATAAAAAGCTTCCAAGACAAACAGAAACTAAAAGAATTTGCAATCACCAAAACAACCCTACAAGAAATATTGAAAGGATTCCTCTAAGCAAAGAGAGAGCCTAAAAGTAACATAGACCAGAAAGGAACACAGACAATATACAGTAACAGTCACCTTACAGGCAATACAATGGCACTAAATTCATATATTTCAATAGTTATCCTGAATGTAAATGGGCTAAATGCCCCAATCAAATGACACAGGGTATCAGACTGGATTAAAAAAAACCAAGACCCATTGATATGCTGTCTGCAAAAGACTCATTTTAGACCCAAAGACACCTCCAGATTGAAAGTGAGGGGGTGGAAAACCATTTATCATGCTAATAGACATCAAAAGAAAGCTGGGGTGGCAATCCTTATATCAGAAAAACTATATTTTAAACCAAAGACTGTCATAAGAGATGAGGAAGGATATTATATCATACTTAAAAGGTCTATCCAAGAAGAAGCTCTAACAATTATAAATATTTATACCCCTAACATGGGAGCAACCAATTATATAAGCCAATTAATAACAAAATCAAAGAAACACATTGACAATATTACAATAATAGTAGGGGACTTTAACATCCCCCTCACCACAATGGGCAGATCATCTAAGCAAAGATCAACAAGGAAATAAGGACTTTGAATGATGCACTGGACCAGATGGACTTCACAGATATATTCAGAACATTCCATCCTAAAGCAACAGAATACACATTCTTCTCTATTACACATGGAACATTCTCCAGACTAGATCACATCCTGGGTCACATATCAGGTCTCCACTGGTACCAAAACATTGGGATCATTCCCTGCATATTTTCAGACCACAAGGCTTTGAAAATGGAACTCAATCACAGGAGGAAATTTGCAAGGAACTCAAAAACTTGGGGATTAAAGAGCATCCTACTAAAGATTGAATTGGCCAACCAGGAAATTGAAGAAGAATTTTAACAATTCATGAAAACTAATGAGAATGAAAACAGAACTGTTTAAAGTCTGTGGGATGCAGCAAAGGTGGTCCTAAGAGGAAAATATATAGCAATACAAGACTTTCTCAAGAAACAAGAAAGGTCTCAAATACACAACTTAACCCTACACCTAAAGGAGCTGGAGAAAGAACAGCAAATAGAGCCTAAACCCAGCAGAAGAAGAGAAATAATAAAGATTAGAGCAGAAATCAATGTAGTAGAAACTAAAAGAACAGAACGCTAGATCAACAAAACTAGGAACTTGTTCTTTGAAAGAATTAATAAGATTGATAAAACCCTGGCCAGACTTATCCAAAAGAAAAGAGAAAGGACCCAAATAAATAAAATCATGAATGAAAGAGGAGAGATCACAACCAACATCGAATAAATACAAACTATTATAAGAATATATTATGAGCAAATATATGCCAACGAATTAGACAATCTGGAAGAAATGGATGCATTCCTAGTGACATATAAACTACCAAAACTGAACCAGAAAGAAATAGAAAAAATGAACAGACCAATAACCAACAGGGAAATTGAAGAAGTAATCAAAAATCTCCCAACAAACAAAAGCCCAAGGCCAGATGACATCCCAGGGGAATTCTACCAAACATTTAAAGAAGAATTAATACCTATTCTTCTGAAGCTGTTCCAAAAAATAGAAATGGAAGGAAAACTTCCAAACTCCTTTTATGACACTAGCATTACTTCGATCCCAAAACCAGACAAAGACTCCACCAAAATGGAGAACTACAGACCAATATCCCTGGTGAACATGGATGTCAAAATACTCACCCAAATCCCAGCCAATATGATCCAACAGTACATTACAAGGATTATTCACCATGACCAAGTGAGATTAATTCCTGGGCTGCAAGGTTGGTTCAACATCCGCAAATCAATCAATGTGATACACTACATTAATAAAAGAAAGAACAAGAACCACATGATCCGCTCAATAGATGCAGAAAAAGCATTTGACAAATTACAGCATCCTTTTTGATTAAAATTCTTCACAATGTAGGGATAGAGGGTACATACCTCAATATCATAAAAGCCATTTATGAAAATACCACAGTGAATATCATTCTCAATGGGGAAAAAAACTGAGCTTTTCCCCTAAGGTCAGGAACATGGCAGGGATGTCCACTATCACCACTGCTGTTCAACATAGTATTAGAAATCCTAGCCTCCATAATCAGACAACAGAAAGAAATAAAAGGCATCCAAATCAGCAAAGAAGAAGTCAATCTCTCACTCTTTGCAGATGATATGATACTTTATGTGGAAAACCCAAAAGACTCCACCCCCAAATTGCTAGAACTCATACAGGATTCAGTAAAGTGGCAGGATATAAAATCAATGCACAGACACCAGTTGTATTTCTATACACCAACAACGAGGCAGAAGAAAGAGAAACTAAGGGTTTGATCCCATTTACAATTGCACCCAAAATCATAAAATACCTAGGAATAAATCTAACCAAAGAGGCAAAGTATCTGTACTCAGAAAACTACAGGATATTCATGAAAGAAATTGAAAAAGACACAATGAAATGGAAAAAACATTTCATGCTCATGGTTTGGAAGGACAAATATTGTGAAAATGTCTATGCTACCTAGAGCAATCTATACATTTAATGCAATCCCTATCAAAATACCATCAACTTTTTTTACAGAGCTGGAACAAATAATCTTAAAATTTGTGTGGAATCGCCAAAGGAATGTTGAAGAAAAAAACCAGAACTGGTGGCATCACAATTCCAGACTTCAAGCTCTATTTCAAAGCTGTAACCATCAAGACAGTATGGTATTAGAGCAAAAATACAGTATGGTACTGGCACAAAAACAGACATATAGATCAATGGAACAGAATAGAGAACTCAGAAATGGACCCCTCAACATTATGGTCAACTAATCTTCAACAAAGCAGGATAGAATGTCCAATGGAAAAAAAGACAGTCTCTTCAACAAATGGTGTTGGGAAAATTGGACATCCACATGCAGAAGAATGCAACTGGACCTTTTCTTTACACCATACACAAAAATATTCTCAAAATAGGATGCAAGACCTCAATGTGAGACAAGAATCCATCAAAATCCTTGAGGAGAACACAAGCAGCAACCTCTTCAACCTCAGCCACAGCAACTTCTTGCTTTCCAAAGGCAAAGGAAACAAAGGCAAAAATGAACTATTCGGACTTCATCAAGATAAAAAAGCTTCTGCGCAGCAAAGTAAACAGTGGACAAAACTGGAAGACAACCGAAAGAATGAGAGAATATTTTTGCAAATGACCTATCAGATAAAGGGTTAGTATCCAAAATCTATAAAGATTTTATCAAACTCAACACCCAAAGAACAAATAATCCAATCAAGAAATGGGCAGAAGACATGAACAGACATTTCTGCAAAGAAGACATCCAAATG
>NC_138385.1:51729079-51737638 GCF_054177405.1 Leptonychotes weddellii
ATATATATATATATATATATATATATATATATATATATATATATATATATGAATATTACACAGCCATCAAAAAATGAAATCTTGCCATTTGCAAAGACATGAATGGAACTAGAGGGTATTATGCTAAGCGAAATAAGTCAATCAGAGAAAGATAATTATCATATTATCTCACTGATATGTGGAATTTAAGAAACAATGCAGAAGATCATAGGGCAAGAGAGGAAATAATGAAACAAGATGAAACCAAAGAGGGAGACAAACCATAAGAGACTCTTAATCTCAGGAAACAAACTGAAGGTTGATGGAGGAGAGGAGGGTGAAGGGATGGGGAGGCTTGGTGATGGACACTGGGTGGGTATGTGTTTTGGTGAGCTCTGTGTGTTGTGTAAGGCTGATGAATCACAGAACTGGACCCCCGAAACAAATAATACATTATATGTTAATTAAAAAAGAAAACTATAAGCCTGATTCCAAGGAAAAAGGAAGAAAGAAAGAAAAAAAGAATAAAATAAGAGAATCCTGACCAAAAAATTAAAAAAGGAAACAAACAATCCAACAAATGAACAAAAACCTATAAGCCTGATTCCAAAGAAAAAAGAAAAAAATAAGAATAAAATAAAATAAATCAAAAAAACAACAACAAAAAAACCTTATTTCCACCAGAACTAAAGCAGACATTTTGGAATAGTCTATGATCAGTAGAGTTGGTACTTGTGGGGAGATTGCATTGGTCTTCTGAGGGAGAGGCTCAATGTGCTGGCTCAGAGTCAGACCTGCCTTAGTAAAGATGCCTCTGTTGGGTGTAGGGGAGCAGGGTTTGGTGTAAACAACTCCAGCCTCCACTGGCAGTTCTGTTTCTCTCTGAAGCCTCACCATGCTGATGGGTGGGTGGTGGTGGAAGATTGCATCACCCCACCCTCTTTTCCCTGGGGAGGAGGACTTGTGCTTTCTCCCCCAGAGGAGAGCCTTGCAGCACTATGCCTGGCATTGTTCTGTCCCAGAAAAGCAGTCACATAGTCATGAAGTTGACTAAAGTCTATGGTGAAGCACAGTAAAAATCTGGGACCAGGTTATCCGCCCTCTCTATGCATCTCTGTCTACTGTTGTGGAATGGCCACTCAATGGCACCCAGTGGGGCCTTTGTCCTTTGAGAGGCAGTATACCCTCTTCCAAATGCACTCCAGGAAGGGGAAAATTTGTTGTCTCCCAGTGTGACTCAAGGGATTCCCATACCATGGCATCTTATGTGACACTATGTGCTGCTTTCTCTCCCACTCCCTCCCTCTCTCCCTGACTTCTCTCTGCAAAAATATCTCCCTCCCGTCCAGTGCACCATGTCTTTTCTTTCCTCAATTCACATTTCTGAACCTCCCATCTGCCATATTCTCTCCCTCCAACTGTGCAGACTGTTTTGTTAAACTATGATTGATTTCCTAGTTGTTCAAAATGATGTGATACTGATCTAGCTGTGTTTGAGGGATGAGACAAGCCCAGGGTCCCCCTTCTACTCTGCCATCTTAATTCCTCTTGACTTTTTCAATCATCACTGAAATTAATTGCCCTGATTCTTGGTTAATCACAGTTGCAACTATGCTAATAGCTAAGATATATCAATCTCTCACTATACGTGAGACTATGTGTTAAGAACTCTCTGTGCATTACCTAATATAATCCTTAAAATAACATTATGAGGTAAATGTTGTTATTATCCCCTTATATTGTATGAAGAAACAGACACACAAATCAATTAAGTGATTTGTCCCCCCCCCCCAAAAAAAAAATCCAGTAGCTGGCAGAGCTGGAATAAATTTCAACAGTGTTGTCAACATTTTTTTTTAAAAATCTGAGCCATGTTGTTTCTCTGCTTAAAATTCTTCAGCATTTCTCAAACAGTTCAGGTTAATGTTCAAATTACTTCACACAGCACACAGCATCCTTTATTACATTATCTATTTCTTCAGCTTCTCCCTGGTGTGTATCCAATGATCCAGCCATACTAAATTTTAAAAATCCCAGAGCTTTCTCAAACAACTTCATGCTTTCCCCTCACTATTCCATTAACTTAAAGTGCTCTTATTTCCCCATATCATTCCCCATGACAATTCTTGTTCTTTTTCCCATGACTAAATTCTATTCATTCTTCAAAACTTTGCTTAAATATTGCTTTCTCTAAGATGCCTGCTCTGATGTCCCCTCTGTACCTCAGATATGGCTGCATGTCTCCATAGGTGATTTCATAGCATCTTAAGAATGTCTACATTATAGAATTTGCCATATTATATTGAAATATTTTATTTATGAATACTTCTCTCACATAGATCATTAAATCTTAGACTTTACTTTTATCTTTATATGTGCGTGCCATACAGAATGAATAAATGAATTCAGACTTTGGCATCTGCCACTGCTTATGCTAAAAAATGTTTAGTAGCAGAAAAAAATGGTAAAGTTTTTGCAAATAAAAAGTTTTGGAACTATCATACAGCCTATTGTTCTTTGTTCAATTGTATTGTTTCTGTTTGCTTCTACCACCACTGTGGACATGTACACATGTGCTCATAAAAGTAAAATTGTTCTTTGTCTTTAAGATAGAATTCCTCATATCAATAAGTTTGATTGATGATTGAACAAAGATCTCCAGGTGTTTCAGAACATACCACTCACTGGGCTGATATATGCAGAAAGCCTCCTTCACCACCTTTCTAATTTGTGTAGTTAACAGAAATATTATGGCAGCCACCTAGCAAATGAGACAAGGGATAGGATAACAAATTGGTAGAGTGTGGTGTAGGAATAGTAGAGGAAGAGATCAGAGTGCAGGAATCTTAGTGACGACCGAGGTTGGGCTGGGTGCTAAGACAATTGCCAAAGAGGCAAGACCCCTTTTGTAATTAACAAGCCCTGAGGTCATTCAATGAAGATTGAGAAGGAGTGAGCAATTTTACACTATGTGAACATTCTTATACCAGACATAAAGATAAGAACAGACTGTATTTCAGGGAGTCAAAAACCCTGTATTCTAGTCTAGGCTTAGCCACTCCTTCCTTGAGCAAATCACTTGACTTTTATGTTCCTCAATATCTCCATTTTTAAAATGAAGCAGCTGGAATAGTTAAACTTTAAAGTTCCTTAAAGATCTAGGCTGGGGGAGAGTTAAGATGTCAGTGTTGTTGGAGGACCCTGGGATTACCTCATCCCTTGAACACAGCTAGATAACTAACAAATCATTCTGAATATGCAAGAAATCAGCCTAAGGACCGGTAGAACACACTTCACAACTAGACGGAGAGAAGAGGCCACATTGAGGAAGGTAGAAAGTGTATAGATGTGGTTTGGGGGAGAAACAGATTGCAGGTGCGGCAGAAGGGAGTGAACTGTGGTCACCAAGAAAAGCAAGAAAGAGAGGAGCACACAGGGGAATGCACACTTCCTCAAAGCCATTAGCTGGGAAAACAAGACTGATTTTTGTGAGTTTTTTCAACCAGTGGGGCTCAAAGACTGGAGTTTTAGAGGTCCCCAGGCATGGCTGTGCTAGAGACCTGAGGATACTGCCCTACTGCCGGAATGGATGCAGGCAGATGGTGCTATCTGAGGATCCCCTATGGGGCATGAGGAGAGACTGTTTGTACTTTTTGGAGCATTGCTTTTCTGAGGACAAAATAAGTGTTGGATGCCATTTCCCTACCTTGCTCCTCAGCATGAGCACAGAGACACCTGCTGAGGGCAGCTAAACAGGACATTCCTGTTTAGCCTGCTTGCTCCAAATTTCAATCCCCTGTGCTCTGGCATGACTGCCCTTATGGGTCTAAACTGCATCAGTCCCAGTGTGGTGAGACCCTTTCCCAGAGGACTAGGGCAGATCCCCACCACAACAGGTGCCTGAAATTTGGAATTTTAAAAGTCAGCAGAATTGGCTAGAGTAGAGCCTAAGCTGCACTACACTACTCCAGGCAGGCAAGTAACCCAGAGATAGACAGTGAAATCAGCAATCTGAAAAGCACCTGTGATGCACAAGGGGCAATTATTTACTCCTCTGAAAGTGCATCCCTGAGAGCAGGAAGCATGGACTCCCCTCTCCAGGGACAAAGGAGCAGGGTGGCACCAATTCTCTCCCCCACCCCTCAGCATAAACCAACTTCAGTAAACAGCACAGTGCCAAAACTGGCTGCCTAACCTGCTTACACCAAGTCAGACCCCACCAGTTCTCCACTGGTACTGCTTTTCTAGGGCAAGTGTCTCTAACGACCAGTGCAGTGGACTCCTCCTCCAGAGAGCCACCACAGACCCCTGCACGCACCATGTCTACTGACTGTAGAGTTCTGCAAAACCTTGATTCTAATGGAAACAGTATCAGGTCTCTTTTATTTTATTATTTTTTTTATTTTTTAAATTTTATTTTATTATGTTAGTCACCATAAAATATATCATTAGTTTTTGATGTGGTGATCCACGATCCATTGTTTTTGTATAACACCCAGTGCTCCATGCAGTACGTGCCCTCCTTAATGCCCATCACCGGGCTGACCAATCCCCTCTCCCCCCTCCACTCTAAAACCCTGTTTGTTTCTCAGAGTCCATAGTCTCTCATGGTTCATCTCTCCCTCCGATTTCCCCACCCTTCATTTTTCCCTTCGTTCCCCTAATGTCCTCCATGCTATTCCTTATGTTCCACAAATAAGTGAAACCATATGATAATTGACTTTCTCTGCTTGACATATTGCACTTAGCATAATCTCCTCCAGTCCCATCCATGTTGATGTAAAAGTTGGGTATTCATCCTTTCAGATGGCTGAGTCATATTCCATTGTATATATGGACCACATCTTCTTTATCCATTCATCTGTTGAAGGGTATCTTGGCTCTTTTCACAGTTTGGCTATTGCAGACATTGCTGCTATGAACATTGGGGTGCATATGGCCCCTGTTTTCACTACATCTGTGTCTTTGGGGTAAATACCCAGGAGTGCAATTGCTGGGTCATAGGGTACCTCTATTTTTAAATTTTTGAGGCACCTCCACACTGTTTTCCCAAGTGACTGTACCAACTTGCATTCCCACCAACAGTGTAAGAGGGTTCCCCTTTCTCCACAACCTCTCCAACATTTCTTGTTTCTTGCCCTGTCCATTTTTGCCATTCTAACTGGTGTAAGGTGGTATCTCAATGTGGTTTTGATTTGAATTTCCCTGATGGCTAATGATGATGAACATTTTTTCATGTGTCTGTTAGCCATTTGTATGTCTTCTTCAGAGAAGTGTCTTCATCTGCCCATTTTTTGACTTGATTATTTGTTTTTTGGGTGTTGAGATTGAGAAGTTCTTTATAGATCTTGGATACCAGCCCTTTATCTGTAGTGTCATTTGCAAATATCTTCTCCCATTCTGTGGGTTGCCTCTTTGTTTTGTTGTCTGTTTCCTTCACTGTGCAGAAGCTTTGTATCTTGATGAAGTCCCAGAAGTTCATTTTTGCTTTTATTTCACTAGCTTTTGGAGATGTATCTTGAAAGAAGTTGTTGTGGCCAATATCAAAGAGGTTACTGCCTATGTTCTCCTCTAGGATTTTGATGGATTCCTGTCTCACATTGAGGTCTTTCATCCATTTTGAGTTTATCTTTGTGTATGGTGTTAGAGAATGGTCGAGTTTCATTCTTCTGCATGTGGCTGTCCAATTTTCCCAGCACCATTTATTGAAGAGACTGTCTTTTTTCCATTGCATGTTTTTTCCTGCTTTGTCAAAGATTAATTGACCATAGAGTTTAGGGTCCATATCTGGGTTCTCTGTTCTGTTCCATTGGTCTATATGTCTGTTTTTGTGCCAGTACCATGCTGTCTTGGTGATCACAGCTTTGTAATATAGATTGAAATCGGGCAATGTGATGCCCCCAGTTTTGTTTTTCTTTTTCAAAATTTCCTTGGCGATTTGGGATCTTCTCTGATTCCATACAAATTTGAGGATTGTTTGTTCCAGCACTTTTAAAATGTCATTGGAATTTTGATTGGGATGGCATTGAAGGTATAGATTGTTCTGGGTAGCATAGACAATTTAACAATGTTTATTCTTCCGATCCATGAGCATGGAATATTTTTCCATCTTTTTGTGTCTTCTTCAATTTCTTTCATGAGTGTTCTGTAGTTCCTAGAGTATAGATCATTTACCTCTTTGGTTAGGTTTATTCTGAGGTATCTTATGGTTTTTGGTGCTATTGTAAATAGAATCATTTCTCTAATTTTTCTTTCTACAGTTACATTTTTAGTGTATAAGAAAGCAACTGATTTCTGTGCATTGATTTTGTATCCTGCCACATTACTGAATTGCTGTATGAGTTCTAGTAAATTGGGGGTGGAGTGTTTTGGGTTTTCCACATAAAGTATCATGTCATCTGCGAAAAGAGAGAGTTTGACTTCTTCTTTGCCAATTTGAATACCTTTTTTTTTTTTCTTTTTGTTGTCTGATTGCTGTTGATAGGACTTCTAGTACTATGTTGAACAATACTGGCGAGAGTGGGCATCCTTGACGTGTTCCTGATCTTAAGGGAAAGGCTCTCAGCTTTTCCCCACTGAGGATGATACTCGCTGTGGGTTTTTCACAGATGGATTTTTTGAACTTGAGGAATGTTCCCTCTATCCCTATACTCTGAAGAGTTTTAATCAGGAGAGGATTCTGGATTTTGTCAAATGCTTTTTCTGTATCAATTGAGAAGACCATATGGTTCTTCTCTCTATGCTTATTAATGTGTTCTATCACATTGATTTTTTTGCAAATGTTGAACCACACTTGCATCCCAGGGATAAAGCCCACTTGGTCATGGTGGATGATCCTTTTAATGTATTGTTGGATCCTATTAGCTAGGATTTTGTTGAGGATTTTGGAATCCATATTCTTCAGAGATATTGGTCTGAAATTCTCCTTTTTGATGGGGTCTTTGCCTGCTTTGGGGATTAAGGTAATGTTCACCTCATAGAATGTGTCTGGAAGCTTTCCTTCTGTTTCTATTTTTTGTTTTTGTTTTGTTTTGTTTTGTTTTTTAAGATTTTATTTATTTATTTGACAGAGAGAGAGATAGCGAGAGAGGGAACACAAACAGGGGGAGTGGGAGAGGGAGAAGCAGGCCTCCCGTGGAGCAGGGAGCCCGATGTGAGATTCAATCCCAGGACCCTGGGATCATGACCTGAGCCGAAGGCAGATGCTTAATGACTGAGCCACCCAGGCACCCATGTTACTATTTTTTGAAACAGCTTCAAGAGAATAGGTATTATTTCTCATTTGAATGTGTAGTAGAATTCCTCAGGGAGGGCGCCTGGGTGGCTCAGTTGGTTGAGCGACTGCCTTTGGCTCAGGTCATAATCCTGGAGTCCCTGGATTGAGTCCCGCATTGGGCTCCCTGCTTGGCAGGGAGTCTGCTTCATTCTCTGACCCTATCCCCTCTCATGTGTTCTCTCTCTCTCAAATAAATAAATAAAATCTTTAAAAAAAAAAAAAGAATTCCCCAGGGAATCCATCAGCCTTTGACTCTTGTTTTTTAGGAAGTTTTTAATCACTGCTTCAATCTCATTACTGGTTATTGACCTATTCAGGTTGTCGATTTCTTCCTGTTTCAGTCTTGGCAGTTTATAGGTTTCCACTAAGGCCTCCATTTCATCCAGATTGCTCAGTTCATTGGCATATATTTGTTGATAATATTTTCTAATAATTGTTTCTATTTCCTTGGTGTTAGTCGTGATCTCTCCCCTTTCATTCATAATTTTATTAATTTGGGTATTTCTCTTTTCTTTTGGATAAGTCTGGCCAGTGGTTTATCCATCTTATTAATTCTTTCAAAGAACCAGCTTTCAGTTTTGTTGATCTGATCTACTGTGTTTCTGGTTTCTAATTCATTGATCTCTATTCTAATCTTAATTATTTCTCTTCTAATCCATGACTTAGGCATCGTTTATTGCTTTTTCTCTAGTTCTTTAAGGTGTAGAGTTAATTGGTGAATTCGGGATTTTTCTATTTTTTTTGAGTGAGGCTTGGATGGCTATGTATTTCCCCCTTAGGACTGCCTTTGCTGTATCTCATAGGATTTGGACCAATGTGTTTTCGTTCTCATTGGTTTCCATGAATATTTTAGTTCTTTGATTTCCTGGCTGACTTAAACATTCTGGGCAGAGTGGTCTTTAGCTTACAAGTGTTTGAATTTCTGCCAAATTTTTCTTGTGGTTGAGTTCCACTTTTAAAGCATTATGGTCTGAGAATATGCAGGGAATAATCTCAATCTTGTGAAATCGGTTGAGACCAGATTTGTGACCCAGTATGTGGTCTATTCTGGAGAAAGTTCCATGTGCGCTCGAGAAGAATGACTATTCTGTTTTTTAAGGGTGGAATGTTCTGTATATATCTATGAGGTCCATCTGGTCCAGTGTGTCATTCAAAGCTCTTGTTTCTTTCTTGATTTTTGGCTTAGATGATCTGTCTATTGCTGAGAGTGGAGTATTGAGGTCTCCTACAATTAACATATTGTTATCAATATGACTATTTTGGTTAACAGTTGGCTTATGTAGATGGCTGCTCCCATGTTGGGG
>NC_138385.1:51737738-51762440 GCF_054177405.1 Leptonychotes weddellii
TCTGCAACCCTGTGCCATTTTATGGGAGCTTTTAGGCCATTCACGTTGAGAGTGATTATTGAAAGATATGAATTAATTGTCATCATGTTGCCTGTGAAGACCTTGTTTTTATAGATTGTCCCTGTAAATTTCTGTTGTGTATCACTCTTGGGGTCTTTCTCCTTTTATAGAACCCCCCTTAATATTTCTTGCAGGGCCGGCTTAGTGGTCACCTATTTTTCCAGTGTCTGCCAATCTTGGAAACTCTGCATCTCTCCATCCATTGTAAATGACAGCCTTGCTGGATAAAGTATTCTTGGCTGCATGTTCTTCTCATTTAGTACCCTGAATATGTCTTGCCAGGCCTTTCTGGCTTGCCAGGTCTCTGTGGATAGGTCTGACGTTATTCTGATGTTCCTCCCTTTGTATGTAAGGAATCTCTTCCCCCTAACTGCCCTTAAGATGGTTTCCTTGGTTCTAAGACTTGCAAGTTTTACTATTACATGCTGGGGTGTTGGCCTGTTTTCCTTGATCTTTGGAGGGGACCTCTCTGCCTCTAGGACAAGAATGTTTGTTTCATTCCCCAGATTAGGGAAGTTCTCAGCTACGATTTGCTTTAATATATCTTCTAGTCCTCTCTCTCTCTCCACTCCCTCAAGGATTCCAATAATTCTGACATTGGAACGTTTCATGGTGTCACTTATTTCTCTGATTCTATTTTCATGGGTTCCGTACTGTTTTTCCCTGGCCTCCTCTTTTCCCTTTTTATCTATTAAATTGTCTTCCAGGCCACTAATTCGTTCTTCTGCCTCACTTACCCTAGCTGTTAGATTATCTAGATCAGATTGGATCTCATTGATAGCATTTTTAAGTTCTGCCATTTCAGATTTCATTTCTGCCCTTAGAGACTCAATGTTGCCATTAATTGATTTCTCCATTCTAGCTATTGTCTTCACAATAGCTAGCTTGGATTCCATCTCCTACATCTTGGTTATATCTTAATCCATTTGTAAATCTGTGGCATAAATCATAATCTCTGAGTCTTTCCTATTTTCGGGGTTTCTCTTCCTAGTCATTCTGTTTATGGGTGTTTGAGGGAATGTATAGAGTCCAAATTATTGACCAGAACCCAAGCAAGATGCACCTGTTTTCTAGGGACCTTAGGGTTGCTGGCCTCTTATTCTCCCAGCCTGTCTTCTGGGGGAGGGGCTTGCCGTGCTGTTACTCAGGCAACCTTGTTTGGGCAGAGTTGCCTGCCTCCTGTGGCGGGGGATGGGCTCAGTGAAAACCTGTTTTTTGGTGCTTTTGTTCTCTCTCCAGCTTTCCCTGGTGGCTTTCTGTGTCTCTTCCAAGAGTCAGAGCAGAAGAGACCGTTTCCAACCCTCTGCCTCAGATCAGAGAGATTGCAGTCTGTTCTTCAGTGAGCTCTCCAGGGCACACTATCTCTGTTTCTGTCTGTGCTGCTATAAACTGCAGCCTCCTGGGTTGTGTGCCCCTCCACTGTGCTCACAGTCCTCGCCTCCATGTCGGGGTATGTCTCTGCCCTTTGTGCTTCTAAAACCGCCAGCTGCCCACAGTTTGCATGTCCGGTGTGCCGCTCCTGGTTTCCATCTGGGGGGCTGCCCTAAAGTCCTTTCCCTGCCACTACCGGTCTGTGATTCTGTGTCCTGTCCCCAGCGCAGGAGGGTATCACTCACGGTGGGTGTAGGATCCCTACGGCCAGGCTCCCTCCCGCTGTGGTTTATCCTCTAATATGTGCCTGTGGAATCACGGCTCCCGGCTTTGTACCTCGAAATCAACTGCCTGCAATATTCTGTTTGTAGAGATCCAGATCTATCTTCTTACATCTCAGGCTCATTTCGTGGGTGTTCAGAGTGGTCTGGGAGATTTCCAGCTCAATTCCGGGGACCAGTTGGAATAGGGTCCCCTACTCCTCTGCCATCTTTTCCTGCACCGCCTTCTGTTAATTCTGAGAAAATCATCTCTCTCTCTCTTTTTTTTTCTTAATTAGGCTCCTCATGGAGCCCATCGTGGGGCTTGAACTCATGATCCTGAGATGAAGATCCGAGTTGAGATCAAGAATTGGATGCATAATTGACTGAGCCACCCAGGCACCACCATTTTCTCTTTCATGTGAGTTCTAATATTCCTCCAGAAATACTGTGCAGTCTATCAGAAATAATTTCCCATAAAGTAACAGTTCCAAAAAGTGTTTTATAAAACATTAATTGCACTACAAAATGAGTAATAAATGAAAGTTCCCATGGTCTAATGCATTTGGAAAGCACCAGATTCAATAAAATTGAACATGTTATTTTACAGGTATTTTCAGTTTCTAATATGCTAATTGGTATTATGATATTCCAACAGAGAAAAAAGTGATCATGCCCCAAATTATTTGACCACAGAACTCCATTATCACAGGACATCTGATAGGACTAGCACTTTATGGAACATAATGTGAGAAACAATTTTATAGGTTATTCCTTAAAGATTGCTTACTAATATTTTTCCCTTTTTAAGTTTTTATTTAAATTCTCATTGGTTAATATATGGTGTAACACATGGTGCTCATCACAAGTGCACTCTTTAATGCACACCACCAATTTTACCCAACCCCCACCCATCTGCCCTCTGGTAATAATCAGTTTGTTCTCTGTAGTTAAGAGTCTGTTTCATGGCTTGCCTCCCTCTCTCTCTTTCTCCCCCTTTGCTTGTTGTTTTGTTTCTTAAATTCCACATATGAGTGAAATCATATGGTATTTGTCTTTCTTTGACTGACTTACTTTGCTTAGCATAATACCCTCTAGTTCCATTCATGTCATTGCAAATGGCAAAATTTCATTCATTCTTATGGCTGAGTAATATTCCATTGTGTATATATATATATATATACCAAATCTTTTTTACCCATTCATCAGTTGATGGACACTTGGGTTGTTTCCATAATTTGGTTATTATAGATAGTGCTAATATAAATATTGGAATGCATGTATCACTTTGAATTAGTATTTTAGTATTTTTCAGGTAAATACCTAGTAGTTAAATTGCTGGATCACAGGGAAGTTCTATTTTTAACTTTCTGAGGAAACTTCATATTGTTTTCCAGAGGGGATGCAACCAGTTTGCATTGCCACCAACAGTGCAAGAGGGTTACCCTTTCTCCACATCCTTGTCAGCACCTGTTTCTTGTGTTCTTGATTTAGCCATTCTGACTGGACTGAGGTGATATCTCATTGTAGTTTTGATTTGCACTTCCCTGATAATCACTGATATTTGGTATCTTCTCATGTGTCTGTTGGCCATCTGTATGTCTTCTGTGGAAAAATGTGTATTCATGTCTTCTTCCTATTTTTTAAAAATTGGATTATTCCTTTTTTGGGTGTTGAGTTTTAAAAGTTCTTTAAATATTTTGGATGCTAGCCAGTTATCACTTATGCCATTTACAAATATTTAGCCAGTTATCACATATGCCATTTACAAATATCTTCTTACATTTCATAGGTTGCCTTTTAGTTTTGTTGATTGTTTCCTTGGCTGTGCAGAAGTTTGCTTGTTTCTTTGTTTTTTATGAAGTCCCAATAGTTAATTTTTGCTTTCATTTCCCTTGCCTCAGGAGACATATCTAAAAAGAAGTTGCTACAGCTGAGGTCAAAGAAGTTACTGTCTCTTTTCTCCTCTAGTATTTTGATGGTTTCCTGTCTCACATGTAGGTCTTTCATCCAGTTTGAATTTATTTTTCTGTGTGGTGTAAGAGAGTGGTACAGTTTCATTCCTTGCATGTTCCTGTCCAGTTTTCCCAACACCATTTGTTGAAGAGACAGTCTTTTTCCCATTGGATACTCTTTCCTGCTTTGTGAAGGTTAATTGCCCACCTCGGTGGGGGTTCATTTCTGGGTTTTCTACTTTGTTTTATTGATCTAGAGATCTATTTTTATGTCAGTGCCATACTGTTTTGATCACTACAGCTTTGTAATATAACTTGATGTCTGGAATTTTGATGCCTCCAGCTTTGCTTTTTTTTTCAAGGTTGCTTTGGCTATTCAGGGTCTTTGGTGGTTCCATACAAATTTTAGAATGGTTTCTTCTAGTTCTGTTAAAAAAGACACTTGGTATTTTGATAGGTATTGCATTAAATATGTAGATTGTTTTGGGCAGTATAGACATTTTAATATTTGTTCTTCCAATCCATAAGCATGGAGTGTCTTTCCATTTATTTGTGTCATCTTCAATTTCTTTCATCATTGTTTTGTAGTTTTCAGAGTACAGGTCTTTCACCTCTTTGGTTAGGTTTATTCCTAGGTATCTTATGGTTTTTTTGGTGCAATTGTAAATGGGATCGATTCCCAAATTTATCTTACTCCTGCTTCGTTATTGGTGTATAAAAATGCAACAGATTTCTGTTTATTGATTTGTACCCTGCAAATTTACTGAATTCATGTATCAGTTCTAACAATTTTGTGGTGGATTCATTTGTTTTCTATATAGGGTATCATGTCATTTGCAAAAGTGAAAGTTTGACTTCTTCCTTGTGGATTTGAATGCCTCTTACTTGTTTGTGTAGTTTGATTGCAGAACTAGGATTTTCCAGTACTATGCTAAATAACAGTGGTGAGAGTGGCCATCTCTGTCTTATTCCTGATCTTAGAGGAAAAGCTCTCAGTTTTTCCCCCATTAAGAATGATATCTGTGGGATTTTCATATATGGCTTTTGTTATGTTGAGGTATATTACCCTTAAACCTACTTTGTTGAGGGTTTTTTTTAATCATAAATGGATGTTGTAATTTGTCAAATGCTTTCTCTACATCTATTAAAATGGGCATATGTTACTTAGCTTTTCTTTGTTAATGTGGTGTATCACCTTGATTGATTTGTGAGTAGAGAGCTATCCTTGCAACTGAGGAATAAATCCCACTTGATTGTAGTGAATGATTTTTTAAATATATTGTTGGATTTGGATTGCTACTATTTTATTTGGAATTTTTACATTCACGATCATCAGGAATATTGGCCTGTAGTTCTCTTTTTTAGTGAAGTCTTATCTGGTTTTGGTATCAGGGACAGACCTCATAGAATGAATTTGGAAGTTTTCTTTCCTCTTGTATATTTTGGAATGGTTTGAGAAGAATAGGTATTAACTCTTCTTTAAATACTTTTTTAGAATTTGCCTGTGAATCCCTCTGTTCCTGGACTTTTGTTTGTTGGGAGTTTTTTTTATTACTGATTCAAATTCTTTGTTGGTTATTGGTCTGCTCAAGTTTTTTATTTCCTCCTGCTTCAGTTTTGGTAGTTTACATGTTTCTAGGAATGTATCCATTTCTTCTAGGTTGTCCCATTTTTTGGCATATAATTGGCATATAGTATTGCTACTGTGGCTTTTCTTGACATCTATTTGCATGATAAATATTTTTCCACCCCCTCACTTTCAAACTGCAGGTTTCTTTAGGTCTAAAACGTGTCTATTGTAGACAGCATATAGATGGTTCTTGTTTTTTTTTTTTTAAGATTTTATTTATTTATTTGACAGAGAGAGACACAGCGAGAGAGGGAACACAAGCAAGGGGAGTGGGAGAGGGAGAAGCAGGCTTCCCACTGAACAGGGAGCCTGATGTGGGGTTCGATCCCAGGACCCTGGGATCATGACCTGAGCTGAAGGCAGACACTTAACAACTGAGCCACCCAGGAGCCCCAGTTCTTGGTTTTTTATCCATCCTGACACCCAATGTCTTCTGATTGGAGCATTTAGTCCATTTATATTCAGAATAATTATTGATAGGTATGTATTTAGTATTTTTTTATTACTTGTTTTGTCATTGTTCCAGGAGAAATTCTCTGATCCTTTCTTGTCTTTGTCCTTTTGGTCTTCCCTTTTCACTTAAAAAGGAACCCTTTAATATTTCACAGGGTATGTTTAGTGGTCAGGATCTCCTCAATTATTTGTTTGTCTGAGATAGTCTTTATCTCTCCTTCTTTTCTGAATGATAGCCTTGCTGGATAGAGTATTCTTGGTGGCAAATTTTCCCCATTCAGCACCTTGAATATATCATGCTACTTTCTTCTGGCTTGCTAAGGTTCTGTGGAGAAGTCTCCAGCTAGCCTTATGGGTCTTCCCTTGTAAGTTAAGGATTTCTTCTGTCTTGATGTTTTTAAGATTTTTTCTTAATCATTATATTTTGTAAATTTAATTATGATATATGTTAGTGTTGACCTGCTTTTGTTTATTTTGATGGGTGTTCTCTGGGCCGTCTCGTCTGGATGTTTTGTTTTTTGTTTTTTCCTTCCCCAGATTAGGGAGGTTTTCAACTATGATTTCCTCAAATAAACTTTCTGCCCCCTTTCTTCTCTCTTCTTCTTCTGGGACTCCAATGATATGAGTTATTATGGTTGATGGAGTCACTGATTTCCTTAAGTCTATTCTTGTGTTCCATAATTATTTCTCTCTTTTGTTCAGCTTCATTATTTTCCATTATTCACTAATTTCTTCCTCTGCTTCTTCCAGCCTGCTGTTCATTGGATCAAGCCTGTTTCAATCTCATTTATTATATTCTTCATTTCTGATTCTTTTTTTAACTCTTTTATTTCTGTGGTAAGGGTCTCCCTAATGTCTTCCATTCCTTTCTCAAGCCCAGTGAGTATCCTTTTGATTGTTGCTTTAAATTCTCCATCAAGCATATTACTTATATCTATTTTGTTTAGAAGTATGGGTGAGTTCTTTTATTTTGGATGAATTCCTCCATCTTGGCATTTTGTCTAAGTCTCTCCCTTCTTCTCTGTGTTAGAAAAGACTGTTACGTTTCTTGCTTCTGAACGTAATGGCTTTATGAAGCAGAGGTCATGTAGAGGCCAGGGCCTTGTGATTAATGGAGTGTCTCTGATGAGTTCTGTGTATGGTTTGCTGTTGGATTTTGGGTGCTCTATCCTTCAGGCCAGTCACCTATAGAGGATTTCCTTGCTTGCAGTGGGCAGTGTTTTGTCCTTGGCCAGAATGTGGCAACTTTTAACTAGGTGTGCTCTGGTCTGATTGTTAAATGACACCTGATATTACTTCCACTAGAACTGAAGTCCTGCAGAACTCTTGTCAGGAAACATGGTGTGGGAAGGGGTTTCTGTTAGTATCCTGGGGGATGGGCACCACTGTGCTGGGACTGAAGCAAGCTTGACTGAGAAGGACAGTCCCACCAGATCACAGGGGTTTGGGGCTTGGTGTAAGCAAGTTAGGTAGTCAGTATCTGATATGCTGCTTCTTGCACCTGACTCTGTGTATGCTGAGGGGTGGGGAAGGAAAATAGCACCAGCCCACTTCTTTGTCCCCAGAGAGGTGTCTCTGTGAATGCTGCCTCTCAGGGAAGCACTCTGAGAAGAGTCAACAATCTCTCTCCTGTGTGTCCCAGGCATTTTTCAGATCACCATTTCAATGCTGTGTTTCTCCATGTTTTTTGCCTGCCTCCTCTCCAGGAGTAGCACAGTACCCTCCTAGGTCTATCCCAGCCATGCATGCTAACCTTTAAAACTCCATGCTTTAGAGATGTAGTGTGTGCATGGGCCTGTGCTCATCTTCTGGGGAGAGGCCTGCTTTTTGGGACTGAAGTCAGCTTGACTGAGAAGGGCAGTCTTACCAAAGCACAGGGAGTGGAGCTTGGTGTAAGCAAGTTAGGCAGCCAGTGTTGGTGCTGTGCTGCTTCCCAAAGGTTGTTCTGTGTTTATGGTGAGGGCTGGGAGAGGGAAATGTTGCTGACCAATTCCTTTGTCCCTGGAGAGGCATCTGTCCTTGAAAGCTGCCTTTTAGTGATGTGCTCCAAGAAGGAAGAATAACCCCCCCACCTTGTGTGTCCCAGGCATACTTCAAATTGCTGTTTCCATGCCATCTGCCATTGGGTTGTTTGCCTGCCTTCTTTCAAGGAGCAGGGCAGTGCCCTCAGGGCTCTATCTCAGCCTAGACCAATGACCTTTAAAACTCCACACTTTAAGCCCCACTGGTTGCCAGAGCTCACAAAAATCAGCCCCTCTTGTTTTCCTAGCCAATCACTTTAGAGAAATGTTCTCCTTGTGCATTCTCCTGAGTGCTGTAATCTCTCTTGCCCTTCTCCATGGCCATGGCTCCCTCCCCTCCTCAGCACTTGCAATCCATTTCTCCCCTAAATCACACCACCACACTTCCTATCTTCTTTGATATGGCCTCTTCTTTATTTCTGAGATTTGTTCTGTCAGTCTTCAGGTTGATTTTTGGGGTATTTACAATGATTTGATACCTATATAGTTTGGTTCATGGGATGAAAGGAGTCTAGGGTCCTTCAACTCCGCCATCTTCCCTGAAGCTTTTTTTTTTCTTTTTCTTTTTTCTTTTAAAGATTTTATTTTTAAGTAATCTCTACACCCAACATGGGGCTCAAACTTATAACTCCAAGATCAAGAGTGTCATGCTCTATAGACTGAGCCAGCCAAGCATCCCTAAAGCTTTGTTTTCTTGATGTATTTTTTAATGTGTAGAAATTTCAGTTTGAGGGAAAATGTATTTTTTCTCTTGACTTTATAACTCCTTTTTGGCCTAGATAACATCATTTAGACAATTAAAAATTTGCATTTTGTCATTTCTAGGAAGCACTAATATAGAGCTACCAGTAGCATTATCTTAAGACCCAAATTCCTGCCAGAATAACCAGTGGATGAATGAGTTAGAGTAAAACAATGCTTCTTTCTCTTCCTTTATAAAACATTCCAAAATCTGAATGTGTACTTGTATAAAAAGTATAACAAATATAATAGTGTTTAAAACTCTTAAGTTTTGGTAGAAAATAAAAAATTTGTGCCATAGATGGTAGAGTTGAAAATAGAATAGGAGGTCAGAAAAGCCCCAGTCATTTTGGATATGAGATGCCTAAGTATTGAAATGTGGGTTTTTAAGCTCTTAAAAATCATATAGTCTAAATCTCTCATTGTACAGATCAGAAAATTAAGGCACTCCTTAAAAATTTTTCTTCACAATGAGGTCAGAGAATGACTGAGTTTGTATGCATATTTGTAATTAGATAAAAAAATTCTTACCAGAGAAATATTTTGAGAAAACAGGGCTAGTCTGTTTTGAATTACACTATTTGAAATCTCCTATTTGAATTCTGCTTCTTAAGGCCTAATTCCATTCAGAGGAAGCAACCCATTAGGCAATTTCCTTCTTTGATCTTTTACTCAGAATTACCAACTCTGTCCTAGTACCAAGACCATCCCTAGATATAGATGGTGCAGTGATAGGAGAATGGCCTCCCCAATATATCCATGTCCTAATTCTTGGAACATCTGAAAAAGTTACATTACATGGCAAAATAAAAGGAACTTTGTGAATACAATTAATGTGACAAACCTTAAAATAGGGAGATTATTCTGCATCATCTGCCTGGGTCTAAACAATTATGTAAACCCTTAAAAGATTGTTGTTGGAAGGAGCCAAATGAAAAGCATGAGAAAGAATATGGGCATCCTTGAGGAACAGAAAGTAGCTCCTGGCTAAAACAAGCAAGGAACTGGGACCTTTAATCTTAAAACTACAAGGAACTGATTTTGACCAACAACTGAATGAGTTTAGATGATTTTTCCTCTGAATCTCCAGAGAAGAACTCAGCCTGGCACATAACTTTGTATCAGCCTAATGAGAACCTAAGCAGAGAATCTACTTGAACCTACCCAGACTTTTTACTTAAATTTATTATTTAGAGTTGTGAAATAATAAATTTGTTTTAAGTAGCTGAATTTGAGGCAATTTGTTACAATAGGAACAGAAAGTTAATACACATGAAGTAGCACACTTCTTGTAGAGTGCCCTGCTTCTCACTAGTCTGCTTATTTTGTAGCTTGGGGTACCCATTCCATGAAGACCTTTCAGAATATGGTGTATTGTAAAAGGATTAAATCATTTGTTCCTTCAGAAGATTCCCTTACCTGCTTTGGCCATTATGTTCCATTGTCCCTTATGAAACAACTAGGGCTTAGAGGAAGAGTTCACAGGATACCATTTCTGATGGGAAGCTAGAGGGAAAGATCTGATGCATATAGCCTTTATGTAATCATTTAGTAAAGATTCCTGAGAAATGGGCATCAGCATAAGGGAACTGAACTGTTTAGTTGAGGGAAAGAGAAGGGTGAAGCAAGAACAGATACATGAAATATTAACTTTTATTGCTACAAGGACTTTTTCAAACTTCATTTAGTTTTTCCTGCTCCTGAAATTTATTTTATTATTTTTTAAAGATTTTATTAATTTATTTGACAGAGAGGGACACAGAGAGAGAGGGAACACAAGCAGGGGGAGTGGGAGGAGAAGCTGGCTTCCCGGTGAGCAGGGAGCCCTATGCGGGGCTCGATCCCAGGACCCTGGGATCATGACCTGAGCCGAAGACAGACGATTAATGACTGAGCCACCCAGGCGCCCCACCTCTGAAATTTCTTATTTTATGTGAACACTACTTTTCCCCCTGCGATCAAATATTATACAATAGAAATAAAGGACTTGATAACTCTTCTGTGTCACTTCATAACAGCTAATCAATTTCCCAAACCCTGCTGGATGGGCTATCTAGCAGGGCAGACAGAAGTAACAGATGGATAAGACATGCCCTTTGGCTCAAATCCTGAGATCATTCATCATTTTCCTGCTGACTATTAGCAGCATGCACAGGACCATTTTAAATGTATCTGAAAGGCAGAAACAAACTGACGTAATGAAATGAATTAGGCAAGAAGGGTGAGCTGTGTAACCCATTGGATGAATTTTTCTCTCCCATCTCAGGGGCAGAGAAATCTATTTGCATTCATTCAGCTTAAATATAAAGCAAATGACTTTCCAGGAGAGCTGGTACTTGAAAGTTGACCATGCTCAGAGGTAGAGACTTGGAGAGATGGTCTGTGTGATTTATTTGAAAGCTAACTAAAGGCTTTCCATAATCTGAGTTTCTAGTGGAAACAGTACAACACAAAAGAAGAGGATGCATGGGGTGAGAGAATGTGGCAACAGGAGAGAAAATGACAAAGAAAGGAAATTAATTAGTAAAAAGTCACTTTTTGGCACCTTGGTGGTTCAGTAGGTTAAGCGTCTGCCTTTGGCTCAGGTCATGATCCTAGATTCCCCAGATTGAGCCCCATATCAAGCTCCCTGCCCAGTGGGGAGTCTGCTTCTCCCTCTGCCTCTCCCCACTTTTGTTCTCTCTCTCTCAATCCCTCTCTCTAAAATAAATAAATAAATAAAAATCTTTAAAGAAAAATCACTTTTTGATTCACAATGTATTCTCACAGTCCTTCCTTACCAAGGAGTCAAGATAGGTGATGAAATTATCTCCAATTTGCAGGACAGAAAGTGGCCTACATTCTTGAGCTTCTGAGTATCAACATAGTGCGAAATATTCTCTTGGTCTGATGAGCCTTGAAAATAATATATTTGGGAGAGTAAATGATCAACAAACTGAATTATTGTTGATCCAATGTTTATAAGAAAACTTGGCATCTCCAGTGGCACCAAGAACCTCAGCATAAAAAAAGTCTCTTTAGAGAAAAATAATATTTTTGAGTTCCAAAAGTATCTTTCTTGCCCATTCAGTTTACATCTCAATAGCATTGAGATAACAGTAGAACTTTTGTCATATAGATTTTGTGAAATTAAAGAAGTATCTGAAAAATAAATAGCTAATAAATGTTATATAATATTAAGGATTTTTCTATTATCATACTTCTACAAAGAAAATAAAAATTTTAAACAAGATGTTCCTATAAACAATTCATAAAGTTATTGTTAATTTAGTAGTTTGGCATAACTTAAGATGGAATAAGGATTCTGGAGACAGACTACCTAGTTTCAAATCCTGATTTTGCCACTTTCCTTGCTGGGTAAGCTTGGGAAAGTTATTTAATCTTACTATGGCTTGGGTTCCTTTTCTTTGAAATATGAAATAACAAATTATAATAAGGTTTATGAGTAATGTATCTAAAATGTTCTGAATATTTCCTGGCACATCATAAGTGCTCAAAACTGTTCTATATTTTGCCCCTGGAAAGATGTTATATCAGCCAGGATAGGATGGGCTATGCAATGATAACAGATTCTGAAATGTCAGTGGCTTAAGCTAATAAGAGAACTTCTCTTTATAGTATAAACTAATATGAGTCAGGCAATGCTCCTAAACTTTTACCTAAGCACCTTAAAACATGTAGCTTCCAATATTATTGCTGCATGGAAAAAAAGGAGTTAGAGTTTATTTGAGATGTCTCTAATAATCAAGACAACATACTACTTATGAGAAAGCAGTCTTAAAAGAGGCTGGAAAATGTAGGGGGATTATACAAAGAATTTGCCACAGGGGTAGAGTGTATATGTTTTGAAATTAGTCAGACTTGACTCTGAACCCTGATGATGCTATTTAATACTCATAGTTTTTTGACAGTTTCTGCATATAAGTCTGTAATGTAATAAATGGCCATACCATGTACCTAGTTCTAAAGCCAGAATTTAGCTATCCTTGATTCTTCCCTTACACTTTAACTCAATATCCAATGTATCAGTCAATCCTGTTGTTTTTATTTCCAAAGCGTAGCCTAGAACTATGTCTCTTTATTTTTATTACCACATACCTAGATCAAACTATTATAATCTCTCATATATACTACTGTAACAGACTTCTAAATACTCTTGCTAATTTTGCTCTACAATCCATTATCAAAAGGGCATAAAAAAGTTATCTTTTGGTTGCCATAGCATTGTAGTATATTTGGAAACCGAGGATTGTGATATTTCCAACTTTGTTCTTCTTTCTCAAGATTGTTTTGGCTATCCAGGGTCTTTTGCAGTTCCATATAAATTTTAGTACTTTTTTTTGTTGGTCTGTGAAAATTGTTATTTTGAAAGGGATTACATTAAATCTGTAGATTGCTTTGGGTAGTATGAACATTTTAGTGATATTGTCTCTTCCAATCCATGAGCATGGAACATCTTTTCATTTGTTTATGTCATCTTCAATTTTTTTATCAGTGTTTTATAATTTTTGGAGTACAGGTCTTTCACACCCTTTGTTAAGTCTATTCCTAGGTATTCCATTCTTTTTGATGCAATTGTGTATGGGATTGCTTTCTTAATTTCTCTTTCTGCTACTTCATTTTTATTGTATAGAAATGCAACAGAATTATGTGTATTAATTTTGTGTGCTGTTACTTTACTGAATTAATTTGTCAGTTCTAGTAGTTTCTTGGTGAAATCTTTTGGGTTTTCTATATATAGTATCATGTCATCTCCAAATAGTAAAAGTTTTACTTATTTGTTACCAATCTGGATGCCTTTTATTTATTTTTGTTTGATTGCTCTGTCTGGGACTTCCAGTACTATGTCGGATAAAAGTGGTGATAGTGGACATCCTTGTCTTATTCCTGATTTTAGAGGAAAAGGTCTCAATTTTTCATTATTCAGTTTGATGCTGTGTTTTTTGTTTTGTTTTGTTTTGTTTTGTTTTGTTTTGTTTTGTATAAGGTCTTTATTTTGTTGTGGTATATTCCTTCTAAAGTAGTTTTTTTTTTTTTTAATCATGAATAGATTCTATAATTTGTCAAATATTTTTTCTGGATCTATTGAGATGTTCATATGGTTTTTATCCTTTCCTTTTTTAACATAATCATTCACATTGATTGATTTGCAAATATTGAACCACACTTTCATCCTTGCAAAAAATCCCACTTGATCATGGTGGATGATTCTTTTTTAATTTATTGCTGAATTCAGTTTTCTAATATTTTGGATTTTTGCATCTAAGTTCATCAGATATATTGGCCTGTAGTTCTATTCTTTTTGGTGTCTTTATCTGATTTTATTATCAGGGTAATGTTGGCCTCATAGAATGACATTGGTTGCTTTCTTTCCTCTTCTATTTTTTTTTGGGGGGGGGATAGGATAACAATAATAGCTATTAACTTTTTTTTAATGTTTGGTAGAATTGGCCTGTGAAGTTCTCTATTCCTGGGCTTTTGTTTGGAGTTTTTTGATTACTGATTCAGTTTCATTGCTGGTAATAGGTCTGTTCAAATTTTCTATTTCTTCCTGCTTCAGTTTTGATAAGTTATAGGAATTTATCCATTTCTTCTGGATTGTCTAATTTGTTGGCATATAATTTTTCATAATATTATTATTTAAAATGTTTGCATTCCTGTGGTGTTTTTTGGTTACTTCTCTTATTGTGATTTTGTTTATTTGACTATTGTTTCTTCCTTTTTGATGAGTCTGGCCATAGGGTTATCAATTTTTTGTTTCTTTCTTTCTATATGATTTATTTCTGCTCTAATCATTATTATTTTCTTCCTTCTGGTGGTTTGGGTTTTTTTGTTCATATTTTTAGCTCCTTTAGGTTTAAGGTTAGGTTGTTTTTTTGAGATTTTTCTTCCTTGTTGTGATAGGCCTGTATTGCTATAAACTTCTCTCATAGATTTTAAAGTTCTCTCTTTATCACTACTTTTTGCTATTTTAATTACTATGTGTCTTGGTGTAGACCTCCTTGGGGTGATTTTGTTTGGAGATCTCTGCCTCTTGGATCTGGTTATCTGTTTCCTTCACCAAATTAGGGAAGTTTTCAGCTATTATTTCTTCAAATAATTTTTCTGCCCCCTTTTCTTTCTTTTTTTCTTTTGGGATCCCTATAATATGAATGCTACTATGTGTGATGGAGTCACTTCATTCCCTAAGACTATTCTCATTTTGCACAATTCTTTTTTCTCTCATTTGTTCAGCTTGATTACTTTCCATCACTTTGTCTTTCAGGTCATTAATTTGTTCCTTTGTATCTGGTAGCCTGCTATTTATTTTATAATGTGTATTTTTAATTTCTTTTATTCGGTTCTTCATCTCTGATTTTCTTTATCTCTTGTTAAAATTCTCACTGATGTTGTCCAATCTTTCATCAGGTCCATTGAGTATATTTATGGTCATTACTTTAATTCTCTATCTGGCATATTACTTATATTTGTGCTGAGCATGGAGTCTGCTTGAAGATTCTCTCTCCCTCTGCCCCTGCCTCCACTTGCTTGCTTACACTCTCTCTCTCTCTAATATAAATAAATAAATCTTTAAGTCCTACTGTTATCCCATTTTAATGAGAAGAAACTGGGTAAGCAAGACAGATACTTCCTGGATTTCAAACTCTTAATTTATTCCCAGGCCCTGATGCTTATAAAAATGTGAATTTATAGTTTTATGGTTTTTTTCTAATTGTTTTGGTAAGGAGGTTGATTTGTTTCCAGTTACTGATCCCACCAATAATTTGGACCCTTTGACAAATTTTAGACAGATGAATGACTTCATATGACTTACATTTAAAAGATAACTTTTGTTGGGCCCCTGGGTGGCTCAGTTGGTTAAGTGACTGCCTTCGGCTCAGGTCATGATCCTGGAGTCCCGGGATCGAGTCCCACATCAGGCTCCCTGCTCAGCAGGGAGTCTGCTTCTCCCTCTGATCCTCCTCCCTCTCATGCTCTCTGTCTCTCATTCTCTCTCTTGCAAATAAATAAAATCTTAAAAAAAATTTTTTTTAAAAAATAAAAAAATAAAAGATAACTTTTGCATTCTTTATGTTGGAATTTAATTAACAAAAAGTGTTATATTGTTCCAGGTGTACAAAATAATGATTCAAAGATTTGAAACATTTCTCGGTGATCATCAAGGTAAGTGTACTCTTTTATTTTTTTTTTTATTTATTAGAGAGAGAGAGAGAAAGCACAAGCAAGGGGAGCAGCAGAGGCAGAGGGAGAAGCAGGCTCCCTGCAAAGCAGGGAGCCCCATGTGGGGCTTGATCCCAGGACCCTGGGATCACGACCTGAGTGAAGGCAGACGCTCAATGTACTGAGCCACCCAGGCGCCCCAAGATAAGTGTACTTTTAATCTGCTTTATCTTTTTCACCCATTTCTCCAGCCACTTCCCCTTTAGTGATCACCAGTTACTTCTCTGTATTTAAGAGTCAGTTTCTCTGCTTCTTGTTCAGTTTGTTTCTTAAATTCCACATATGAGTGAAATCATATGATATTTTTCTTTCTCTGGATTACTTATTTCACTTAGCATAATATCCTCTAGGTTCATCCATGTTGCTGCAAATGACAAGATCTCATTCTTTTTTATGGCTGAATAATAGTTTATTGTGTGTGTGTGTGTGTGTATCGCATATTCCTTATTCATTCATCTATGGGTGGATGCTTGTGTTGCTTCTATATCATGGCTATTGTAAATAATGCTTCAGAGGAAAAAAAAAGTAAAATGTGGGAGGCTGGGAAGATGGCAGAATAAGAGGACACTAAGCTTTTCTCATCCTATGGATGCCATTAGATAACACCCATGTCAGTGTAAACAACCCAGAAAACAACCCAAAGACTGGCAGAACAAACTTCACAACTAAAGGTAGAGAAGAGGCCACATTAAAGAAGGTAGAAAGGATGGAGATGCAGTTTGGGAGCCAAACAGACATGGTTGCCTGTAGTCAGGAGGGAGCAGAGGTCATGGAGAAGGGGGAGAAAAAGACTATCATTTCAAGGAACCCACACAAGGAAGATGAATCTCCATAACATTTTGCTTTGAAAGTGAGAAGAGCTTAATTTCATGAGTTCTTAAAACCAGGTGGACATAAAGACTGGAATTTAAAAAATCACCCGGCCTAGCTCTGAATGAGCCCAGAGGGTGTTAGGAAGCTGAGTTCTTGCCCTTGAAAACACAGCATGACAAATAGCCCATGCAGATACAACATAGAACCAGCAGTTTGACAAATACCTGGGACATAGGGGAGTGAGGTATTTACTCATCTCAGAGTGCATCCCAAAGAGGCAAGGATTGTAGGGAGGTATCTTCATGAAAAAAGGAGTTGGCAGGTGCCATTTTCCTCCCCTGTCATTGGCATAAACACATAGCCACCTGTGGAAACCAGTGTGATACTGACACTCACTACCTAACTTGCTTATAAGCCTTGCTCCCCATGCTTTGGTGGCTCTGCTCCTTCCAGTCACCCTTGCTTCAGTCCTGGAGCTGGAAGGCCCCTTCTCCCAGAAGACCAGTGCAAACCACCACCAACAGCCATCTCCCAACCCACACATTTTGCTGGGTCTCAGTTCCAGTAGTAATGGTGGTGGCAGAGCTAATTTTGCAAGCAGACCAATGTGCAACATATTAAAATACATCCAACCCTTGCTGGGAAAAAAACACTGCCCACAAGAGGTGAAGAGAGCCATGACAGATGACTGGACCAAAGTAAAAAATGACCAGGACACAAAAGCAGAGCACATTCAACACACATAGGATACACTCTTTGAAAGCCAGACCCTGGGGAAGAGGGATACTGCACTGCAGGGCACTACAGAACCTTTTCTTCATAAGTCCATTGCTTTGAAGTTCAGGAGACTTATTTGACTTTCATAACACACAGAAACAGACACAGAGAGTTAGACAAAGGGAGGAGACAGAGGAATACGTCCCAAATGAAAGACTAGGACAAAACCACAGATATAAGCCCAATGTGGGGCTCAATCCCATGACCCATGAGAGCATGACCTGAGCCAAAACCAAGAGTCAGCCACTCAACAGACTGAGTTACCCAGGTGCCCCAACAGTAAGACTTGTCATATGGAATTGTGAAAACTCTTCACACAGATTCCAAAGAGAGGATAATTGGAGAGAGGTGAGCTGCAGTTGCTTTTTCCTGTGAGATATTTGTTAATTCTAGATACAGATAAGAGAGTGAGGATCCTGGTTTGTATGGAAGAAGGCTGCATTTAGAATCATGGAACTGAAATTAAATGAAAGGCCTCAAACACATGTCTATTCTTTTCATCAAGATATTCTCTTAATTCTGAAGCTGTTCAGAACAAGAGACAAACAAATTATTAACAATCAATCAAACAGGTAAACAAATGCCCCAGCTTGAAATCTCTGCAAAACAGAGGAGAGTTGCCAACAGTCTTCTGGTGGTAAAGAAATAAAGATAAGAGGTCAGCATGTTAAGAGAGGGAAGTCAAAATGTAACTTGAATGGTAGCAAATTAAGGCAACCATATTCCAAATAAATAGGCACACTGGATAAGGTTAAAGACAAAAACAAATCTATACCATTATTGCACTCTAATTAGTAATTTTTTTACAGAGGTATTGTACAGTAATTCTGAAACTGCTTATGTGTATACTGGGATTGAGTAAATGAATGAATAAATAAATAAATAAATAAATAAATTCAAGCTAATAAGAACAATGTCTCTCACTGTTGGAGAACTACTTTACAAATAAAGAAAAAGAAAAGGATAGAATCTCCCTTGTGATGTTGGATTAAAAAACAAAGTTATTCATATGAACTCATGGTTTTTAATATATGTACAGATGAATAGATATATAAATATAGAGAGATGAGTGTGTATACAGTGGTTAGTATATATAGAATATGTTATATCAATATCTAGCTATATCTATCTCTCTATATCTATCTATCTCTCTATATATGTATTATAAAGCTCTACAAAAAGGCCTAGAGCTAATGACAATCTAGTATCAATGAGCACTCCTGGTGTCTATATATTGATTTTTATATACCATTCTCCAGTAAAAGGAACTAAACTCACTAAGAGAAATGATTGGTTCCTGGACCAGGACAAAAATATTAGAATATTTTTTTTGGTAAGCCTAGAATATCTTCTGATATCTGAAAGTAAAGAAGTACTCAAAAAGAAGAGAAGATGTGGGCATGCTGAAAGGACACAGAAGCCAACATCAAGTGGCTCCCAATGGTCAAATCTGACACAATTTGAACAACAAACTAAATTACATTATCAATAGATCATAATCAGTAGAAAAGAATGAGCCCATACTGGACCAAATGAATAAATGGGGAAGAGGATGAGTTCTTCCTTATAGTAGAATTACCAATAATAAATGCAGAAAGAATGACAGAAATAGAAAAGCACCATTAGGGAAACACCATAGTGATTATAGTTGTAGGAAAGAATCATTGATGAATGCTGATTAGTGGGCAATGGTATGAGAAAGAATATTTGCATAGTCACAAAATATTGGCTCACAAGTTACATATTAAATAAAAAGGAAAAACTAACTTTATAATGAATGAATCTTGCAGACACTGTCATAACCATGGATCAAAGTTAACATCACAAGTAATACAACTTATAGACATTTATATATTCTTAAAATAGTATGATAAGAGGGCAAAACATCACTTTTGTGTTCTTACTAAAAATAAATCAGTAAGTAAATAACCCACATCTAATTATGTGAAAATATCTAGCAAGTCCAAATTGAGGAACAATCTTCCAAATAATTGACCATTACTCTTCAAAAGGTGAAAGTCGTGATTGTCAAGAAAAGACTAAGATACTATCACAGTAAGAGGAGACTAAGGAAATACGAACACTAAATACAATGGGGTATCCTAGATCAAATCTTGTACAAAAAAAAGTAAAAGCCATTAGTGTAAAAACTGGAGGAAAAACAATTTATGGTCAATAAATTTGTTCCATTTTTATAAAATACCCTAATTCTTTATAAACCACAACTTAGCAGAAATAGAAAATTCGAATATTGCTATATAGACAGTTATAGATTTGAATGGTAAGGCAGGGCTATAAAAATAACTGTGCAAGCTGAAATTGTACAAAATGATTTTAATAACATTTGGGAAAAATATAATTATTTGATGATCTGTAATTTTTTAAGTCAAAATATTAAAAACTTTCTTACTGTCCATTATAAATGGATAGGGAATTTAATAAATAAAACATTTATTTAGCACGCTATAACTTAAAACATTAAAGACATTAAGAACTAAAGTGTTTTATGTCTTTTAAAAATAACTTATAAGTAATTGAACAATGTTTACCAACCTTTCATTGTACAACTTATGGTACAGAGCAAGAATTTTTTCTATGCCTTGGCACAGTGTCATATTTCTTTCTAAACTGAGATCAGTTTTCAACAATTTATTCTTTGTACTTTGTCATGAAGAATTTCCAGAATTTTTTTAATGTGAAGTTTTTGGTGGCATCATTTTTTCTGGATTACTTCTATTATTTTTGTCATGACCCCTTGCTTTAACTAATTCTTGACACTTGGTATTACATTTCACAGATTTCACAGCAGTATCCTTATCTAATTTAGCAATTTCAGTTGCTAGCTTAACATTAATCAATTCATCCTGACCTTGGAAATGTTGAAACTAAAACAGTTATTGTCAGTAAAAATTTCTTCACTGTCCTTGCATATACCATTTTCTTTCAATGTAACAATTAACTTCAATGCTTTAACCTGAGAAGTAGACAGATTAATTGGAGTTTTTTTACTATTAGTGTTTTTTTTAAGATTTTGTATTTATTCATTTGAGAGAGAGAGTGAGAGAGCACTAGCAGGGGGGGAGGGTCAAGGGAGAAGGAGAAGAAGACTCCCCACTGAGCAGGGAGCCTGACATGGGGCTCTATCCCAAGACCCCGGGATCACAATCTGAGCTGTAGGCAGAAATAGCTATAAATACAAGAGAAATTCCCTAATCTGATACAAAGTATCTACCAAGACAATCAGTAGAAAATATGACATTTAGTGTTAAATTTAAAGCTTTTCTATTGTGATTGGGAATAAGACAGGATGTCTGCCACTACCAGTTCTAATAAATTTTTTTCAATTTTGAATTGAATCACTGTAATAAAGGAATGAAAAGAAGTATACAGCAAAAGGATAACAAAGAATGAAATAGAATATTTGTCATTAGAATATAGCATGACTTACTATGTAAAATGTCCAAGATAATCTACAAACCATTATGTGATTTAATAAATAAATTTAGAAAAGTAATTTGATAAAATTCAATATAAAACATTGGCTCATCACTACCACACACACACACACAAACACACAAATCTAAAGAAGGTACATTAAAGAAAATAAGAAAGTAATCAAGGTATATCACTGCCAAAACAAGCAAAAACAAAACAAAATGATAAAACACAACAGACGATAGTGAGACAGGGAAAGAACAAGAGACTGATAAGACACAGGGAACAATAAACAGAATCTTAATTTTAAATGCTTCTCTATCAATAATGACTGTGAATGAAAAAAAATTGCTCAATTAAAAGACATAGATTGGCTGAATAGTTTTTAAAAAGCAAAATGTGATTACATAATGTTAACAAAAGACTCACTTTAGAATTAAGAACACATAGTCTTAAAATGAGGGATGGAAAAAGCTATTCTATGCAAATGGTAAGCAAAAGAAAACATTGGTGGCCATACCAATTTATGCCAGATAAGAGAGAAGTTAAGTAAAAAGCTGTCACAACAGATAAAGAATGACATTATGTGATGATTAAAGGGCCATTCACCAGGAAAACATAACAATTATAAATATGTATGAACCAACATCAGTGCACCTAAATATACAAAGAAAACTTTGATAGAACTGAGGTATAAGTAGATAGCAATATAGTAATACTAATACACCTCAATAATCTACATAAAACAATGGATAGAAGATCTAGAGAGAAAATCAATCAGGAAAGAGAAGATGTAAACAACACTAAAGACCAAATGAAACTAACAGACATATACAGAATATTCCACTGAACAGCATATTCTTAAGTATAAATAGAACATTTCTCCAGGACAACTATAAGAAAATTGTAATTGTACCAAGTAATTTCTTGATCACAATATAATGGAAGGAGGCAAGAGGAGCAGGAAGATGGTAGCAGAGTAGGACTATAGGCTCACCTCAACCCATGAAAACAACTAGATAACTATCAAATTATCCTAAATACACCAGAAATTGACTCAAAGACTGACAAACTCCACACAGAAAGGGAGAGAAGAAGCCACATCAAAGAAGGTAGGAAGTGTGAGGACGTGGTTTAGGGGAGAAACAGATTGCGGCTGCTGCAGAGAGGAGGAACCCGTGTATGCAAAGAAAGATGAGAGAGAGTAATACACAAGGAGAATGTTTCCCCAAAGCTACTGGCTTGGAAAACAAGAGGGGCTGAATTGAAAACCAGTGGGGCTCAAAGCCTGGAGTTTTAAAGGTCAGGGGGCTTGGCCAGAATAGAGCTCAGATGACACTGCACTGCCCCTGGAGAGAAGGCAGACAAACAATCATGGGCACACAGCATGGAGATAACAATATGAAGAGCATGTGGGGCCACAGCAGGAGATTATTTGTTCTAATCAGAGTGCTTCTGAGAGTCAGCATTCATGGAAACACCTCTCCAGGAACAAAGAAGCTGGCCAGTACCATTTCCCTCACCAGCAACTCCACATAAACACAGAGCCACCTGCAGGAAGCAGTTCAGTGCTAACACTGGCTGCCTAACCTGCTGACACCAAACTCCATACACCTGCACTCTACTGGAGCTGCCCTTCTCATTCACCCTTGCCTCAGTCCCAGCACTGCAGGCTCTTCTCTCAGAAGACCAGCACAAACTCCTGCCCACAACACAACTCCTAGCCAGAGAGGTTTTCTCTTAAGATTTTATTTATTTATTTATTTGACACAGAGAGAGACACAGCTAGAGAGGGAACACAAGCAGGGCGAGTGGGAAAGGGAGAAGCAGACTCCCTGCTGAGCAGGGAGCCCAATTCGGGGCTTGATCCCAGGACTGTGAGATCATGACTGGAGCTGAAGGCAGATGCTTAATGATTGAGCCACCCAGGCAGCCGACCAACCAGAGAGTTTTGCAGGGCCTCAGTTCCAGTGCAGGAGGTGGCAGGTCTCATTTCAAAAGAAGACCAGAGCATACCTAGTTAAAACTTGCCACATTCAGTCCAGGGACAAAACATGGCCCACAGCAAGCAAGGAGAGCATCTGTAGATAATGGGCTTGAAGGATACAGCATCCAGAACACAACAGCAGAATGCACACAGCAGATACCAGAGGCACTCCCTGAAGTCCCAGGCCCTGAACATTATTTATAAAGCCATTACTTTCAGGAACAGGAGACATAACTGGCTTTTCTAACACAAAAAAGAAGGCAGAGACTTAGGCAAAATGCCAAGACAGAGGAATTTAACCCAGATGAAAGAAAAAGATAAGGCCACAATCAGAGATCTAAGCAAAACAGATATAAATAACATGTATGATGGAGAAATTGAAACAGTGCTCATAAGGATACTCACTGGGATTGAGAAAAGAATAGAAGACATCAGGGAGACCCATACCACAGAGATACAAGAGTTAAAAAAGAATCAATAAAAGATGATGAGTGCAATAAACAAAATTGGAAACAGGCTTGATGCAAAGAGCAGCAGGCTGGAAGAAGCAGAAGAATGAAATAATGACCTAGAAGACAAAGCAATAGAAAGCAGTGAAGCTGAACAAAAGAGAGAAAAAAGAATTATGGAACATGAGAAGAGACTTAGGGAAATCAGTGACTCCATCAAGCATAATAAAATTCTTATTATAGGAGACACAGAAGAAAGAGAAGAAAGGGGGCAGAAAATTTATTTGAGGAAATATTAGCTGAAAATGTCCCCAGTTTGCAGAAGGAAACAGACATCTACATCCAGGAGGCACCGAAAACTCCATTCAAAACCAACAAAAGCAGACCAATACCAAGACATATTGTTATGAAATTTGCAAAATATAATAATAAAGATAAAAATATTAAAAGCAGCAAGACAAAAGTAGTTCTTAACTTACAAGGGAAGACCAATAAGGCTAGCATCAAGACATAAGTAGCATGATATATTCAATGTGCTGAATGGGAAAAATCTGGAGCCAAGAATATTCTATCCAGCAAGACTATCATTCAGAAGAGGAGAGAGAAAGAATTTCCCAGAAAAACAAAAACTAAAGGAGTTCTGACCACTCTCCAAGCCCTGCAAGATATATTAAAGGCGACTCTTTCAGTGCAAAGGGAGACCCAAATTGACAAGGACAAGAAAGGATCAGAGAATTTCTTCTGAAACAACAAAATAAGTAATAAAATGGCAATAAATACATATCTATCAATAATTACTTTGAATGTAAATGAGCCAAATGCTCCAATCAAAAAACACAGGGTGTCAGAATGTATATATAAAAAAAGGACCCAATTATATGTTGCCTAGAAGAGACTCATTTTAGACCTAGACACCTTGAAAGTGAAGGAGTGGAGAAATATCTATCATGCAAATGTATGACAAAAGAAAGCCTGAGTAGCAATACTTATAAGACACAATCTAGACTTCAAAACAAATAATAAGAGACACAAAAGGCCACCATATTTTAATAAAGGACAATTCAACAAGAAGATATAAGAATTGTAAATACTTATGCACCCAACATGGGACCACCCAGATATACAAAGCAATTAATAACAAACATAAAGGTAATCATTGCTAATAACACAATAATAGTAGGAGACTTTAACATCCCACTTACATCAATGGGCAAATCATCTAAACAGAAAATAAGCAAGGAAACGGTGTCTTTGGGTTTTTTGTTTTGATTTGTTTTTCAGTTTTATTTAAATTCAAGTTATTTAACAAATAGCATATTATTAATTTTGGGATAGAGTTTAGTTAATCATCAGTTGCATATAACATCCAGCACTCATTACATCAAGTTCCCTACTTAATTCCCATCACCCAATTAACACAACCCCCGGCCCACTTCCCCTCCAGCAACCCTCAGTTTGTTCTCTATAGTTAAGAGTCTCTTATGGTTTATCTCCCTTATTTTATCCTATTTTCCTTTTCTTTTTTTTTT
>NC_138385.1:51762940-51795935 GCF_054177405.1 Leptonychotes weddellii
AAAAAAAAAAGAAAAGGAAAATAGGATAAAATAAGGGAGATAAACCATAAGAGACTCTTAACTATAGAGAACAAACTGAGGGTTGCTGGAGGGGAAGTGGGCAGGGGGATGTGTTAATTGGGTGATGGGAATTAAGTAGGGAACTTGATGTAATGAGTGCTGGATGTTATATGCAACTGATGATTAACTAAACTCTATCCCAAAATTAATAATATGCTATTTGTTAAATAACTTGAATTTAAATAAAACTGAAAAACAAATCAAAACAAAAAACCCAAAGACACCGTTTCCTTGCTTATTTTCTGTTTAGATGATTTGCCCATTGATGTAAGTGGGATGTTAAAGTCTCCTACTATTATTGTGTTATTAGCAATGATTACCTTTATGTTTGTTATTAATTGCTTTGTATATCTGGGTGGTCCCATGTTGGGTGCATAAGTATTTACAATTCTTATATCTTCTTGTTGAATTGTCCTTTATTAAAATATGGTGGCCTTTTGTGTCTCTTATTATTTGTTTTGAAGTCTAGATTGTGTCTTATAAGTATTGCTACTCAGGCTTTCTTTTGTCATACATTTGCATGATAGACATTTCTCCACTCCCTCACTTTCCTAGTCATCTTATGGTTTTTGTTGCAATTGTAAATGGGATTGACTCCTTAATTTCTTTTTCTTCTGTCTCATTGTTAATATATAGAAATGGAACCGATTTCTGTACATTGATTTCATATACTGCCACTTGGCTGAATTCCTATATGAGTTCTAGCAATTTGGGAATGGAGTCATTTGGGTTTTCCACATATAGTATCATCTCATCTGTGAAGAGTGAGAGTTTAACTTTTTGCCAATTTGAATGCCTTTTATTTCTTTTTGTTGTCTGATTTCTGAGGCTAGAATTTCTAGTACTATGTTGAACAACAGTGGTGAGAGTGGGCATCCCTGTCTTGTTCCTGATCTTAGGGGAAATGTTCTCAGTTTTTCCCCATTGTGGGCTTTTTGTATATGGCTTTTATGATATTGAGGTATGATCCCTCCATCTGTACACTGTGAAGAGTTTTAATTGAGAAAGGATGCTGTATTTTGTCAAATGCTTTCTCTGCATCAATTGAGAGGACCATAGGGTTCTTGTCCTTTCTTTTATTAATGTGATGTATCACATTGATTGATTTGTGGATGTTGAACCACACTTGCAGCCCAAGCAATAAATCCCATTTGCTCATGGTGAATAATCCTTCTAATGTAGTGTTGGATCCTATTGGCTAATGTCTTCATCTCTCACTACAGTCTTTCATTTAAAATCTAATTCCCCTGATATAAGGATTGTTACTCCCAGCTTTCTTTTGATGTCCATTTGCAGGATAAATGGTTCTCTAACACCCCACCATAAGTCTGGAGGTGTCTTTGGGTCTAAAGTGAATCTCTTTTAGTTGGCATATGGATGGGTCTTTTTTTTTTTATCCAATCTGATACCCTTGTGTTTTGATTGGAGCATTTATCCCATTTACATTCAGAGAAATTATTGAAAGATATGAAGTTAGTGCCATTGTATTACCTATAAAATCACTATTTCTTTGTATAGTCTCTGTTCCTTTCTGGTTTATGTTACTTTTCAGCTCTCTCTTCGGTTAAAGGATCCCCTTCAACATTTATTGCAAGGCTGGTTTAGTAATCACAAATTCTTTTAGTTTCTGTTTGTCCTGGAAGCTCTTTATCTTTCCTTCCTTTCTTAACGATAGCTTTGTGGGATAAAGTATTCTTGGCTGCATATTTTTCTCATTTAGTACCCTGAATATATCATGCCAGCTGTTTCTGACCTGCTAGGTTTCTATGGATAGGTCTGCTGCCAGTGTAAGGTTCCTACCCTTGTAGGTTAAGGACCTTTTGTCTTGAACTACTTTCAGGATTTTCTCTTTATCTCTGAGATTTGCTACCTTCACTATTATATGTTAGGGTGTTGATCTATTTTTTTTTTTTTTTATTTTGAGGGGGTTCTCTGTGCCTCCTGGACTTGAATGCCTATTTCTTTCCCCAGATTAGGGAAGCCCTCAGGTATAATATGCTCCAATATACCTTCTGCCCCTCTCTCTGTGTGTCTTTCCTCAACCTCTGAGATAAGGAAATAGTTATTTCTAATATTAATTCTAATATTATTTTGCTTTTTGCTATTGCTGATCTCCCGAGTCCTCCCATCATGGTGAAGTAATTGTTTATCTCTCTTTTGCTCAGTTTCATTATTCTCATAATTTAATCTTCTATACCACATATTATCTCTTCTGCCTCATTTTTCCTAAAAGAGCCTCCATTGTTTGCATCTCAGTAATACCCTTTTTTATTTCAACCTGATTAGCTCTTAGTTCTCTTATTTCTCCAGAAAAGAATTCTCTAGTGTCTTCTATGCTTTTTTCAAGCCCAGCTAGTATCTTTATAATCATTGTTCTGAATTCCAGCTCCAACATATTACCAATATCCATATTTATTAAGTCTCTGGCACTGAGTACTGCCTCTTGTTCTTTTTTTCTGGGAATTTTTCCTTCTGGTCATTTTTTCCAAAGAAGAATAGATGAACAGGAGAACAAAAAAGAAATAAAAACTAAAAAGTAATGAATAAAAAGTAAAAAAAAATAAAAATGTCAACCATGACCCCAGCAAAATATACACTAGGTAAATCAGAAGAGATCAGAAACCAAAAAAGAAAAAAAAAAGGAAAAAAGAGAGAATAAAATCAAACAGGTAGACTAACAGGGCGATACACTTGTTCTTGGTTGTATTTTGGTCTGTTTGTTAGAAGACACTTCATTCCAAAATTGTAAAGAAAGAAAAACTTATATATATACAAAAATAAAATTGAATACAGTGAAAGGAAGCAAAAAATGAAGAATATATCTATAAAATGTAAATGTAAAAATGAAAATTTAAAAATACACTTAAAGCATTGATAAAACAAGAAGCTATTTCAAAAGGGAAAAAAGAAAAAAAAAAGAAAATTTTAAACTGAAAGATTAAAGAATCATGAGAAAAAAATGAGTTCTATATACTATTTTTCCCTAGCTCAGGAGATTTTCAATTCTGTATGATCCATAAATTTGGTATTAGCCTGATGTTCCTGCTGGTCTTCTGGGGGAGGGGCTTGTTGCACAGATTCTCAGGTGTCTTTGCCTGGGTGGAGTTGCACTGACCCTTGCCAGGGGCCTAGCTCAGTGTAAGCTGCTTTGCGTTACTCTATGTGGCTTTTGATCCCTGAAGGCTTTTCACACCCTTTTAGAGGATGAATAAAAAATAAAAATGGTGGCACCCCACCTGATCTCCATCCTTGGAGCTGAACGATGACGGCCCCCACGCTTCAGTGCACCCTCATGGAAAAGCGATCAGTTTTTCATGCACCAAACTCCACAGACTCATGCTGTACACACCCACACCAATTCTCCCAGGGGATGGAGGGGGTCTCACCCTGACCCTGCTGCTTTCTGGTCCCCTGATCCAGGAGCAGTTGCCCAATTGTGCACACACCCACACCAATCCTCCCGTGGGAGGAGCAGGGACTCATAGCGGTTTTGCTGCTTACTGAGCCCCTGTTTGGAGAGTGATTTCCAGATGGTGCCACAGTTCACAATTTATGGCAGCACCCATCTGAGAGGTCACTCCGGGGCTCCCTAATTATATCCTGTTTCCCTGCCCCAGTGCTTGGAAACTCTGCACGCTCAGGCACTCCCATTCTTTCTGTGACCCTGGGGATCCTGAGACCACATGGTCTGAACTGTTTCTGCCCTGATTTGCCATCTGAGCACCTTTCAGGCAGGGACATCACTCACAGGAGCAGAATTCTAAAAGTTCAGATTTTGTACTCCACTGCTGTATCACTTTTGGTTAGCTGGCTTCCAGAGGCTCCCTCCGCTGGGGATTATCTTCTGATATATCCCCTCAGACTCATGTCTCTGCACCTCCTACCTTGCAAAAACTGTTCAATTTTTCTACTTGTAGAATTGCAGCAATTCTTTTCTTAGATCTCATGTTGAATTCACAGGTGTTCAGAATGATTAGATAGATATCTAGCTGAAATCAAGAGACCAGATGAAATGAGGGTCCCCCACTCTTCCACCTTCTTCCAGTCTCCTATGCTATTTTATTGTTCCTTCCTTTTTATTATTCCTTCCCTTTCCCTATGTTCATCAGTTTTGTTTCTTAAATTCCAAATATGGGTGAAATCATATGGTATTTGCCTTTCTCTGACTGACTTATTTCTCTGAGCGTAATACACTCTAGATGCATCCACATATTGAAAATGACGAGATTTCATTCTTTTTGATGACCGAATAATATTCCATCATATATATATATATATATATATATATATATATACCACATCTTTTTTTTTTATAGATTTTATTTATTTATTTGAGAGAGAGAATGAGAAAGAGAGCACGAGAGGGGGGAAGGTCAGAGGGAGAAACAGACTCCCCGCTGAGCAGGGAGCCCGATGCGGGACTCGATCCCGGGACTCCAGGATCATGACCTGAGCCGAAGGCAGTCACTTAACCAACTGAGCCACCCAGGCGTCCTGTACCACATCTTCTTTATCCATTCAACTGTCTATGGATATTTGGGCTCTTTCCATAGTTTGGCTATTGAGGACATTGCTGCTATAAACATTGGGGTGCAGGTGCCCTTTTGGATCACTATATTTGTATCTTTGGGGTAAATACCCAGTGGTGCAATTGTTGGATCATAGGGTAGCTCTATTTTCAACTTTTTGAGGAACCTCCATACTGTTTTCCAGAGTAGCTGCACCAGCTTGTATTCCCATCAACAGTGCAAACAAATATCTTCTCTCATTCTGAAGGTTGCCTTTTAGTTTTGTTGCTTATTTCCTTTGTTGTGCAAAACTTCTTATCCCGAGGAAGTCCTAGTAGTTCATTTTGCTTTTGTTTCCCTTGCCCATGTAGACATTTCTAGCAAGAAGTTCCTGTGGCCAAGGTAGAAGAGTTTGCTGCCTGTGTTCTCCTGTAGGACTTTGATGGATTTTGTCTCACATTTAGGTCTTTCATCGATTTTGAATTTATTTTTGTGCATGCCGTAGGAAAGTGGCTCATTTTCATTCTTCTGCATGTGGCTGTCCAATTTTCTCAACACCATTTGTTGAAGAGACTGCCTTTCTTCCATTGGATATTCTTTTCTCCTTTATCAAGATTAGTTGACCATAGAGTTGAAGGTCCATTTCTGAGTTCTTTATTCTGTTCCATCAATCTATGGGTCTGTTTTTACACCAGCACCATACTGTCTTGATGATTACAGCTTTGTAATATAGCTTGAAGTCTCTCATTGTGATGCTACCAGCTTTAGTTTTCTTTTTCAACATTCCTCAGACTATTCAGGGTCTTTTCTGATTCCATACAAATTTTAGGATTGTTCTAGTTCTGTGAAAAATGCTGGTCTTATTTTGATAAGAATTGCATTAAATGTGTAGATTGCTTTGGTTGGTATAGATGTTTTAACAGTATTTATTCTTCTAATCTCTGAGTGTGCAATGTTCTATTTCTTTGTGTCTTCCTCAATTTCTTTCATAAGTGTTCTATAGTTTTCAGAGTACAGATCTTTTACCTCTTTGGTCAGATTTATTCCTAAGTATCTTATGGTTTTTGTTGCAATTGTAAATGGGATTGATTCCTTGATTTCTCTTTCTGCTGCTTCATTGTTGGTGTATGGAAATGCAACAGACTTCTGTGCATTGATTTGATATCCTACGACTTTGCTGAATTTGTGTATGAATTCTAACAATTTTTTGGTGAAGTCTTTTGGGTTTTCTACATAGAATACCATCTTATCTGCAAAGAGTGAAAGTTTGACTTCTTCTTTGCCAATTTGAATGCCTTTTATTTCCTTCTGTTGTCTCATTGCTGAGTCTAAGACTTCCAGTATTATGTTGAACAACAGTGTGAGAGTGGACAGCCAGTCATGTTAATGACCTTAGGGAAAAGCCCTCAGTTTTTCCCCACTGAGGATGCTATTAGCTGTTTGTCTTTTGTATATCAACTTTATGATGTTGTGGTATGTTACCTCTATCCCTACTTTGTTGAGGGTTTTTATCAAGAAAAAATGCTGTGTTTTGTCAAAAAAGTTTTCTGCATCTATGGAGAGGATCATATAGTTCTTATCCTTTCTTTTATTAAAGTGTATCACATTGATTGATCTGTTGTTGTTGAACCAGCAATGCAGCACAGGAATAAATCCCACTAGATTGTCATGAATAATCCTTTTAATGTACTGTTGGATTCTATTAGCTAGTGTCTTGGTGAGAAGTTTGGAATCCATGTTCATCAAGGATATTGGTCTGTAATTCTCCTTTATGGTGGCGTCTTTGTCTGGCATTGGGATCAAGGTAATTCTGGTCTTATAGAATGACTTTGGAATTTTTTCTTCCATTTTTATTTTTTGGAAGAGTTTCAGAGGAATAGGCATTAATTCTTCTTTAAATGTTTGGTAGAATTCTCCTTTGAAGCCATCCAGCACTGGATCCTTGTTTGTTGGGAGATTTTGATTACTAATTCATTTTGTTAATTCTTTCAAAGAACCACTACCCAGTTTTGTTGATCGGTTCTACTGTTCTTGTGATTTTTATATCTTTGATTTCTGCTTTAATCTTTATTATTTCCCTTCTCCTGCTGGATTCAGGCTTTATTTGTTGTTCTTTTTGCTCTTTTAAGTGTATGTTTAGGTTGTGTATTCGAGACTTTTCTTGCTTCTTGAGGAAGGCCTGTATTACTCTATACTTCTCTCTTAGGACTGCCTTTTCTGCATTCCAAAGGTTGAGCTGCCGTGTTTTCAATTTCATTTGTTTCCATATGTTTTTTAATTCTTCTTTAATTTCCTGATTGACCCTTTCATTATTTAGTTGGATGTTCTTTAACCTCCTTGTATTTTTGGTTCTTCCAAATTTTTTCTTGTGGTTGACCTCAAGTTTCATAGCACTGTGGTCTGAAAATAGACATGGTATAATCTCAATTTTCTTGTACTATTTGAGGCCTGATTTGTGACCCAGTGTGTGATCTATTCTGGAGAATGTTCATGTGCACTCGTGAAGAATTTTTATTCAGCTGTTTTAGGATGAAATGCTCTGAATATATCTGTTAAGTCCAGCTGATCCAGTGTGTCATTCAGAGCCCTTGTTTCCTTGTTGATCTTCTGCTGAGATGATCTGTCCATTGTTTTGAGGGGGGGGTTTAAAGTCCCCTACTATTATTGTATTATTATCAATGAGTTTCTTTAAGTTTGTTATAAATTGATTTATATATTTGGTTGCTCCCTGTTAGGGGCATAAATATTTACAATTATTAGATTTTCTTTAGAAGATCTGTTTGATAGACTACTTTATTATGATATAGTGTCCTTCTTCATCTCTTATTACCATCTTTGGTTTACAATCTGCTTTGCCTGATATAAGTATGACTACTCTAACTTTCTTTTGATAACCATTAGCATGAAAAATTGTTCTCCAACCGCTTACTTTTAATCTGGATGTGTCTTTGGGTCTAAAATGAGTCTCCTATAAAAAATAAAATACAGTAAGCTAGGCAAGATGGTGGAAGAGTAGAGGACCCTATTTCAACTGGTCCCCTGAATTTAGCTGGATATCTACCAAAACATTCTGAACACACATGATATCAGCCTGAGATGTAAGAATATATATCTGTATCTCTACAGGCAGAAAATCTCCAGCAGTCCGGAGTTATGAAGGGCAGAGTCCTGATTCTGCAGGCAGATATCTGAAGATAAAGAGAAGGGGGAAGAAGACTCCATAAGCTGGCACCAGGAAGGTGTTATAACACCGGAGTGCAAAAGCGTCCCACGCTGAGGACTAAGCACAGACTCACAGAGAGTGGCTGTGAAAGTGCTTTAGAACAGCTCCCAGACAGGATCCAGGTGCAGCAGGTGCAAGTGTGTGAACCCAGGGTGGCTTACAGTTTTAGATGCACAAAATGTAGAGACATGCCTGGCCTTGGGATTGACCTCTGGGAGAGTTGCTGTGAGCATGCATCACCATGGGAGGCTGTGGTTTTTAGCAACACAGACAGAAATGGAGAAGGTGTGTCCTAGAGAGCTCAGTGAAGAGCAGACTACAATTTCTCTGCTCTGGGTCAGAGGTTTGGGTGTGGTCATTTCTGCTCTGACTTTTGGAAGAGACAGAAGAGACACAGAAAGTCGCCAGAGAACAAAAGCTCAAAAAACCTGTTTCCACTGAGCCCACCCCCTAAGACAGGGGGCAGGGCAACTCTGCTCAAGCAGGGTTGCATGAGTAACAGCAGAGTGTCCTCCCCCAGAAGACAGGCTGGAAAAACAAGAGGATGACAACCCTGGGGTCCCCATAAAACGGGTGCATCTTTCCTGGGTCATGGTTAATACTTTGGACTCTGTACATTCCCTCAACCACCTCTCAACAGAACGACTAATAGGAGGAACCCCCAACAACAAAAAAAAGAACAAGAAACTATGGCTTCTGCCACAGACCTATTGGATATGGATATAAGCAAGATGACAGAGACAGACTTCAGAGTACAAATTATGAAGTCGTTCTCTAGGCCTGAGAAAAATATTAGTGACAATATACAATCTCTAAGGGCAGAAATGAAATCTAATCAGGACGAACTTAAAAATGCTATGAATGAGATGCAGTCTAAACTGGATACCATGACAGCCAGGGTAAATGAGGCAGAAGAACAAATTAGTGAACTAGAAGACAAGATGCTAGAAAGGAAGGAAGCCAAGGAGGCCTGGGATAAACAGCTAAAAGCCCATAAGATCAGACTGAGGGAGATTAAATGTTCCAATGTCAGAATTATTGGGATGCCTGAGGGCTAGAGAGAGAGAGAGGACTAGAAGGTATTTGAGCAAATCATTACTAAGAACTTCCATAATCTGGGGAAGGAAATAAGCATTTGTGTCCAAGAGGCAGAGAGGACCCCTCCCAAGATCAGTGAGAACAGACCAATGCCCTGGCATATAATAGCAAAACTTGCAAATCTTAGAACCAAGGAAATAATGCTGAGAGCAGCTAAGAGGAGAGCAGCTAAGGAAGCAGACTTCTTATGTATGGAGGGAGGAACATCAGAATTACGTCAGACCTGTCCATAGAGACCTGGCAGGCCAGAAAGGGCTGGCAAGACATATTCAGGGTACTAAATGTGAAGATGATGCAGCCAAGGATACTTTATCCATCAAGGCTGTCATTTAGAACAGACAGAGAGATAAAGAGCTTCCAGGGCTGGCAGAAACTGAAAGAATAGGTGACCACTAAGCCAGCCCTGCAAGAAATATTAAGGGAGATTCTATAAAAGAAGAAAGACCCCAAGAGTAACCTAGACCAGAAATGTACAGAGAAAATCTATAGAAAGAGGGACTTCACAGACAATACAATGACAATAAAATCATATCTTTCAATAGTCACTCTCAACATGAATGGCCTAAATGCTCCCATGAAATGACACAGGGTTGTAGAGTGGATAAAAAGACAGGACCCATCCATATGCTATCTACAAGAGACTCATTTTGAAATTAAAAATACCTGCAGACTGAAAATGAGGGGATGGAGAACCATTTTTCATGCCTATGAACCACAAAAGAAAGCTGGGGTAGCAATTCTCATATCAAACAAACCAGATTTTAAGCTAAATACTGTAGTAAGAGATGCAGAGGGACACTACATCATACTTAAAGGGTCTATCCAAAAAGAAGATCTAACAATTGTAAATATCTATACCATCAACATGGTAGCAGCCAACTATATATGGCAACTGTTAACCAAAATAAAGAATCATATTGATTATAATACTGTAATAGTAGGAGACTTCAACACTTCACTCTCAGCAATGTACAGATCATCTAAGCAGAAGATCAAAAAAGAAACAAGAGCCTTGAATGACACATTGGACCAGGTGGACTTCATAGATATATACAGAACGTTCCACCCTAAAACAACAGAATACTCATTCTTTCGAATGCACATGGAACTTTCTCCAGAATAGACCACATACTGGATCACAAATCAGGTCTCAACTGATACCAAAAGATTGAGATTATTCCCAAAGAAACACATCAATAATAATACAATAATAGTGGGGAACTTTAACACCCCCCTCACAGCAATGGACAGATCATCTAAGCAGAAGATCAATAAGGAAACAAAGGCTTTGAATGACACACTGGACCAGATGAACTCACAGATATATTCAGAACATTCCATCCTAAAAAAAAGAGAATATATATTCTTCTCAAATACATATGGAACATTCTCCAGAATAGATAATATTCTGGATTACAAATCAGGTTTAAACTGATACCAAAAGATTGGATCATTCCCTGTATATTTTCCAACCACAATGCTTTGAAACTGAAACTCAATCACAAGAAAAAATTTGGAAGATATTCAAACACTTGGAAGTTAAAAGCATCCTGCTAAAGAATGTTTGGGTCAACCAGGAAATCAAAGAAGAACTTAAACAATTCATGATAACCAATGAGAATGAAAACACATCAGTCCAAAACCTATGGGATACTGCAAAGGCAGTCCTAAGGGGGAAATATGTAGTCATCCAAGCCTCACTCAAAAAAGTAGAAAAATCCTGAATACACAAGCTAAGCTTACACCTAAAGGACTGGAGAAAGAACAGCAAATAAAACCTAAACCAAGCAGAAGAAGGGAAATAATAAAGATTAGAGTAGAGATCAATGAAATAGAAACCAGAAAAATAGTAGAGCAGATCAACGAAACTAGAAGCTGGTTCTTTGAAAGAATTAATAAGATAGATAAACCTCTGGCCAGACTTATCCAAAAGGAAAGTGTAAGGACCCAAATTAATAAAATTATAAATGAGAGAGGAAAGATCACGACTAACACCAATGAAATAGAAACAATTATTAGAAATAATTATCAACCACTCTATGCCAATAAATTAAGAAACCTGGAAGAAATGGATGCCTTCCTGGAAACCTATAAACTACCAAGACTGAAACCGGAAGAAATTGACAATCTGAATAGACCAATAACCAGTAATGAAATTGAAGCAGTAATCAAAAATCTCCCAATAAACAAGGGTCCAGGACCAGACGGCTGCCCAGGGGAATTCTACCAAACATTTAAAGAAGAAATAATACCTATTCTTCTGAAGCTGTTTCAAAAAAATAGAAACAGAAGGAAAATTTTCAAACTCATTCTATGAGACCAGCATTACCTTGTACCCCAAACAAGGCAAAGACCTGATCAAAAAGGAGAATTACAGACCAATATCTTTGATGAACATGGACACCAACATACTCAACAAGATCCTAGCCAATAGGATCCAACAGTACATTAAAAGGATTATCCATCATGACCAGGTGGGATTTATTCCTTGGATACAAGGGTTGTTCAACATTCGCAAATCAATCAATGTGATAGAACACATTAATAGATGGAAGGACAAGAATGATATGGTCCTCTCAATTGATGCAGAAAAAGCATTTGACAAAATAAAGCATCCTTTCTGGATTAAAACTCTTTTGATTGTAGGAATAGATGGAACATTCCTCAATTTCATAAAAACCATCTATGAAAAGCCCACAGCTAATATCATTCTCAATGGGAAAAAGCTGAGAGCTTTTCCCTTAAGATCAGGAACAAGACAGGGATGCCTATTCTTGCCACTATTGTTCAACATAGTACTAGAAGTCCTAGCCACAGCAATCAGACAACAAAAAGAAATAAAAGGTATTCAAATTGGCAAAGAAGAAGTTAAATTCTCTTGCAGATGACATGATATTTTATGTTAAACACACAAGAGACTCCACCCCCAAATTACTAACTCATACAGCAATTCAGTAATGTGGCAGGATACAAAATCAGCACACAGAATTCAGTTGCTTTCTTATACTCTAACAATGTAACTGTAGAAAGAGAAATTAGAGATTCAATTCCATTTACAATAGCACCAAAAAATAATAAGATATCTTGGAATAAACCTAACCAAATTGGTAAGGGATCTATACTCTAGAAACTATAGAACACTTATGAAAGAAATTGAAGAAGAAACAAAAAATGGAAAAACATTCCACTCTCATGGATTGGAAGAATAAACATTGTTAAAATGTCTATGCTGCTCAGAGAAATTGCTACTTTAAAATACCACTGGCATTTTTCAAAGAGCTTGAACAAACAACCCTAAAATTTTATGGAACCAGAAAAGACCGAATCACAAGGAAATGTTGAAAAAGAAAAACAAAGCTGGAGGCATCACGTTGCCCGATTTCAAGCTATATTACAAAGCTGTGATCACCAAGACAGCATGGTACTGGCACAAAAACAGACACATAGATCAATGGAACAGAATAGAGTCTCCAGAAATGGACCCTCAACTGTATGGTCAACTAATCTTTGACAATTCAGGAAAAAATATCCAATGGACAAAAAGACAGTCCCTTCAATAAATGGTGCTGGGAAAATTGGACATCTATGTAGAGAAGAAAGAAACTCGATCATTCTCTTACACCATACACAAAGATAAACTCTAAATGGATGAAAGACCTGAATGTGAGACAGGAATCCATCAAAATCCTAGAGGAGAACATAGGCAGTAACATCTTTGACATGGGTTATAGCAACTTTTTTCATGACATGTCTCCAAAGGCAAGGATAACAAAAGCAAAAATGAACTTTTGGGACTTCATCAAGATAAAAAGCTTCTGCACAGCAAAGGTAACAGTCAACAAAACAAAGAGGCAACCCATGGAATGGGAGAAGATATTTGCACATGACATTACAGATAAAGGGCTGGTATCCAAGATCTATAAAGAATTTCTCAAACTCAACACCCAAGAAACAAAGAATCCAGTTAAGAAATGGGTAGAAGACATGAACAGACACTTCTCCAAAGAAGACATACAAATGGCTAACAGAAACATGAAAACATATTCATCATCATTAGCCATCAGGGAAATTCAAATCAAAACCACATTGAAATACTACCTTACACTAGTTAGAATGGCAAAAATTGACAAGACAGGAAACACAACAAATGTTGGCATGGATGTGGAGAAAGGGGAACCCTCTTACACTGTTAGTGGGAATGCAAGCTGGTACAGCCACTTTGGAAAACAGTATGGAGGTTCCTCAAAAAGTTAAAAATAGAGCTACCCTATGACCCAGCAATTGCACTCCTGGGTATTTACCCCAAAGATACAGATGTAGTGAGAAGAAGCGGCACATGCACCCCAATGTTCATAGCAGCAATGTCCACCATAATCAAACTGTGGAGGGAGCCAAGATGCCCTTCAACAGATGAATGGATAAAGAAGATGTGGTTCATATATACAGTGGAATATTACTCAACCATCAGAAATGATGAATACCCACTATTTTCTTCAACATGGATGGAACTGGAGGGGATTATGCTAAGTGAAATAAGTCAAGCAGAGAAAGACAATTATCATACGGTTTCACTCATATGTGGAACATAAGGAATAGCATGGAGTTCATTTGGAAGGAAGGGAAAACTGAAGGCGGGGATATCAGAGGAGGATAAAAACCATGAGAGACTCTGGACTCCAGGAAACAAATTGAGGGTTTCAGAGGGGAGGGGGGGATGGGGTAGCCCAATGATGGATATTAAGGAGGGCACATATTGTAACGAGCACTGGGTGTTATACGCAAATAATGAATCATTGAACACTACATCAAAAGCTAATGATGTACTGTATGGTGACTAACATAATAAAAATAAAATAAAATAAAATAAAAAAGTAAAATGAGTCTCTTGTAAGCAGCATATCAATCGGTCTTGTTTGTTGTTGTTTTAATCCATTCTGATACCTTATGTCTCTTAATTGGAGCATTGAGTCCATTTACATTCAGAGTAATTTGTGATGTATATGAATTTAGTCCTATTGTATTACCTGTACAGTTGCTGTTCCTGTAGATTGTCTCTCTTCCTTTATAGTCTTTGTTACTTTTGGTCTCTCTTTTCCACTCAAAGAGTCCCCTTTAGTACTTCTTGCAAGTCTGTTTTCGTGTTTACAAATTCCTTATTTTTTGTTTATCTTGGAAACTATTTCTCCTTGTATTCTGAATGACAGCCTTGCTGGATATAGTATTTTTGGTCCCATATGTTTCCCATTTAGCACATTAAATATATCATGCCAGTCTTTTCTAGCTTGCCAGGTGTCTGTCAACAGGTCTTTTGCCAGCCATATGTGTCTACATTTGTAGGTTAAGGATTTTTTATCCTGAGCTGCTTTCAGGATTCTCTCTTTATCTTTGTATTTTGCCAGTTTCACTATAACATGACTTGGGGTGACTTGTTTTTGTTGATTTTGAGGGGAGTTTCTGTACTTCTTGGACTTGAATGTCTGTTTCCTTCCCCCCGTTATGGAAGTTCCCAGCTATAATTTCTTCAAATAAACCTTCTGCCTCTCTTCTCCCCTCTTCCTCTTCTGGGACTCCTATGATATGGATATTGTTTCACTTTATGGAGTTGTTGAGTTCCTTAAGTCTACCTTGGTGATCTTATAGTTTTCTTTGCATCTTCTTTTAAGTATCATTATTTTCCATAATTTTATCTTCTATATCACCTATCCTCTCCTCCACTTCCTCAGTCCTCATAGTGATTATATCCAGTCTGTTTTGCTTCCTAGTTGTAGCACTTTTTTTTATTTCAGCCTTTTTATTCTTTTCGTTTTAGGTCATTTATCTCTGTAGCAAGAGTTTCTCTGCTGTCTTCTATGCTTTTTGCAAGTCCAGCTAGTAGTCTTATAATGGTTGGTCTAAATTCTTGTTTAGATATATTGGTTAGATCTGCTTTGAGCAATTCCCTGGCTTTGATATCTTCCAGAACTTTCTTTTGGGGAACATTCCTCCATCTTGTCATTTTGGCTAAGATTCTATCTTTTGCATGTTATGAATGCTTGTTATGTTTCCTGCACCTCAGAGTAATGATATATTAAAAAGTGGTCATACACGTTTCAGAGCCTGGCACTTCAGGAATTATTTCTGGTGCATTCTGTGTGCACTTTGCTATTGTGTTTTGGCTGTTCTTTCCCACTGGTCCATCTGTTATAGACTTCCTTCTTACTTTTAGTAGAGAGTGTTTGGACCTTTAACCAGGTGTGCTTTGATTTGTTTGTTAAGATAAGCCTCACATCTACCACGTTCTGTCCCTCCAACTGTGGAGATTGTTTTCTTAATCTTGATTGTATTCCTAGTTGTTCAAAATAGTTTGATGCTGATCTAGCTGTGTTTGAGTGACAAGGCAAGCTCAGCGTTCCCCTACTACTCCACCATCTTAACTCAGCCAAAATGATGTCTTTGAATGACACACTAGGCAGATGGACTTAATAGATATATTCAGGACATTTCATCCTAAAGAGTGGAATATACCTTTTTTTCAAGTGCGCATGGAACATTCTCCAGAATATATCACATATTAGGTCACAAAACAGGCCTTAACAAATGCAAAAAGTATGAAATCATTCCATGTACCTTTTCTGACCATGATGCTATAAAACTAAAAGTCAACCACCAGACAAAATTTGGAAAGTCCACAAATACACGGAGGCTAAACAAGATGCTACTAAACAATGAATTGGTCAACCAGGAAATCAAAGAATAAATTTAAAAATACATGGAAATAAAAATGAAAACACAGTAGTCTAAATCCTTTGGGATGCAGCACAAGCTGTTCTAAGAGAGAAGCATATAGCAATACTGACCACCATTAAGTAGCAAGAAAAACTTCAAATAAACAATATAATCTTAAACCTGAACGAGCTAAAAAGGAACGACAAATGAAGCCTAAAGCCAGCAGAAGGAAGGAAATTATAAAGATTAGAGCAGAAAGAAATAATATAGACACTGTTATTTCCTAGAATTTTCTGCCCCTTTTCCTCCTTCTTCTTCTGGGACTCCTATAATATGAATGTTGTTACATTTGATGAAGTCACTGAGTCCCTAAGTCTATTCTTGTGTTTCATAATTCTCCTTTCTCTCTTTTGTTCAGCTTCATTATTTTCCATTATTTTGTCTTCTATATCACTGATTCATTCCTCTGCTGTTTCCAGCCTGCTGTTCATGGCATCAAGCATATATATATACAAATATATATACGTATATATATTTGGTATTCTTCTTTTCTTATTGATTCTTGATTTTCTTATTGATTCTTTTTTAACTTTTTTATCTCTATGGTAATGGTTTCCTTGATGTCTTCTATTCTTTTTGTCAAGCCCAGTGAGTATCCTTGTGATTGTTGCTTTAAATTATCCATTAGCATGTTACTTATATCTTTTTCACTTAGATATCTGACCATGCCTTATCTTGTTCTTTCATTTGGTATAAATTCCTCCATCTTGGTATTTTGTCTAAGTCTGCCTTCTGTGTGTTAGCAAATCCAGTTATATCTCTTCCTCCTGAAAGTAATGACCTTATTAGAAGAGTTCATATAGTGTCCAGAGCCTGGCATTTCAGGTACTATCTCTGTTTTGTGCTGTCTGTGCTCTGGTTTTGTGTTGTGACTACTGGATCCTTCAGGCCAGTCATCTTTAGAGGCTCTCCTTGCCTGCTATGGGCTGTGTTTGGTCCCTGTCTGAATGTGATGAGTTTTAACTAGATGTTATCTGGTCTGCTTGTGAAATGTGGCCTTAAAGCACTTCCAGAATAACTGAAGCCATGCTGAATTCTGGTCTAGAGATGTGTTGTGGGTAGACATTTATGCTGGTCTTCTGGGAGAGGAGCCTGCTGCACTGGGACTTAGACAAGTTTGACTGAGAAGGGCAGTCTTTTCAGAGTGTAGGGGGTTGGGGCTTGGTGTTAGCCAGTTAGGTAGCCAGTGTTAGCACTATACAGCTTCTCACAGATGTCTCTGTGTTTATGCTGAGGGGTGGGTAAAGGAAATGTTGTCAGCCAGCTCCTTTGTTCTCAGAAAGGTGTTTCCATTAAAACTGCCTCTCATGGACACACTCCAAGAAGAGTGAAAAATCTCCCCCCCACCCACGTGCCCCAAGGGTTCTCCAAATCCCTGTTTCCATGTCATCTGCCCCCTACATTGTTTGCCTGCTTTCTCTCCAGAAGCAGGGCAGTGCTCTCCTGGCTTTATCAAGGCCAAGCCCACTGACCTTTAAAAGTCTGGGCTTTAAGCCCTCCTGGCTGCAAGAGTTCATGAAATTCAGCCCCTTTCATTTTCCAAGCCAATGGCTTTGGGGAAACATCTTCCTTGTGTGTTACCCTGGGTGCTCCTCTCTCTCTCTCATCCATCTCTGTGGCCATTGATCCCTCCTCTCTGCAGCAGCTGTGATCCATTTCTCCCCTAAGCCACATCTCTGCACTTTCTACCTTCTTTGATGTGGCCTCTTCTCTCTATTTATGCAGTTTGTTCTGTCTGTCTTCTGGTCAATTTCTGGGGTTTTTAGGATGATTGACAGTTACCTAGCTGTGTTTGTGGGATGAAAGGATCTTAGGGTCCTCCCACTCTGCTGCTATCTTCCTCAGAAAATCTGAAGATATTACTTGAAAGTGGGTCATGTTCACTTTTAAGATTTTATTTGGAGTTTTAATCATAAGTTCTCTTTCTTCTTGAGCTTTCCTATCCTTCTTGGGTTTTATCATTTTTTTTTTCTCAGTGAAATTTGAATTGGGAAGCATGGCCAAGGGCCCTGTACTCATATTGCCTCCTCTTATTTGCTCTCCTCTGCTATTCTCAGTTGAAAAAAAAATGCACATTAAGCTTTAGGATAAGATAAAATGGTTTTGATAGAACACATATTCTTCTAAATTTATTATTTATGTCTTGAGTCCTTCAAGGTCTTGTATTTTGATAACAATACTCAGAGAAGGAAGGGAAAAATGAAGGGGGGAAATCAGAGGGGGAGATGAACCATGAGAGACTATGGACTCCAGAAATCAAACTGAGGGTTTTAGAGGGGACAAGTGTGGGGGGATAGGTGAGCCCAGTAATGGGTATTAAGGAGGGTATGTATTGCATGGAACACTGGGTGTTATACGCAAACAATGAATCATAGAACACTACATCAAAAACTAATAATGTACAGTGTGGTGACTAACATAACATAATAAAAAATAATTATTAAAAAAAACAATACTCCCCGGGCGCCTGGGTGGCTCAGTTGGTTGAGCGGCTGCCTTCGGCTCAGGTCATGATCCTGGAGTCCCTGGATCGAGTCCCGCATCAGGGTCCCTGCTTGGCGAGGAACCTGCTTCTCCCTCTAACCCTCCCCCCTCTCATGTACTCTCTCTCTCTCTCATTCTCTCATTCTTGCTCTCTCAAATTAATAAATAAATCTTAAAAAAAAAAAAACAATACTCCCTTGAGCATAATATATGATTTAAGGTATAGTTTGAATGGGGAGGAGTACAGGGCAAGCAGTAATGAAAACACATTGGTTAATATATTTTTTTTAAGTATCAGGCATATATGTGTAGAAGCTAGTATGACTAAAAACTAGAGCTGGGAATCATTTCAAATGTTCATAAGGAGAAGTCTAGGGAATTTTTACTATACTAAGATACTAGATAGAGTTTTCAGAGCCTTTCATGTCTTAAATCTATGTCTTTTTAATTTATTCTTTCATTATTCTATCCTTCACATTTAGTATATTTTCAGCCAATTTGTTAAACCTGAATGTTTGATTTCATGATTATCCTATTTAAATTCCATGTTGCTACACTTGACCAATCCATTAAGACCACTAAGATATTTTTATTTTTTAGTTATACCATTTGATACATATTTCTTCTCAGATTAATTCTTTGTGTATGCTTAATCAAAATGTCATCAAACTGAATTATAATCATCTTCTCTGCAGAGCCTGGTTCCTGGACCCATCTGATCAGAAGTCCTAGCAAGAATACCTGAATGCTATGTAACCCAGAAACACTGAAGCCAAAAAATAGGCAGGAAGAGCTGATAGTATGTGGAGCAAAGCCAGTGGTCCTGTTTGACCAGAGAAGTTGGGGCATGGGTTAACTTGAGATAAGACCATAAAGGGACTTACTGGTTTCAGGTATGCTTATTCTACTGTACACATGCAAAGAAACAAATTAATTGACCTGCTCATTGATGGGTATAGTCTTCAACCTGCCTGACCAGGGAATCTGACCAGAGTGCACAAGAAGGTGTGTAGCCCACCCAATAGCTCTGCTTACAATGTCACTTGAACAGAGAGCACAGCCCATGACATTCTCCATCTGCTGAGCAAAAGTGGCCTCACCTGATCAGGGAATTTAGTGTACACTCTTGCCTGATTCCAGTACCAAAATAGCAAGCCATATAGGCCATATAGCCATATATTTGTCCTGCTTCCCTACTAGGACAGGGGAATTAATAGACTCACCTACTGATAAAATGTATACAACACACTGGTAATGGTAAATATACAGTCAAACTTAGAAAACTAACTCTGTAATAGGATGGTGTGTTAACTACTTAACTATAGTATAAATGTTAAAGAAAAAGAATAATAAAGTAATTACACCTATGATATGTTAAAGAATACAAATGTTAAAAAAACAATAATTACATCAAAAATGGAGGTAAAACTTTTGTAGGAGATAAAAGTAAAGTTGCTATAGACTTAAAATGGACTGTTTTATCTATGAGATGTCCTCCATTACCCCCTTGTAACCAAAAAGCAAAAGCAAAAACCCAAAGGATATTCACAAAAGACAAAGAAAGGAGAAACAGAGCATACCACAATAAAAAAATCACAAATTAAAAACATAAACAAAAACAAGAAAAAAAACAACAATGGAAACACAAACTATCCCAGATAGCAATTAATAAGATAGCAGCATTAGGAAGTCTTTATATATCCATAATGACTCTAAATGTAAATGGATTGAACTCTGATTCAAAAAGGCATAGATTGGCCAAATGGATATGACAAATAGTACCGACTATATGCTGCCTATGATAAACTCACTTTAGTTTTAAGTACACACATAGGCTCAAAGTGAAGGGATGGAAAAAAAGATTCCATTCAAAAGGAAACCAAAAGAAGGCAGGTAAAACTATACCAATATCAGATGAAATAGATCTTAAGTCAAAAACTGTAAAAAGGGAAAATAGGGGGGCGCCTGGGTGGCTCAGTTGGTTAAGCATCTGCCTTCAGCTCAGGTCATGATCCCAGGGTCCTGGGATTGAACCCCATGTCAGGCTCCCTGCTCAGTGGGGAGTCTGCTTGTCCCTCTGCCCCTCCCCCCGACTCATGCTCTCTCTCTCAAATAATAAATAAAATCTTTATAAATAAATAAATAAGTACTAACAGATCTGAAGAAAGAAATAGTACAATAATAGGAGCACTCTTCAATACACCATGTTCAGTAATGGATAGATCATCCAGACAGAGAAATAAAAAGAAATTGTTGGACTTCAAACATATATTAGACCAAATGGACATAATAGACATCTATAGAACATTCCATCCAACAGCAGTAGGATACGCATTTTTCTCAAGTGCACAAGAAAAATTGCCCAGGATAGATTATATGACAGGTTACAAATCAAGTCTTAGTAAATTTAAAAAGATTGAAATCCTACCAACTATCTTTTCTGGCCAGAATGGTATAAAACTGGAAATCAACAAGAGTAAAGATGGAAAATTTACAAGCTTGTGGAAACTAACACACTACTGAACAACCAATGGGTCAAAGAAGAAATTAAAAGGGAAATAAACAAATATCTAGAAACAAATGAAAATGAAAACACAACAAAAACCAATTTGATGCTGTAAAGCAGTTCTTAGACAGACTTTTATAGCAATAAAAGCATATAATAAGAAAATTGAAAGATACCAAATAAACAATCTAAATTTACACCTTGGGAACTATAAATCACACCAGTCATAATGACTAGTATCAAAAAGATAAGATGTAACAAGTGTTGGTGAGAATATGGTAAAGAGGAAACCTTTGTGCACTGTTGGCGGGAATGTGAATTGATGCAACAAGTTAATAATACTGTATTGTATATTTGAAAATGGCTAAGAAAATAGTTCTTAAAAGTTCTCATCACAAGAAAAAAATTTTCTAACTATGTGTGGTGATGGATAATAATAACTTACTGAGGTGATCATTCCACAATACATCCAAATATTGAATCATTGTAACTGTGAAGCTAATATAATGTTATATGCCAATTATATCTCAATAAACTTTTAAAAAATAATGAAACGCATTGTGATTCTGTACACTAGCAATGAAAAACCTATCCTATTAACCATAGCATTAAGACAGTAACATACTAAGGAATAAACTTAACCAAGGAAGTGAAAGATCTGTACAATCAAAACTATAAGAATTTGATGAATTGAAAAAAATCAAAGACACAAACATGTGGAAAAATATCCAGTGTTCATGGAGCTGAAAAATTAATGTCAAAATGTCCATAGTATCCAAAGCAATCTTTTGCTTCAATATAATCTCTGTAAAAATTCCAATGGAATTTTTTATATAAATAGGAAAAATAACCCTAATATTTGTATGGAACCAGAAAAGACTTTGAATATCCAAAGCTATCCTACCAAAGAATAAATTTGGAGGCCTTATGTTTCCTTATTTCAAACTATACTACAAAGCTGTGGTAAGTAAAACTGTATGATATTGGCATAAAAATAAACTCATAGAAAAATGCAACAGAGTAGAGAGCCCAGAAATAAACTTCTATATATATAGTCAACAAATATTTCACATGGGAACCAAGTACATTCAATAGGGAAAAGATAGTTTCTTCAACAAATGGTGGTGGAAAACTGGTAACTACATGCACAAAATTAAATTGGACCTTTTTCTTATACCACTCATAGAAATTAACTAAAAATGGATTAGAGACTTAAACATGAGACTTTATACCATGAAACTCCTAAAAAAAAAAACAAGGAAAACCTCCTTCACATTGGTCTTAATAATGAATTGTGGATATGATGCCAAAAGTGCAAGCAAAAAAAAAAAGCAAATATCACCAAGTGTGACTATATCAAACTAAAAGAGTTTTGTGAAGAAAAAGAAACAATCAAAATGAAATGGCAACCTATGGAGTGAGATGAAATATTTGAAAACCATATATCAGATAAGGGATTAATATACAAAAAATATGAAAACACATACAATAATAACAAGAACAAATCCAATTAAAAAATAAGAAGAGGCACTAGACATTTTTCCGAAGAGGACAGTCAAATGTCCATCAGGTACATAAAAAGGTGCTCAACATTACTAATTATCAGGGAAATACAAATCAAAAGCACAGTAAGATATCACCCCACATCTGCTAGAATGACTGTAATCAAGAAGACAAAATTTAACTAGTGTTAGCCAGGATGTGCATAAAATCCTTATGCACTGTTGGTGAAAATGTACGTTGTTTCAGCCACTGTGGTAACTGTATGGATGTTCCTCAAAAAGTTAAAAACAGAAAATACAAAAATTTGTATGGAATCACAGAAAACCCCAAACAGCCAAAGCAATCCTGAGAAAGAAAAACAAAGCTAAAGATATAACAATTCTAGATTTCAAGATATACTACAAATCTGTAGTAATCAAACCAATATAGCACTAGCACAAAAAGAGACACATAGATCAGTGGAACAGAATGGAGACCCTAGAAATAAACTCATATTTGTATGTGGTCAATTAATCTATGACAAAGGAGGCAAGAATATGCATGCAATGAGGGGGCACATGGGATGGAGCCCCACATCGGGCACCCTGCTTGGCAAGGAGCCTGCTTTTCCCTCTCCCTCTACTGTTCCCCCTGTTTGTGCTCTCTCACTTTCTTTGTCAAATAAATAAATAAAATCTTAAAAAAAATAATATGCAATGGGGAAAAGACAGTCTTCTCCATAAACGGAGCTAGGAAAACTGGACAGCCACATGTAATAGAGTGAAACCAGGCTACTTTGTAACACCACACACAAAAATAAACTAAAAATGGATTAGAGACCTAAACATGAAACCTGAAATGACAAAAATCCTAGAAGAGAACACAAGCAGTAATTTCTCTGACATTAGCCATAGCAATATTTTTCTAGGTATGTTTTCTAAGGCAAGGGAAACAGAACAAAAATAAACTATTGGGACTACATCAAAAAAAAAAAAAAAACCCTTCTGCATAGCAAAGGAAACCATCAAGAAAACAAAAAGACAGCCTAATGAATGAAAAAGGATATTTACAAGTGACATATCCAATAAGGGGTTAATATCTAGAATATATAAAGAAACTATACAACTCAACACCAGGGGCACCTGAGTGGCTCAGTCACTTAAGCATCAGACTTGATTTCAGCTCAGGTCATGATCTCAAGTTCAACACTAAAAAAAAATTAAATTAAAAAATGGGTGGAGGTGGGTGTTATACTGAATTAATGAATCATTGAACATTATATCAAAATACCTTGGCTAATTGAATTTAAATTTTAAAAAAATGGGTGGAGGACCTGAATAGATATTTTTCCAAAGAAAATATACAGATGGCCAATAGACACATGAAAAGATGCTCAACAATTCTCATCATCAGGGAAATGCAAATCAAAACCACAATGCAAATCAAAACCAAAATCACCTCACACCTGTAAGAATGGCTAAAATCAAGAAGAGAAGGGCAAGAAATAAGTGTTGGAGATGATGTGGAGAAAAAAGTACCCTTGTACACTGTTGGTGGGAATGTAAATTAGTACAGTCACTGTGGAAAATAATATAGAGGTTCTTCAAAAAATTAAAAATAAGAATACCATAGAATACCATATGATCCAATAATTCCACTTTTGGGGGTTTAACCAAGGAAAATGAAAATACTCAAAAATGTAAATACCTTTATGTTTATTGCAGCATTATTTACAATAACCAAGACATGGAAACAAATTAAGTGTCCATCAATAGAGAAATGGATATGGAAAATATACATTTACACACACACACACACATATACACACGATGGAATATTGCACACCCATAAAAAAGGATGTGACTGTGTCATTTGAGGCTACATGGATGGACCTAGAGGGAAGTATGCTATGTGAAATAAGTCAGGCAATATGGGTAAAGGGGAGAGGGAGATAAAGGCCTCTAGTTATGGAATGAGTAAGTCATGGGAACAAAAAGTAGAGCATAAGGAATTTAGTCAATAATATTTTAATAACGATGTAGCAGGACAGATGGTAGCTATACTTATGGTGAACATAACATAATGTATAAACTTGTCAAATCACTAAGTTGTACACCTGCAAATGATATAACACTGTGTGTTATGTGCAAAAAGAAAAAAAAATACCATGTGGTCCAATAAGCTGTTAAAATAAGAAGCAAATGGAAACCAACTTTAAAAATTCCCTGAGCAGACAAAACCTGTTATACAAACAAAGCTTATTTTAGTTTATTTTGTAAAATTAACTTGACCTGGGTCATTTCTTGTTTATGCCTCTGGAAATAATAAGCAAAACTTGAACTGTTTCCCAAGCTTGATAAGAGGTAACCACTGACCAATCTTTTGTTATTTAAGAAACTTATAATGTAACCAAAAAGTCACTGCTTTCTCACTATATAAGATTCTTTATAACAATATATCCCCGAACCTTATTCTGTTTTCATTTGAGAGCTCCCAGTTTGCAAATATTTTTTTGATGTGTGCAAAATAAATATTTACTGATCACTACCTTGGTGGTTAATTAGTTTTATTTCAGTTATCTCTGATCTTTTGGCATTTTATGGCATCAGAAGTGAGATCCAAAATAGACCATTGATGACTCCAAAGGCAGGGAGAAAACAGGTGCTGGTAGCCACAGAGCCCATTGAGATCACTGCTTTCTCACAAAATCTGGAATTTGAGTGTAACTTTCTTGGATCTGAGCTCAACTCTCTTTGCATTTGGGCTCTCTGATTTGATTGTGCATACATATATTCTGTTTGTTGAAGTTTCTTGGTAAGTCATCCTATTCTGTTCAAAAGAGGGGGAACATATGATTCCCTGTGTTTGGGGACAACTGTCAAAAAAAAAAAAAACAGGGTCGGGGTCACCTGGGTGGCTGAGTCAGTTAAGCATCTGCCTTCAGCTCAGGTTATGACCCTGGGGTCCTGGGATTGAGCCCTGCATCAGGCTCCCTGCTCAGCAGGGTGTCTCCTTCTCTCTCTCTCTCTGCCCCTCCCCTTCCCCCTGCCTGTGCTCTCTCTCTCTCTCACTCCTGCTCTCTCTCTTTCACTCCTGCTCTCTCTCTCAAATAAATAAAATCTTAAAAAAAAAAAAAAACGGGGTCACTCATAGTAAGACATCTTAGGGAATCTAAAGGAAATTATGTGTTCCACCTGGTCTAAGGATCAGGATCTTACACATTTTTGGGAAATGAGAGAATGTTTGAAATTTTAGTGGCCACTTTGGGTAAACATTGATTTAGATAGATACAGCTTAAGTACTTGAAAGAGAGAATTTCAAACTTTTCAGAGACAATAGAATGCATTCTTTGGTTGGTATACAGAAGATTCTAAAAAAACAAAACAAAACAAAAAAAAACAACAAAATGACTCCAACAACAGCTTCAAAAGATTCTTACAGCAAGCAAATAAACAATATTTAGGGAAAAAAAACCCTCATTGGCCAATTGAACAGGTGACACTAACATTGTCCATTTATTTAAGTCCATTTTATACCTGAGATATTGTTAAAGGATTTATTTTTTTACTGAAGTATAATTAACATATAGTGTTACAATAGTTTCAGGTATACAATATAATGATTCAAAAATTCCATACATTATTCAGAGCTTATCAACATAAGTGTACTCTTTTTTTTTATTATGTTCAGTTAGCCAGCATATAGTACATCATTAGTTTTTGATGTAGTGTTCAATGATTAATTAGTTGCTCTTAATCCCCTTTATCTAATCTCCCTCATCTCCCTTCCTATTTGTTCTAATTAAGTCTCTTTTCTGTTTCTCTCTTTTTTTCTGGTATGTTCAGTTTTTCTTTTAATTTTATTTATTTATATTTTTAATTTAAATATAATTAAAATACAGTGTTATATTTTTCAGGTGTACAATATAGTGATTCAACAATTCTATACATTACTCGATGCTCATCATGCATGATAAGCATACTCTTACCTCTTCACCTAGTCACTCATCCCCTCACCCATCTTCCTTCTGGTAACCACCAGTTTCTTTTATGTATTCAAGATTGTGTTTCTTGACTTGTCTCTTTTTTCTCTTTGTATGTTTGTTTTTTTCTAAAATAATACATAGGAGTGAAATAATAATGGTAATTATCTTTCTCTTACTGACTTATTTAACTTAGCATTGTATTCTCAAGGTTGTCCATATTGTTGCAAATGGCAAGATACTACTCTTTTGTCTAACTAATACTCCATTGTGTGTGTATCCATTCATCTCTGCATGGACACTTGGGGCACATCCATATCTGGGTTAGTGTAAGTAATGCTGCAATAAACATATGGACTCATATATTTTTTTGAATTAGTATTTTTGTTTTCTATGTGTAAATACCCCCTAGTGGAATTACTAGATCATATGATATTTCCATTTTTAATTTTTTGAGGAACCTCCATACTGTTTTCCACAGTAACTGCACCAATTTGCAATCTGCACCAATTTACCAATAGTGTTCAATGGTTCCTTTTACTCCATATCCTTGCCAACACTTGCTATTTTTTGTGTTTTTTATTTTATCCATTCTAACAGGTATAAATGATACCTCATTGTAATTTTAACTTGCATTTTCCTGATGATTAGTAATGTTGAGCACTTTTTCATGTGTCTTTTGGCCATCTGTATGTCCCCTGGAAAATATCTATTCAGGTCCTTTGCCCCTTTTTAATTGAGTTATTATTATTATTATTATTATTATTATTATTATTATATTAGGTGTTGGGTTGTATACGTTCTTTATCTATTTTGAATATTAACCACTTACCTGATACATCATTTGCAAAGGCATTCTTCCATTCACTAGATTGCTTTCCTTTTTGTTTATAGTTTCCTTCACTGTGCAAAAGCTATTTATTTTAGTGTAGTCCCAATAATTAATTTTTGCTTTTTTAAAACAAAATATTTATTATTTTAGAGAGAGAGAAAGAGAGAGATTGGGGGAAGGGCAGAGGGAGAGGGAGAGAAAGAATCTCAAGCAGACTCCCCACTGAGTGCAGAGCCTGACTTGGGGCTCAATCTCACAACCCTGAGATCATGACATGAGCTGAAATCAAGAGTTGGACACAACCAACTGAGCCACCCAAGTACCCCAATTAACTTTAGCTTTTGTTACCCTTGCCAGGGGAAACATATCTAGAAAAATATTTCTATGGCTGATGTCAAATAAATTACTACCTAAGTTTTCTTCTGGGATTTTTATGGTTTCAGATATCATGTTTAGAAGATACACGTGCAGTATCTTCTCTGACACAGGCAGCAGCAACTTCCTTCTAGAAATACCCCTTGAGGAAACAAAAACAAATATAAATTCATAGGACAACATCAAAATAAAAAGCTTCTGCACAGCAAAGAAAACTGTCAACAAAACTAAAAGGCGACCTATGGAATGGGAGAAGATATTTGCCAATGGCATATCTGATAAAGGGTTAGTATCCAAAATATATAAAGAACTTATAAAACTAAACACTGAAAACAAATAATTCAATTAAAAGTGGGCAGAAAATGTGAATAAACATTTCTCCAAAGAAGATATAAAGATGGCCAACAAACACATGAAAAAAAGCTCAGCATCACTCATCATCAGGGAAATACAAATCAAAACTACAATGAGATCTCACATCACACCTATCAGAATGGCTAAAATCAATAATACAAGAAACAACAGGTGTTGGTGAGGATGTGCAGAAATGGAAACCCTTTTGCACTGTTAGGAGAATGCAAACTGGTACAGCCAGTGTGGAAAAGAGTATAAGTTAAAAATTGTTCTACCCTCCAATCCAGCAATTGCTGGATTACCATGTATTTACCCAAAGAATACAAAAATACTAATTCAAAGGGATATATGCACCGTGATGTTTATATCAGTGTTAACTACAATAGTCAAATTATGAAAACAGGCCAAATGTCCATCGACTGATGAATGGACAAAAAAAAAAAAAAAGTGGTGTATATAGATACAATGGAATATTACTCAGCTATAAAAAATGAAATCTTTCTATTTGAGTTGACATGGATGGAGCTAGCATACATAATTCTAAGTGAAATACATCAGTCAGAGAAAGATAGATACCATATAATTTCATTCACACATGGAATCTCAGAAACAAAACAAATGAGCAAAGAGGGAAAAAGAGAGAAAGAGGCAAACCAAGAAACCAACTCTTACATATACAGACCAAACTAATGGTTGTCACAGAGGAGGAGGGTGTGGGGATGGGTTAAATAGGTTATGGGGATTAAGGAGTGCACTTGTGATGAGCCCTGGATGATGTATGGAAGTACTGAATCTCCATATTGTACATCTGAAAGTAATATTATACTGTATGTTGACTAAGTGCAATTAAATAAAAACTTTCAAAAACTAACAAACAAATAAATACCTAGGAATAAACTTAAGAAAGGAAGTGAATGAGCTGTACTCCAAAAAGTATAACACAATGATGAATGCACTTGAAGATGACACAAACGGAAAGACATCCCATACCTATGTATTAGAAAAACCAATATTGCTAAAATGTCCATACTAGCCAAAGCAATCTACAGATTCAATGCAATTCCTATTAAAATACCAGTAATATTTTTCACAGAACTAGAAAAAAAAATACTAGAGTTTGTGTGGAACTACAAAATAGCCTTAAAAGCTGTGAACGTGCTGAGCGTACACTTTCTTCCAGCACCCAAACCAGTATTGAGATTGATTCTCTATATGAAGGAATCGACTTCTATATCTCTATTACTCATGTGCAGTTTGAAGAATTAAATGCTGACCTGTTCTGTGGCACCCTGGACCCTGTAGAAAAAGCCCTTCGGGATGCCAAGCTAGACAAGTCTCAGATCCATGATATTGATCTGATGGGTGGTTCTACCCGTATCCCCAAGATTCAGAAACTTCTACAAGATTTCTTCAATGGAAAAGAACTGAATAAGAACATCAACACTGATGAGGCTGTTGTTTATGATGCAGCTGTCCAGGCAGCCATCCTTTCTGGAGACAGCATTGAAACTGCTGGAGGAGTCCTGCCTGTTCTCATCAAGCTGGTAATGGTAATACTACCATTCCTACCAAACAGACACAAACCTTCACTCCCTACTCTGACAACCAGCCTGGTGTGCTTATTCAGGTATATGAAGATGAGCATCCCATGACCAAGGATAACAACCTACTTGGCAAGTTCAAACTCACAGGCATACCTCCTGCCTCTTGTGGAGTTCCTCAGATTGAAGTCACTTTTGATACTGAGCTAATGTTATCCTCAATGTCTCTGCTGTGGATAAGAGCACAGAAAAAGAGAACACGATTACAATCACTAATGACAAGGGCCACTTGAGCAAGGAAGACATTGAGTGCATGGTCCAGGAACCTGAGAAGAACAAAGCTGAAGATGAGAAACAGCAAGGCAAGGTGTCTTCCAAGAATTTACTTGAATCTTATGCATTCAACATGAAAGTAACTGTTGAAGATGAAAAACTTCAGGCAAAATCAATGTTGAGGACAAACAGAAGATTCTTGACAAGTGCAATGAAATCATCAACTGGCTTGATAAGAACCAGACTGCAGAGAAGGAAGAATTTGAACATCAGCAAAAAGAGCTGGAGAAAGTCTGCAACCTCATCATTATCAAGCTGTACGAGAGTGCAGAGGGCATGCCAGAAGGAATTCCTAGAGGCTTCCCTGGTGGTGGAGCTCCTCCCTCTGGTGGTGCTTCCTCTTTACTCACCATTGAAGAGGTTGATTAAGCCAACCTGAGAATAGGTCTAGCATTGTTCCACACAAAATATTTGAAGGACCCAAATTTGTAGCAAATTCCATGGCAGTTTTAAAGTTGAGCTGGTATAGTAAATAAACTGGACATTCTTGATGTAGTAGAGAGGGGAGGAGCAAGATGACAGAGGAGTAGGAGACCTGGATTTCCTCTGGTCCCAGGAATTCAGCTGGATAGGGATTAAATCATTCTGAACACCTACGAACTCAACAGGAGATCAAAGAAAAGAATAGCAACAACTCTCTGAACAGAAAAGCGACCACTTTCTGGAAGGTAGGACGTGCAGAGAAGTGAATCTGAGGCGATATTCGGGAAGATAGACGGCGGGGGAGGGAGACTCCGTTGGTTGCTTCTGGCAAGTGATAGAGCAGCAGAGCACAAAATCGGAACTTTTAGAAGTCTGCTCCACTGAGGGAAGTTGCTCCAGTGGCTAAGCAGTGGGTGGAACCCTCGATGGGACAGTGTGGTCTCAGGACCCTCGGGGTCACAGAAAGACCGGGGGTGCCTGAATGCAGCAGAGCTCCCAGGTATCAGAGCAGGGATGCTGGTTGCAGAGACAGAGCCGAGGAGTGGGCTCTCAGCTCGGGGTTGCCATAAACCTTGATCCAAGGCACAGTCGGGCCAGTGCTCCTCCAGCAGGGACCCAACAAGAGGCAGATCCAGGGAGACTCCCCTTCCTCCCCCTGGAGGAGTGGCATGGGAGCGCACTGCAGAGATCTGCTGGGTTTGGAGACTCCACACTGGGTCGGGTGCCAGAGTTAGAAATGCTTGGTCACAGGCCGGGTGAGCATGGAGTGCAGCCAGAGACCAGGGAGACAGGAGTGACTGACTGCTTTTCTCTGGGGGCTCACTGAGGAGTGGGGTCCCCGAGTTCTCAGCTCCTCTGGGGTGGAGATTGGGAGGCCGCCATTTTCACTCTCGTCCTCCAAAGCTGTATGGAAATCTGGCAGGGAACAAAAGCTCCCAAGAGCAAACCCGAGCAGATTACATAGCCCGGACTGGCAAGGGCGGGGCAATTCCACCTCCGGCAAAGACATTTGGGAGCCATGGCAACAGGCTCCTCCCCCAGAAGATCAGCAAGAACAGCCAGCCAAGACAGAGTTTACCAATCAATGAGAACAGCAGAACTCCAGTGTTAGGGGAATACTGCACATAGAATTCATGGCTTTTTTCCATGATTCTTTAGTCTTTCAAAGTTAATTTCTTTTTTAACTGTCTTTTTTTTGAATTTTTCATTTTCCCTTTTTCAACCAACATCTTCTCAATTCCTTTTTAAAAAAATCTTTTTTACTTTTCATTTTTAGAGTCATAGTCTATCCCTTAATAGTAGTTACCTTATTTTTGGTATATATATATATATAAGTTGTTCTCTCTTTAAAATTTTGGGATACAGTTTCTTCTAACAGATCAAAATATACCCTAAATTTCTAGTGTATGGCTTTGTTCTAGTCTCCTGCCTGATCACATTCTCTCCATTTTTTTTTAAATCCTCGTCTTTCTTTTTTCAACTAGCTTCTTACCTTATCAAATCCTTTTATAAAATCTTTTATAATTTTCATGTTTACAGTCATATTCCATCCCTTCATTGTATCAACCCTTATTTTTGTCCATATATAAGTTTTTCTTTCTTTAAAATTCTGGGAGGCACTTTCTTCTAACAGATAAAATACACCCAAAATCTAGTATGTGGCACTGATCTATGCACCAGCCTGACCATATTTGCTCATATTCTGCTTTTTTGTTTTCTTTTGTTTTGTTTTTGTTTATTTGTTTTTATCTTTCCCTTTCTCTTTTTCTTTTCTTTTTTCTTTTTTCTTTCTTTCCCTTTCTTTCCCCCCAGTTTCAGGTCTTTTCTGATTTGTTTAGTATATATTTTCTGGTAATGTTATTACCCTGTTAGCATTTTGTTCTCTCATTCATCTATTCTCCTCTGGACAAAATGGCAAGATGGAAAAATTCACCTCAACAAAAAGAACAAGAGGCAGTACCGACTGCCAGGGACCTAATCAATATGGACATTTAGTAAGATGTCGGAACTAGAGTTGAGAATGTTGATTTTAAAGATACTAGCTGGGCTTGAAAAAAGCATGGAAGTTATTAAAGAAACCTTTTCTGGAGAAATAAAAGAACTAAAATCTAACCAAGTCAAAATCAAAAGACTATTAATGAGGTGCAATCAAAAATGGAGGCTCTAACTGCTAGGATAAATGAGGCAGAAGAGAGATTAGTGATATAGAAGACTAAATGATGGAAAATAAAGAAGCTGAGAAAAAGAGAGATAAACAACTACTGGATCATGAGGGCAGAATTAGAGAGATAAGTGATACCATAAGACAAAACAACATTAGAATAATTGGGATCCCAGAAGAAGAAGAAAGAGAGAGAGGGGCAGATGGCATATTGGAGCAAATTATAGCAGAGAACTTCCCTGATTTGGGAAAGGAAACAGGCACCAAAATCCAGGAGGCACAGAGAACCCCTCTCAAAATCAATAAAAATAGGTCAACACCCCAACATCAAATAGTAAAACTTACAAGTTTCAGAGACAAAGAGAAAATGCTGAAAGAAGCTCGGGAGAAGTGATCTGTAACCTATAATGGTAGAAACATAAGATTGGCAACAGACTTATCCACAGAGACCTGGCAGGTCAGAAAGGACTGGCATGATATATTCAGAGCACTAAATGAGAAAAATATGCAGCCAAGAATACTATATCCAGCTAGGCTGTCATTGAAAATAGAAGGAGAGATAAAAAGCTTCCAGGACAAACAAAAACTAAAGGAATTTGCAAACACAAAACGAACCCTACAAGAAATCTTGAAAGGGGTCCTCTAAGCAAAGAGAGAGCCTAAAAGCAACATAGACCAGAAAGGAACACAGACAATATACACTAACAGTCACCTTACAGGCAATACAATGGCACTAAATTCCTATCTTTCCATAGTTACCCTGAATGTAAATGGGCTAAATACCCCAATCAAAAGACACAGGCTATCAGATTGGATAAAAAACCAAGACCCATCGATATGCTGTCTGCAAGAGACTCATTTTAGACAC
>NC_138385.1:51796435-51803930 GCF_054177405.1 Leptonychotes weddellii
AAAAAAAAAGGAGAAGAAGATAGCAGGAGGGGAAGAATGAAGGGGGGGCAATCGGAGGGGGAGATGAACCATGAGAGACTATGGACTCTGAGAAATAAACTGAGGGTTCTAGAGGGGAGAGGGGTGGGTGGATAGGTTAGCCTGGTGATGGGTATTAAGGAGGGCACGTTCTGCATGGAGCACTGGGTCTTATATGCAAACAATGAATCATGGAACATTACATAAAAAACTAATGATGTAATGTATGGTGATTAACATAACATAAAAATAAAAATAAATAAATTCATAAACTGGACATTCTTGAACTTGAATGTGGAATATGTACACAGGGAAAGGAAATAAACATTGTGCTTTATAAGCACTGTATTGTTAAGTGGAAAATGCAATGTCTTAAATAAAATTGTATTTAAAATTGGTAAAAAAAAAAAACCTCTTCTAGGTTTTTTATGGTTTCGTGTCTCACATTCAGGTCTTTAGTGCATCTTGAATTTATTTTTGTATATAGTGTAAGAAAGTGGTCCAGGTTCATTCCTTTTCCTGTGGCCTGCCAAGTTTATTGAAGAGACTGTCTTTATTCTATTGGATATTCTTTCCTGCTTTGTCAAAAATTAGTTGACTATATAGTCATGGGTTCATTTCTGGGTTTTCTATTCTGTTCTATTGATCTATTTGTCTATTTTTGTGCAACTACCATACTCTTTTGATCAAGAAAGCTTTGTCATGTAAATTGAAGTCTGGATTTGTGATACCTCCAGCTTTGCTTTCCATTTTCAAGGTTGTTTTGGATATTCAGGATCTTTTGTTGTTCCATACACATTTTAGGATTGTTTGTTCTAGCTTCGTAAAAAATGTTGGTATTTTGATAAGGATTCCATTAAATATGTAGATTACTTGTGGTAGTATAGACATTTTAACAATATTTGTTTTCCAATCAATAAACATGAAATGTCTTTCCATTTCCTTGTGTCACCTCCAATTTCTTTCATCAGTGTTTTATAGTTTTCAGAGTACAGATTTTTTACCTCTTTGGTTAGGTTTATTCCAAGGTATCTTATGGGTTTTCTTCTTCTTCTCCTTCTCCTTCTCCTTCTCCTTCTCCTTCTCCTTCTTCTTCTTCTTCTTCTTCTTCTTCTTCTTCTTCTTCTTCTTTCTTTCTTCTTCTTTTCCTTCTTCTTCTTGCAACAAGATTTTTTTTTTAATTTTTAGTTTTTTTTTTCTTCTTTTAGTTTTATTTAAATTCCAGTTAGTTAACATGAAGTATAACTTTACTTTCAGGTATAGAATCTAGTGATCACTTACATTCAACAACCAGTGCTCATCACAAGTGTCCTCCTTAATACCCATCACCCATTTAACTCATCCTGCCACCCACCTCTCCTCCAGTAACTATCAGTTTGTTCTCTATAGTTGAATATTCTGTGGTTTGCTCCTTTCCCCCCATGTTCATCTATTTTATTTCTTAAATTCCACCTATGAGTGAAATCATATTGTATTTGTCTTTCTCTGCCTGTCTTATTTCACTTAATATAATAATACTCTCTAGCTCTATCCACATTGTTACAAATGGCACAATTTCATTCATTCTTATGGCTAATATTCCATTGTGTGTATGTATATATATATACATCTTCTTATTCATTTATTAGTCAATGGACACTTGGGCTCTTTCCATAATTTGGCTATTGTTGACAATGCATCTATAAATATCAGGGTGCATGTATCCTTTCGAATCTGTATTTTTTTTATCCCTTCAGTAAATACCTAGAAGTGCAATTCCTGGATCATTGGGTAGTTCTATTTTTAACTTCTTGAGGAACCTCCATACTCTTTTCCAGAGTAGCTGCAGCAGTTTGCATTCCCATCAACAGTGCACAATTTTTCCTTTTTTTTCCCGCATCCTTGCCAACTCTTGTTGTTTCTTGTGTTGTTAATTTTGGTCATTCTGACTGGTGTGAGTTGATATCTCATTGTTGTTTCGATTTGTATTTCCTGGATGATCCTAAATGTGAAACATGGAACCATAAAAATCCTAGAAGAGAAAACAGGCAGTAACCACATTGAGATCAGCAGTAGCAACTTCTTTCTGGATATGTCTCCTGAGACAAGGGAAACAATAGCAAAAATAAATTATTGGGACTACATCAAAATACAAAGCTTCTGTGCAGTGAAGGAAACAATCAACAAAACTACAAGACAGCCTTCAGAATGGAAGAAGATATTTGTTAATGACTTATTTGTTAAAGGGTTAGTATCCAAAATATATGAAGAACTTATAAAACTCAACACCCCAAAAAAACAAATAATCCAGTTAAATAATGGACTGAAGAATTCTTTAGAGCTGCATATCTAGTTTTGTAAAGATTTGTAAGATAAGGATAGTTGCTTTTTAAAAAAAATATTTAAATTCAGTTTAATTAGCACATACTCTATTATTAATTTCAGAGGTAGAATTTAGTGATTGCATACAACACCCAGTGCTCATTACTTCAAGTGCCTTCCTTAATGCCCATCACCAATTACCCCATCTCCCCACCAACTACTCCTCCAGCAACACTGTTTGTTTCCTGTAGTTAAGAGTTTCTTATGATTTGCCTGTGTTTATCTTATTTTATTTTTCCTTCTCTTCTCCTATATTCATCTCTTTTGTTTCTTAAATTCCACATATGAGTGAAATCATATGATATTTCAATTCCTTAAAAAAATGGGTTGTAACTTAAATGGCATCATAAGTTGATCCACCTATCCAATTACATTACCCTCAATTTGTTTCTTTCCCTCTGGATACATAGTTCTAACTTTAAATATTCCTGGAAGTATGGAATAACTTCTTCGAGTGTAAGAGGGGTCCTCAAAGAGAATACAAAAGATACCTTCCCCATATTCAGAGTTTCTCCCAAGATAGCCCAACATATACGTCCCAGTCAGGCAGAAAGCCAAGCCCAGTTATCCAATACAAGACAAGCAAGGAGGCAATAGCTATCTCTGAGAGAGAAAGAATCAATAACCAATAGGTCTGAATTTGGAAAGTAAGGGGTAGTGTGAAACTTAATTTTCCTCTCTCAACTGGGCACTACAGACAGAGATTTGGAAGAGCTGATTTTGATAAGAATTTTCATGCTTTGCTATCTTCTGCCAGTTTTTCCAGGATTTCCTCTGCAGGCTCTGGTATCTACCAAAGTTTCCCTTTGGCTGTTTAAGAGAATAACATAACAGTTTATAGGAAAAATCCCTCAGTCTAATCAACTCTGGGAGGAGGTCATATGGACACTTTTCTTTGAAGATAGATATAAGGGTGTCTGTAAGGCCACAAACTTAGTGGATTTTTGTTTCCTGTTGTGTAGTCTTCTCAGAGAAAAACAAAACAGATGATTATTTCAACAAGTACTCAAAGTAGGACAGAAGGGAGCAGTAGGAGTTACATCAGTCTTATAGTCCTTTGTTTTAGGTACTTCTTACATCTTTAATATTTCATTAGCCTTTTACAATGAATCTTTGTATAAAACCATTTTGAAATTTTGAGACTCTTTGGATGCCTCTGCTTGCTAGTTAAAATAAGTATTCAATTCCATTTGGGAATATTTACTTTCAAGTGCACTCTCAGATGAGATCAGGTGCATTCAGAGTGGTATGGCTGTAGACTCAATTGCACCCTCAAATGAATGATCTTGTCTAATTGGAACATTCCCCATAATGGTCATTGTGATTCTAGATTGTTTTTACTAAAAACTTGTCATTTCTATAGAAATTCACAGCTCCTGGCACCATAATTTTCAGGCATAAGATAAGCAGGTATACTGGAAGGTGGTGCACTTGAGTCTTTAGAATTTAAGGATCCAGAAAAATAATTTAAGGATCCCATTAGCTAAGCTCTTTGGTCTCTTGTAGATGAGCTAACACCTAAAAGGTATGTGCCTCTCAATTGGGTATTGTGCATGTTTTAGAGTATGCCTCATTGGATGGAGGTTTTCTTGAGGTTGACAGGTTACTTAGTATCAATCTAACCTGTTCTGTGACAAATTTATCTTAACAAAGATGTCTTTGGTTAACTGGTGAATGCTCTAACATCTCTTAAATGTTCAACCCATGCCAAACAATTTTTATGGCTTTTGGCCTCTGAGATCCCTGCTAGAAAGAGCATTTATTTATGCAAAAAAATAATAACAAGTTACATGCGTACTTTAACATAGCAGCAGGAAGCAAAATATGTTACTGTATACTGGCTAAGAGAAAGCTATGGACACCACCACCAACTTCCAGCATGGACTAAACCAGCAGGCTCCAGTAAATGGGACTGCAGACTGGAAACAGGGAAGGGATTAAAACAGCAAATCCCAGTCAATGGGGACTGTTGACTGGAATAAGGGAAAATATTCTTTTTTTTTTTTAGTTTTTTTTAAGATTTTTTTAAATTTATTTGAGAGAGAGAGTGCAGAGTGAGAGAGACCACATGAGTCGGGGTGGGGGAGAGGCAGAGGGAGAGGGAGAAGCAGACTACCCACTGAGTCAACGTGGGGCTTGATCCCATGACCCAGGAATCATGACCTGAGCCAAAGGCAGATGCTTAACTGACTGAGCCACCCTGGCACCCTTAAGGGAAAGGATTCTAATGTGGAATCATGAACTCAACCAAGGGCCAAGCACTGGTGCTCTATTAGAGACTCCTGTCAGTATAGATTGATCCATTGTCCCTGGACAAGAAAACCAATTAGATTTGCAGCTTGGATGCAAAAAGGGTGGAGCTCAGACCAAGAGGGACTTGGCAACAGTTTTCAGAAATGGCAAGGAAGATAATGAACTCAAAGGGGTTCATAAAGCACCATGCCTGTGTTTCTTGTTTTCAAATCCCATCAAAATTTTCTCTCAGATCCTGATTCTGCCACCAAATCTGTTAAAAAACAAAATTCAACTGAGTAAATTTTAAGCTCTAATTGACTTTATTAAATGATTTATGAGTCAGGCAGCATCCCATCTAGGAAGTAGAGGGAAATTCCAAAGGCTACAGAAAGAAAAAAGTTTTTAATGGCAGAACAAGGAAGTCATAAACAGACAAAAGGGTTATTTCAAGTGAGGTCACCTTCATTTGGGGACAAAAGAGTTTTACAAGGTGAATTACCTCATCTTTTTTTTTTTGGAGGGGGGTGGATTGAAAGGGCCCACATGACAGATTACCTTACTGGGGCTGATCAGTGAATTCCTAACTGATTGGTTAAGACTACCTTTCTGGGAGGTTGAAAATGCAATGAAGTTAGGTATTATTCTTGATTTGGTGCCTTGGCCTAAGTGACACCATTTTGGGCCCCTGTGTGTGTGTGTGTGTGTGTGTGTGTGTGTTAAACACAGGCAAAACTTAACTTAGGTTATTTTGCAAGACTAACTTGACCAAGGTCATTTTTTGCATATGCCTCTGGAAATCATAAAAAAAATCTTGAGCTGTTTCCCAGGCTTGCTAAGAGGTAACCACTGACCATTTCCCTATCATTTAAGAAAGTCCTATTATTATAACCAATCACTGTGAAGAATAAAGCTATTGCTTTCTCACTATACAAGCTGTTTTATAACAATATATCCCTAAGCCTCATTCCATGTTTTGGCTTGATTGCTCCCAGTTTACAAAATGTCTTTTTGATGTATGCACAATAAACTCTTACTAATTACTACTTCAGTAATTTATTGGTTTTACATTTGTTATTTCTGAATTTGATAACTCCTACTCCTGGGTATATATCTACAGGAAATGAAAACAAGATATCAAAAAGATATCTGCCTTCCCAAGTTTATTGCAGTATCATTTACAGTAGTCAAATATGGAAACAAACTGTGTCTATCAATAGAAGAATGGATAAAGAAAATATGATTTTTGATACATTTCTGCATGGATAATGGCCACAAGGGCAGTATTTCTCTTAATTAATAGACTTCTTATTGCAGTCTATGTAATCAATGTCATAAGTGACTGGAGAGCAACCTGCACTTTCATGTGGGTCAGCAGGGCATGTAGAACTATAACATTTAATGATGGGGTGATTCTGATTGGTTTTAGGAAACCAGCCCCGACCATCCTGTTGAACGCTTTGATTAGCTGCCACTATTCAGAGCAAGGGCACCTGCAGTGGATCTGTCAAAAATCCCCAGCAATAGCCAAAATATGGAAAAAGCCCAGATGAATGGGAAAAGATGTGATACACACACACACACACACACACACACACACACACACACTGGAATATTACTCAGCCATCAGAAAGAATGAAATCTTGACAATTTCAACCACATGGGTGGAACTAAAGGGTATTATGCTAAGCAAAATTAGTCAGTCAGAGAAAGACAAATACCATATGATTTCACTCATATGTGGAATTTAAGAAACAAAACAGATGAAAATAGAAAAAGAGAAGGAAAAATAAAATAAGATAAACATAAGCAAATCATAAGAGACTCTTAACTATAGGAAACAACTGAGGGTTGTTGGAGGGCTGGGGGTGGGGGGATGGGGAAATTGGGTGATGGGCATTAAGGAGGGCACTTGAAGTAATGAGGACTGGGTGTTGTATGCAACTGATTAATCACTAAATTCTACCTCTGAAACTGTTAATACACTATATGTCAACTAAATTGAATTTAAATTAAAAAATCCCTGGCAAAAAAAAGATGTGAGTGAGATATATATACATATCTATATTTATACCTATAATTCAGCCATGAGAAAGAAAGTCTGGTGTTAGAGACAATAAGGATGGATCTTAAGGGCATTATGCTTTAAAAGATAAGCCAGACAAAGAAAAACAAATATTATACAGTATCACTTATTTGTGGACTCTAAAAATAGCAGACCTCATAGAAACAGAGAGTAGAATGGTGGGGATCAAGGGCTGGTGTGTGGGAATTTGGGAGATGTTACAGTGTACAAACTTGCAACTAGAAGATAAATAAGTCCTAGAAATCTAATGCACAGCATAGTGATTATAGTCAACAATATTGCATTATCTACTTCAAAATTACTAAGTGTGAACTTTAATGTTCTCACCACAAAAAGGAAATTACAATTATGTAACATGATAGAATTGTTAGCTAATTTTAGAGTGGTAAGAATGTTGTAATATGTAAATATGTAAAATCAGTAAGTTGTACATCTCAAGGTTGTGCAGTGTTATATGTCAGTTGTATCTCAGTTAATAAATATGCAAAATAAGTAAGAATAACCAGGAAGCCTTCCAAATGAAAGTGAAAGTAAGAGAGCTATAGCTTTATGAGATAATTGAAAATATTATATAAGGTGTCAAATATTAAAACAGTGTGATACCCATGCATAAAAAGACAGATGTAGTTATTTGATTATATAGAAAATCAGTAATGGCCTCAAATACTAACTGGCATCTTAAGTCAATGGGAAAAATGGACTTTTTAATAAATTGTTTGGAGATCAGATAAACATTTCAAAACTGATAAATATGGGATTATACCTAATGGCATATACCAAATGGATCAAATATTTAAA
>NC_138385.1:51804030-51814595 GCF_054177405.1 Leptonychotes weddellii
ATGGTTCGTGTCCCCTTCCGATTTTCCCCCCTTCATTTTTCCCTTCCTACTATCTTCTTTTTTTTAAAACATATAATGTATTATTTGTTTCAGAGGTACAGGTCTGTGATTCAACAGTCTTATACAATTTGGATACTACCCCTTTATCTGATATGTAATTTGCAAATATCTTCTCCCATTCTGTCAGTTGTCTTTTGGTTTTGTTGACTGTTTCTTTTGCTGTGCAAAAACTTTTTATCTTGATGAAGTCCCAATAGTTCATTTTTGCCCTTGCTTCCCTTGCCTGTGGTGATGTTTCTAGGAAGAAGTTGCTGTGGTTGAGGTCAAAGAGGTTTCTGCCTGTGTTCTCCTGTAGGATTTTGATGGACTTCTGTCTCACATTGAGGTCTTTCAACCATTTGGAGTCTATTTTGGTGTGTGGTGTAAGGAAATGGTCCAGTTTCATTCTTCTGCATGTGGCTGTCCAATTTTCCCAACACCATTTGTTGAAGAAACTGTCTTTTTTCCATTGGACATTCTTTCCTGCTTTGTCAAAGATGAGTTGACCATAGAGTTGAGGGTCCATTTCTGGGCTCTCTATTCTGTTCCATTGATCTATGTGCCTGTTTTTGTGCCAGTACCATACTGTCTTGATGATTACAGCTTTGTAATAGAGCTACAGACACATGAAAAAGTGGTCAACATCGCTTGGTATCCGGGAAATCTAAATCAAAACCTCAATGGGATACCAACCTCACACCAGTCAGAATGGCTAAAATTAACAAGTCAGGAAACAACAGATGTTGGCGGGGATGCAGGGAAAGGGGAACCCTCTTACATCGTTTGTGGGAATGCAAGCTGGTGCAGTCACTCTGGAAAACAGTATGGAGCTTCCTCAAAAAGTTGAAAATAGAGCTACCCTACGACCCAGCAGTTGCACTGCTGGGTATTTACCCCAAAGATATTATCATTTTTTATGGTACAATTTTCTTTTTTTCTATTTTTCTTATTATTATGTTCAATTAGCCAACATATAGTATATCATTAGTTTTTGATGTAATGTTCAATGGTTCATTAGTTGTGTATAACACCCAGTGCTCATAACAACACATGCCCTCCTTAATACCCATCACAAAGTTACCCCATCTCCCCACCCCCCCTCTCTTTTATAAACCTCAGTTTATTTCCCAGAGCCCAGAGTCTTTCATGGTTTGTCTCGCTCTCTGATTTCTTCTCATTCAGACAAATTATTTTTAAAGCTTTGGAGTTGGAAGGGAACTTTCAAGTATTAACTAAAAATCCTACAAGTCACAAAAGAAAACTTGACAAATTTGAATACACAAAATAATTTTTAAAATTATGAATAACAAATAATACCATAAGCAAAGTCAAAATAAAAATAACAAACTTGGGAAAATATTTAGAATTCAGGTTACAAAAAAATTGCTACTGCATAAATATGTCCCAGAAATTAAGGAAACAGAGTGGCAACACAATAGAAAAAAACCCCAAAACCAAGAACAGACAATTCCCAGAAAAAGTACAACTGAATTTTAATCATATGTAAAAATGACTAATATTATTGACAATAAGATAATTTAAAATTAAAACTATGCAGGGGCACCTGGGTGGCTCAGTCAGTTAAGTCTGCCTTCAGCTCAGGTCACGATCCCAGGGTCCTGGGATCGAGCCCCACATCAGGCTCCCTGCTCCTTGGGGAGTCTGCTTCTCCATCTCCCTCTGCCTCTCCCCTTGCTTGTTCTCTCTCTCTGTGTGTGTGTGTGTGTGTCAAATAAATAAATAAATAAATAAATAAATAAATAAATAAAATTAAAACTATGCAGACATTTCATGCCTTACCCATCTGTTTTGGAAAGTATATAACATACTCTGTTGGCAAGGCTATTTTTTTAAGATTTTATTTATTCATTTGAGAGAAAGAGAGAAAGACAGAGACCGAGAGAGCACACCAGGGGAAGACACAGAAGGAGAGGGAGAAGTAGACTCCCCGCTGAGCTAGGAGTCCAACATGGGGCTTGATCCCTGGACCTGGACATCATGACCTGAACTAAAGGCAGACACTCAACCATCTGAGTCACCCAGGCACCCCTGGCAAGGCTATTTTGAATTAGAATTATTATGTATTGCTGGTGAGAGTCTAAAGCAGAATAATTCTTGTAGAGGACAGTTTAGTAATATGTAACAAATTACTAATTATTCTACTTTGGGGAGTTTATCTTACTTACAAAATTATATTTATATACCTACAAAATTATTTATGTGTAAGGTTATTTGATGAAACACTGTTTCTAATAGCAAAAAACTGGAAACAATCCAAGTAACCATCTGTAGAATATTGTACAGCATATACCCAAGTAATAGGATGCTCTGAAACTGTAAACTTTAAAGAAAAACTTTAAAAAATAAGAAAGTTCTCTATGTCATGACATAGAAATGTCTTCAGGATATATTAAATGAGGGAAAAAGAAAGAATGGAATTGCGCATATAAAATAGAACTTTGTATGCATAAAACGTGGGACACATAATATTCATATTCGCTTGTATTTGCATAAAACAATGTAAGAGTACAAAAGAAAATGATAAATATTGTCATCTGCTGTAGTAGAATATGGCATATGTGGGATCCAATATACAGTTTACCCTTGAATAACGTGGTTATTAGAGGTGTTGATCACTCACAGAGTCAGAAATCCACATGTAACTTTTGACTTCCCAAAAACTTAACTACTAGTAGCTGTTAACCAGAAGCCTTACCAATAACATAAAGTGTTGATTAACACATATTTTGTATGTTATTTGTATTTTATACAGTATTCTTAAAGTAAGCTAGAGAAAATAAAATGTTATTAAGAAAATCACTCATCATCAGGGAAGTACAAATCAAAACCACAATTGAATTAAACCTCACACCAGTCAGAATGACTAAAATTAACAACTCAGGAAACAGCAGATGTTGGCAAGGATGTGGATAAAGGGGAGCCCTCTTACACTGTTAGTGGAAATGCAAACTGGTGCAGGCACTGTGGAAAACCCTATGGAGGTTCCTCAAAAAGTTAAAAATAGAACCAACTTATGACCCAGCAATTGCACTACTAGGTATTTACCAAAGGATACAGACATACTGATTCAAAGGGGCACATGCACCCTGATATTTATAGCATCATTATCAATAATAGCCAAATTATGGAAAGAGCCCAAATGTCCATGGACTGATGAATGGATAAAGAAGATGTGGTGTGTTATATATATATATATATATATATATATATATATATATATATTATATTTATATATAATATAAATATTACTCAGCCATCAAAAAGAATGAAATCTTGCCATTTGCAACCACATGGATAGAACTAGAGGGTATTATGCTAAGTGAAATAAGTCATTCAGAGAAAGAAAAATTCCATATGATTTCACTTATATGTGGAATTTAAGAAACAAAACTGATAAAGACAGGGGAAGGGAAGGAAAATAAAATAAGATGAAAACAGAGGGAGGCGAACCATTAGAGACACTTAACTATAAGGAACAAACTGAGGGTTGCTGGAGGGGATGGGGTGGGAGGATAGGTAATTGGTGATGGGCATTAAGGATGGCACTTGATGTAATGAGCACTGGGTATTATATGCAACTGATGAATCACTAAATTCTGCCCCTGAAACTTATAATACAGTATATGTTACCTCAATTGAATTTAAATAAAAAAAATTAAAATTACCTACCTTGTAGGTAAAGGATCACTTGTCCTGAGCTGATTTCAGGATTTTCTCTTTACATTTGAAATCTGGAAGCTTCACTATTACATATCAAGGTGTTGACCTATTTTTATTGATTTTGAGCTGGGTTCTCTGTGCTTCCTGGTCTTGAATGCCTATTTCCTTCCCAGATTATGGAAATTCTCAGGTATAAACTGTTCAAATAAACCTTCCCCTTTCTCCCACTCCTCATCTTCTGTGATCCTTATTATCCAGATATTATTTCAGTTTGTGGAATCACTGTGTTCTCCAAGTCTCCCTTTGTGATCTAATAGTTTTCTTTCTCCTTTTCAGCTTCCTTATTTTCCATCATTTTATCTTCTATAGCACTGATTCACTCTTCTTCCTTGTTCATCTTTATTTTTATAGCCTCCACTTGGGACTGCATCCTAGTATTAGCATTTTTACTTTTGGCCTAAGTAGATTTTAGTTCTTTTATTTCTACAGTAAGGAATTCTCTAGTGCTTTCTTTGCTTTTTTCAAGCCCAACTAGTATCTTTATAATCATTATTTTAAATTCTAGTTTGGACACCTTACTCATAACCATATTGATTAAATTCCTGGCAGTGAGTACTATCTCTTGTTCCTTCTTTTGGGTTGAATTTCTCCATCTGATCATTTTATCTAGAAAATAAAAGAGGAAAAAAAGAGAAAAAACAATAACAACAACAATAAAAGAAAAAAAGAAAACAACAATGAAAACAAAACAAACAAAACATAACAAAAAACTAGATCCTGGGTGTGTTTTGGTCTGCTTGTTAAAGGAAACTAGATCCTATAATAGGGAAGAGAGAAAAACTTTATATATATATAACAATGAATTGAAACAAAAAATAAAAATATGTATGTATATATAACATATATATAAATTAAAACTTAAGAAGAAAAAAATTGAAAAAATAAGAAAATAACTGAAAAAATAATGCTAAAAGACTAAAGAACAAAAAGCAAAGAATGGTATATACCGTTTTCCTCATGAGCTGAAGTTTTGCAGCCCTCTATGATCAGTAAACTTACTGTGAGTCAGTTGTTGGTGCTGGTCTTCTGGGGAAGGGACCTGTTGGGCTGATTCTTATATGGATTTGCCCTATTGCAAATGTGCCTCCTTTGTGCAGAAGCAGGCCATGATGTAAGTGTTCCGGATTCCACTATGTGGCACTATTTTGCTCCCTGAAGGCTTTTGGTACTAATGGGCAGGATGAGTAAGGCAGTGCCCCTCTCTGTAGCCCCAGAGCTGAAAGTTTGTGTCCCCCACTCTTCAGTGAGCCTTTACACGTGTCAGAACTCTGTGTTCACCCGGCCTATAACCAAGTGTTTTTATCTCAGGCTCACACCTGAGTTTCCAAACTCCAAATTTTAAGTACTCTTGTTCTGAGGAACTGTGCTGTTCCTCCCAGGAGAGGGAGAGGTGTCTCGCCATGCTTCTGCCTTTTGCTAGACCTCTCCCAGTAAAGCAGTCCCCCGATCATGCAACAGTTTGCACTTTATGGCAACATAGAGCAGAAAGCTATCACCTAGACTCACTGTTTCAGCCAGCTTCCCTGCTCCTATGCCTGGGAACTCTGCCACACTCAGGCACTTCCCATTTTTCTTGTGACCCTGAAGATCCTGGGACCATGGTGTCACACCTGGGATTCCACCCTGCTTTGCCAACTGAGTACCTTTAAGCCAGGGATGTTCCCCACTGTAGCAGAATTCTAAAAGTTCTGATTTTGATTCCTCTGCTTGTAATACTTTGCAGTAGCTTCCTTAAGCAGGCTCCCTCCCCTCTGCTGTAATCTCAGATATATCACCTGGATTCAATCTCCACACCTACTTTCCAAAAAGTGGTCACTTTTCTACTTGTAGAATTGCAGCATTTCTTTACTGAGATCTCTGATTGATTTCTCAGGTGTTCAGAATGATTTGATAACTATCTAGCTGTGTTCAAGGGACCAGACAAACTTAGGTTTCCCTAGTGCCCCACCATCTTAACTCCTCATCTAGGATTATAAAAAAATATTATGAAAAATTTTATGTTTACATATTGGACAATGTAGAAAATGGGAATACATTCCTAGAAACATACAATCTTCCTAAACTAAGTAAGGAGGAAATAGAAAACTTGAACTATCTGATTACTAGTAATGAAATTGCAACAGTAATCAAAAAATTCCTAACAAACAAAAGTCCAGGAACAGATGGCTCTGCGGGTGAATTCTACTAAATATTTAAAGAAAGCTAATACTTATTTCTCTCAAATTATTCCAAAATATAGAAGGGAAACAAACTTTCAAATTTATTCTATTAAGTCAGTATCCCCAATACAAACAAGCAAAATAAAAAGAAAGAAAGAAAGAAAGAAAAAAAGACACTACAAAAAAAAAAAAAAGGAAAACTACAGACCAATATCTCTGATGAATATATATGCAAAAATCCTCAACAAAACCAAATTCAACAAAATATTTTTAAAAAATCATTCCCATGATTAAATGGGAATCATTTTAAGGATGTGAGGATAGTTCAATATTCAAAAATCATTTATTGTTATACATCACTCAAGAAGAAGGATAAAAACCATATGCTCATTTAAATAGATGCAGAGAAAGCATTTGACATAATACAATATCTCTCAACAAAGTGAGTTTAGAGGAAACCTACCTCAACACAATAAGGTCATACATGAAAACCCACAGTTAACATTATACTCAATGGTGAAAACTTGGGTGCCTGGGTGGCTCAGTTGGTTAAGCGACTGCCTTTGGCTCAGGTCATGATCCTGGAGTCCCAGGATCGAGTCCTGTATCAGGCTCCCTGCTCAGCAGGGAGTCTGCTTCTCCCTCTGACCCTCACCCCTCTCATGCTCTCTCTCTCATTCTCTCTCTCAAATAAATAAGTAAAATCTTAAAAAAAAGTGAAAACTTTTTCTCTAAGATCAGGAATATGACAACCACATCCACTCTCACCAGTTTTATTCAACATGAAGTCTTAGCTGCAGCAATCAGACATTAAAAAGAAATGAAAGGCATCTAAATTGGTAAAGAAAAAGTGAAACTCTCACTATTTGTAGATAACATAATTCTATACATAGAAAACTGTAAATATTTCACAAAAAACCTATTAGATGGGATAAGTTCTATAAAATTTCAAGATACAAAATTCAAGATACAAAATTAATATACAGAAATCTGTTGCATTTCTATACACTAATAACAAAATATCAGAAAGATAAATTAAGAAAACAATACCATTTACAATTACAACAAAAAGAATAAAATACCTAAGAATAAATGTAAACAATGAGGTGAAAAGCTAAACTCTGAAAATTATAAACATGAATGAAAGAAAGTGAAGATGATACAAATAGAGACATTTTATGCTCATGGATTGGAAGAATTGATATCATTAAAATGTCCATACTAATCAAAGCAACCTACACATTCAATGCAATTCCTATCAAAATACCAACATTTTCATAGAAATAGAGCAAGCAATCCTAAAGTATATATTGAACCACAAAAGACCTCCAATAGCCAAAGCAATCTTGGGAAAGGAGCAAATCTGGAGGTATCACAATCCCAGATTTCAAGATGTACTACCAATATGCAGTAATTAAAACTGTATTGTACTGACACATAAATAGACACAAACATCAATAGAACAGAATACAACCCACATCAACCCACAATTATGTGGTCAATTAATCTTGAACAAAGGAGCCAAGAATATACAATGGAGAAAAGATGGTCTTTTTCAGTAAATCATGTTGGGAAACCAATAGCTACATGTAAAAGATGAAACAACCACTTTCTTACACCATGCAGAAAAATAAATTCAAAATAGATTAAAGACCCAAATGTGAGACCTGAATCCATAAAATTCCTAGAAGAGTTACAGGCAGTAACTTCCTTGACATTGGTCATAGCAACTTCTTTCTAGATAAGTCTCCTGAGACAAGGGCAACAGAAGCAAAAATATACTACTGGGACTTCATAAAAATAAAAATCTTCTAGACAGGAAAGGAAACAATCAACAAAACTAAAAGGCAACCTACAAATGGGAGAAGGTATTTGCAAATGAAATACCTCATAAAGGGTTGGTATCCAAAATAAAGAACTATACAACTCAGCACCCAAAAAATGAATAATTCAATTAAAAAATGGGCAGAAGACATGAACAGACACTTCTCCAAAGAAGAAAACCAGATGGTCAACAGACACATGAAAAGATGCTCATCATCACTTATCATTAGGGAAATGCAAATCAAAACTACAATGACATGTCATCTCACACTTGTCAGACTGGCTAAAATCAACAACACAAGAAACAACAGGTGTTGGCAAGGATGTGGAGAAAAGGAACCCTCTTGCACTGTTGGTGGAAAGGCAAACTGGTCCCAGTCACTGTGGAAAACAGTATGGAAACTTCTCAAGAAGTTAAAAATAGAACTAACTTATGATCCAACAGTACTGGATATTTGCCCAAGGAATACAAGAACACTCATTCGAGGAAATACTTGCACCCCTGTTTATAGAAACATTATTTACCATAGCCAAGATATGGAAGCAGTCCAAATGTCTATCAATTGATGAGTGGACAGGACCCTGGGATCATGACCTGAGCTGAAGGCAGACGCTTGACGACTGAGCCACCCAGGCGCCCCTACTACATTTTTTTTAGAAGATTAAAATCCTAATTATGGACCTGAAACCATAAAACTCCAAAAAGAAAACATAGAAAGTAATCTCTTCAATATTGTTTTTAGCAACATATTTATGGATATTTCTTCTCAGACAAGGGAAAGCAAACAAAGGTAAACTACTGGGACTAAACCAACATTTAAAAAAAAACACCTTTTTTGCATAGCAAAGGAAATCATCAATGAAATAAAAAATCAATCTACTAATTGGAAGAAGATATTTGCAAATGATATATTTGGTAATGTATTAATATCCAAAATACATAAGGAAGTTATTCAAATCAACAGCAAAACAAAACAAAACAATCATTAAAAATAGGCAGAAGACCCAAATAGTCATTTTTTCAAGAAGCCAGATAGTCAATGGGCATATGAAAAGATGCTCCACATTAGTAATCCTCAGAGGTGCAAATATAAACCACCATGAGATATCCAGCCAGAATGGCTAGTATCAAAAAGACAAGAAATAATGTGTTAGTGGGGATGTAGATAAAAGGAAACCCTCATGAGCTTTTGGTGGAAATGTAAATTATTGCAAACACTGTGGAAAACAGTATGGAGGTTTCTCAAAAATTCAACAGTAAAAATACCATATGATCCAGTAATTCCTCCACTGGGTATTTACCCAAAGAAAATGAAAACACGAATTTGAAAATGTAAATGCTCTCTTATGTTTATTGCAGCATTACTTACACTAGCCAAGATATGGATGCAACTGAAGCATCCATTGATTAATGAATGGATTAAAAAAGAAGTTATATATATATATATATAAAGAAGTGATTTATACATGTATTACATTAATGTAATATTACTTAGCCATAAAAAGAATGTGATCTTGCCATTTGCAACAACATGGATGGACATAGAAGATATAACACTAAGTGAAATAAGTCAGAGAAAGACAAATAACATATGATTTCACTTATATGTGAAATCTAGGTAACAAAATAGAAGAACAAAAACAAACAAACTCTTATATACAGAGAACAAACTAATGGTTGCCAGAGGATATGTAGGTAGGGAAATGAGGGAAATGGTAAAGGAGACTAAGTGGTACAAACTTTAAGTTATAAAATAAATAAGTCATGAAAATGAAATGCACACCATAGTGAATATCCTCAATTATATTATAATAATGTATAATTACAGATGGTGTCCATACTTATAGTGAGCACTGAGTAATATATAGAAACATGAAATCAATTAAAACTGATAAAACATTGCATGTTAATTACACTTCAATTAAAAAAATAAATATGTAAAGAAGACATACTGAAAACACCATAGATAAATTAAAGTGGAATAATAAAAAAAATAGTTAAGTATTCTACAAGAAGGCAGAAAAAAATAGAGGGAATAACTTTTCTGTTCTAACAGAATGCAAAAAAATATATAAAATGGCAAACTTTAAGCTTTAAAAAGAATATCAAAATTGTATTAAATGTAAATGGTCTATAAACATCAATCAGAAGACGGAGTTTGGTAGAATAGATAAAACAACAACAACGACAACAAATTACCCAGCTATGTGCTGCTTACAAGAGTCTCACTTAAATTATAATAATGTAGGTAGGTTGGAATAAAATGATAGAAAAATGTCTGTTCATGTCTTCTGCCCATTTGTTGATTGGATCCAAATCAAAACCTCAATGAGATACCACCTCCCACCAGTCAGAATGGCTAAAATTAACAAGTCAGGAAACGACAGATGTTGGCGGGGATGCGGAGAAAGGGGAACCCTCCTACACTGTTGGTGGGAATGCAAGCTGGTGCAGCCACTCTGGAAAACTGTATGGAGGTTCCTCAAAAAGTTGAAAATAGAGCTACCATATGATCTGGCAATTGCACTACTGGGTATTTACCTCAAAGATACAAAAGTAGGGATCCGAAGGGGTACGTGCACCCCGATGTTTATAGCAGCAATGTCCACAATAGCCAAACTGTGGAAAGAGCCAAGATATCCATCGACAGATGGAACGGAGAAAGAAGATGTGGTATATATATACAATGGAATATTATGCAGCCATCAAAAGGAATGAGATCTTGCCATTTGCAACGAGGTGGATGGAACTGGAGGGTATTATGTTGAGTGAAATAAGTCAAACAGAGAAAGACATGTATC
>NC_138385.1:51815095-51915178 GCF_054177405.1 Leptonychotes weddellii
GTTATACACAAGCAACGAATCATGGAACACTACTTCAAAAACTACTGATGTAATGTATGGTGATCAACATAACATAATAAAATAAAATTTTAAAAAAGGAGAACTTCAGACCAATATCCCTGATGAATCGGGATTCCAAAATTCTCAACAAATCCTAGCTAATAGTATCCAAGAGTACATTAAAAGGATGGATGACCACCATGACCAAATGGAATTTATCCCTGGGATGCAAGGGTATTTCAGCATTCTCAAATCAATCAATGTGAGAAAACACAATAATAAGAGAAGATAGAAGAACCATATGGCCCTCTCAATTGATGCAGATAAAGCATTTGACAAAATACAACATCCTTTCCTGATTAAAACTCTTCAGAGTATAGGGATAGAGGGAACATTCCTCAAGTTCATAAAATCCATCTGTGAAAAACCCACAGAGAATATCATCCTCAATGGGGAAAAGCTGAGAGCCTTTCCCTTAAAATCAGGAACACAAGGATGCGCACTCTCACTCTTGTTCAACATAGTACTAGAAGTCCTAGCAACAGCAATCAGACAACAAAAAGAAATAAAAGTATTCAAATTGGTAAAGAAGAATTCAAACTCTCTCTTCGCAGATGACTTGATACTTTATGTGGACAATCCAAAATACTCTACCCCCAAATTACTAGAACTCATACAGCAATTCAGTAATGTGTTAAGATACAAAATCAATGCACAGAAATCAGTTGCTTTATTATACACTAACAATGCAACTGTTGAAAGAGAAATTAGAAAATCAACTCTATTTACAATAGCGCCAAAAAACATAAGATACCTCAGAATAAACCTAACCAAAGAGGTAAAGGATCTATAGGAACTACAGAACACTCATGAAAGAAATGGAAGAAGACACAAAAAGATGGAAAAACATTCCATGCTCATGGATCAGAAGAATAAATATTGTTAAAATGTCTATGCCACCCAGAGCAATCTATTCCTTCAATGCCATCCCGATCAAAATCCCAATGACAGTTTTCAAACTTCTGGAACAAACAATACTAAAATTTGTATGGAATCAGGAAAGACCCCAATTGGCCAAGGAAATCTTGAAAAAGACAAACAAAGCTGGGGGCATCACGTTGCCTGATTTCAAGCTATATTTCAATGCTGTGATCACCAAGACAGCATGGTACCAGCACAGAAACAGACATATAGACCAATGGAACAGAATAGAGAGTCCAGATATGGACCCTCAACTCTATGGTCAAATAATCTTCGACAAAGCAGGAAAAAATATGCAATGGAAAGAAGACAGTCTCTTCAATAAATGGTGCTGGGAATATTGGACAGCTATATACAGAAGAATGAAACTCGACCATTCCCAAACACCATACACAAAGATAAACTCAAAATGGATGAAAAACCTCCATGTGAGAAAGGAATCCATCAAAATCCTAGAGGAGAACATAGGCAGTAACCTCTTTGACATTGCTCACAGCAACTTCTTTCAAGGTACATCTCCAAAGGCTAGTGAAACAAAAGCAAAAATGAAGTTTTGGGAATTCATCAAGATAAAAAGTTTCTGCACAGCAAAGGAAACAGTCGACAAAACAAAGAGGCAACCCACACAATGGGAGAAGATATTTGCAAATGACACTACAAATGAAGGGCTGGTATCCAAGATCTATAAAGAACTTCTCAAACTCAACACCCAAAAAACAAATAATCAAGTCAGAAAATGGGCAGAAGACATGAACAGACACTTTTCTGAAGAAGACATACAAATGGCTAACAGATACATGAAAAAATGTTCATCATCATTACCCATCAGGGAATTTCAAATCAAAATCATATTGAGATATCACCTTACACCTGTTAGAATGGCAAAAAGTGACAAGGCAAGAAACAACAAATATTGGAGAAGTTGTGGAGAAAGGGGGACCCTCTTACACTTGGTGGGAATGCAAGGTTGTACAGCCACTTTGGAAAACAGAGTGGAGGTACCTCAAAAAATTAAAAATAGAGCCACCCTATGACCCAGCAATTACACCCCTGGGTATTTACCCCAAAGACACAGATGTGAAAAGAAGGACCATATGCACCTCAGTGTTCATAGCAGTAATGTCCGCAAGAGCCAAACTGCGGAAAGAGCCGAGATGCCTTTCAACAGATGAATGGATAAAGAACATGTGGTCCATATGTACAATGGAATATTACTCAACCATCAGAAAAGATGAATACCCAACTTTTGCATCAACATGGATGGGACTGGTAGAGATTATGTTAAGTGAAATATGTCAAGCAGAGAAAGTCAATTAGTATATGGTTTCACTTATTTGTGGAACATAAGGAATAGCATGGAGGACATTAGGAGAAGGAAGGGAAGAATGAACGGGGGGGAATAGGAGGGAGAGATGAACCATGAGAGACTATGGACTCCGAGAAACAAACTGAAGGTTTTAGAGGGGAGGAGGGGTGGGGGAATGGGTGAGCCCCGTGATTGGTATTAAGGAGGGCACGTACTGCATGGAGCACTGGGTGTTATACAAAAATAATGAATCGTGGATCAGTACATCAAAATCTAATGATGTATTGTATGGTGGCTAACATAACATAATAAAATAAAAGTAAAAAATAAAAAATAAAAGGGAAATGATGTACTTAAAAATAAATAAATAAATAAAATAAAAATGAAAAAATAAAACAGTATGGTACTGGCACAAAAATAGATACAGATCAATAGTACAGAGTAGAAATCCCAGAAATGAACCCACAGCTAATGGTCAATCAATCTTAGACAGTATGAAGTTCTCCCCAAAATTTGAAAATAGAATTACCCTATGATCGAACAAATGTACTACTAGGTATTTATCTGAAGGACACAAAAATAATAACTCAGACACATGCACTCCAGTGTTTATAGCAGCATTAACAACTGTCAAATTATGGAAAGAGCTCAAATGTACATTGACTGATGAATGGATATAATGAAATATTACTCAGCCATAAAAAAAGAATGAGTTCCTGCCATTTGCAACAATGTGGATGTGTCTAAAGTATTTTATGGCTAAGCGAAATAAGTCAGTCAGAGAAAACAAATTCCATATGATTTTGCTCACATGTGGACCTGAGGAAACAAAGCAAATGAACATGGTGGGGAAGAAAGAGGAAAACCAGGAAACAGGCTATTAACTATAGAGAAAAAAACCTGATGTTTATCAGAGTGGGGGTGGGTAGATTTGTTAAGTAGGTGATGAGGATTATGAGGTCACTTGTGCTGAGCACCAGTTGTTGTATGTAAGTGTTGGATTGGTAAATTCTACAGCTGAAACTAACATTTCACTCTACATTAACTGGAATTTAAATAAAAACTTGGAAGAAAAAAAATAATAACTGAAATCTTCCAAAATCTAGGGAATGACATAGACATACAATCCATGAATGTAATAGAACAACCTATTATTTCAATGCAAAATGAACTTCTCCAAGACACTTTAGAATGAAATTTCTAAATATTAATTAGGAAGAAATAATCCTACATGCATCTGGGGGGTAGATGTATCCTATAATGTTACCCCCATTAGGTCATCTGCAGATTTCTCAGCAGAAATTCTATAGCCAGGAAGGGCGGAATGACATATTCAAAACATTGAAAGATAAAAATTACCAATAAAGAATATTTTCAGATATGAAGGAGAAATAAAGTCTTTCCTGGAAAAGCAAAAATTGAAGGAACTCAGCAATGATAGACCTGTCTTGCAAGAAATGCTAAAAAAAATCTTAAATTGAAAATGAAAAAAACACTAATCAGTGACATAAAAATATACAAAAGTACACAACTTTTTATTGCTAAAGTGTAAACTAGTCAATCAGACATAGAAAACTATAACTCTATATTAGGATTCTATATCAACCATGCACTGTAGTATAAAGGTTAAAGGAAAACCATAGTAGTAAAATTAGCTATAGCTACTACAAAATTTCAATGATTACAGAAGAGAAAAAGAGGTGAATTATGACATCAACAATATAAAAATGAGGAGTAAAGTGCTGAAGCCATTAAAAGGGATCACCTAAAATTACCTATTAGATAGTTGCAATCACCTAAAATTACCTATTAGATAGTTAAATGTAAACTCCATAGTAAGCACAAAACAAAAAACTAGAGTATATCCACAAAAGACAAAGATGAAACAGCATACCATAATGGAAAATAAGTAATCTGCAAAAGTAACATAAACAGAGGCAAAAAGAAACAACAGAAATACAATAAAACCAAAATTCAATTAATGAAATGTCATTAATAAACCCTTACACATCAATAATTATCAAATGTAAATGAATTTAATTTTCCAACAGCAAGAACAACAAAAAGACACAGAGTGCCTGGAATGATAAAAACATAGAACCAACTATATGCCACCTACAAGAGATTAACATCACTTTATACAGATATTCAGAGACTCAACGTGATGGGATAGAGAAAAGATATTCCATGCAATGAAATCCAAAGGAAAGTAGGGTGGCTCTATTGTGATCAGAGAAAATAGATGTCAAGCAAAAAACAGCAACAAGTGCTAAGGAAGCTTATTATCTAATGATAAAAGGATCAATAAATCAAGAATATAAAACAAACAAAAATATACACACTAAACGTTGGAACACCTAAATATATTAAGCATATACTAACAGATTTGAAGGGAAAAATAAGAAATAATATAAGAAGAGTAGGACAATTTAATACCCCACATTTACTATTGGATAGATTATCCAGACAGAAAATCAACAAGTATACATGGACTTGAAAAATACAGTAGATTAAATGGATCTAATAAACATTGTTAGAACATTATTATCCAACAGCAGTACAATAAACATTATCTCAAGTACACATGGACAATTCTCAAGGATAGATCATAATAAGACAAAAAATATGTCTTAGCAAATTTAAGAAGATTAAAATCAGAGCAGATATCTTTTCTGACCATGATGGTGTGAAACTAAAAATTAACAACACAAGGAAAGATGGAAAATCTACAAATCTATGGAAACTAAATAATAAATTTTCTGAACAACAGTGGGTGAAAAAAATCGAAATATAAATGAGTATCTTGAAACAAATGAAAATGGAAACACAGTATACCAAAACCTACAAAATACTGCAAAAGCAGTTCTGAAAGGGAAGACCATAGCAATTAATGCATATGTTAAGAAATCAGAAAAAAAAAACTTTATACCTCCAGGAACTATAAAAAAAAGAACAAATTAAGACCAAAGTCAGCTGAAGGAAATAATAATGGTCAAAGTGGAAATAAATGAAATAAATACCAGAAAAAAATAATGGAAAAGAGGACTTCTGGGGAAGATGGAAGAATAGGAGGACCCTGATCTCAGTTCATCCCATGGATATAACTATATAACAAGCTATAGCAAACAACCTAGAAAAGGACCCAAATGCTGGATGAACAAACTCTGAAACTAAATGTAGAGAAAAGGCCACATCAAAAAGGGTAGGAAAGATGAGAATTTAGTAGGAACTTAAACCCTGTGGATCTGAATGCTGGAGGGAGGGAACCATAGGTGTGAAGAGGGGCAAAAAACAGACTATCACATCAGGGAGCCTGCAATGGGAAGAGGTATCCCCATTGCATTTGGCTTTGAAAATCAGAAGGGCTGAATATCATGCGTGCCTACACCAGCAGGGAATTAAAGCCTGGAACTTTAAAAATCAATGGGCTCAGCTCTGAGAGAGCCCAGAGGGCCATAGGAAGCTGAGCAACTGCCCTTAAAGGGACAGCATAGCAAACAGTTTGTGCAGATATAGCTTGGAAGCAGCAGTTTGAAAGGCACTTGGGATTTACAGGAGGGATTGTTAGTTACTAATCTCGGAGTTTGCTGAGGGACTTCTCCGGGAACAAAGGAGCTGGCAGGCAACATTTCCCTCCCTTGTCCCTCATCATAAACACACACCCACCTGTAGGAACCAGCACCACACCACCACATTCAATACCTAACTTGCTTACACCATGCCCCACCCCCTCCAGTTAAGCCTGCCTCGGCCCTGGTGCTGTGAATCCCCTCTTCCAGAACTACTCAAACCTTGCCAACACTGTATCTCCTGACCTCTGCAGAGAATACATGCACCTTGTTAAAACTAAACCTCCTGCCCATGCATGCTTGCTAAGTGGCCCCTGCCAGCCCTGGTCTCCACAGAAGCTGTGCATATCCTATAGAGGAGGACCAGTGCCACTTAGTTAAAAGTGTGCATCCAGCCCACTATTTCAAGAGCAAGAGATTTAGCTGAGATTTCTAACACAGAGAAACAGACATAGAGAGTTACACAAAATGAGGAGACAGGAATATATCACAAATGAAAGAATAGGACACCACCACAGTAAAAGACGTAAGCAAAATAGATATAAGTAAGATGCAGGATAGAAAATTTAAACTGATGATCATAAAGATACTGGAAGTGAGAAAAGAGTGGAGGACATCACTGAGACTGATAAATATATATAGAAAGCATAATAAAGAACCAATTAGAGAAGAAGGACAATAATGGGATTAAAAATACACTTGATAGAATAAATAGCAGGCTGGAAGAAGCAAAGGAATGAATTAATGAAGTAGAAGACAGAGTAATAGAAAGTAGTCAAGTGAACAAATGAGAGAAAAAAGAATTGGGCAAAATGAGAACAGACTTAAGGTTCTCAGTGACTCCATCAAATGTAGTAATATTCCCATAATAGAGATCTCAAAAGAAGAGAGAGAAAAGGGAGCAGAAATTATATGTGAAAAAAATAACAGCTAAAATCTTCCCTAATCTGGGGAGAGAAACAGAAATCCAGGTCCAGGAGGCACAGAGATCTTCTAGCAAAATCAACCAAAGAAAGTCCACACCAAAACACATAGTAATCAAAATAGAAAAAGTAGTGATAGATTAAAAAAAAAATTAAAGCAGCAAGAGAAAAAAAACAGTTACATATATGGGAAACCCAATAAGGCTATTAGCAGATTTTTCAGCAGATTTTTTCAGCAAGCCAGAAAGAATGGCATTATCTATTCATTCGCTGAAAGGGAAAAAAAAAAAAAAATCTGCAGCCAAGAACACTCTATCCAGAAAGGCTACCATTCAGAAAAGGAGAGATACAGAATTTCTCAAACAAAAACTAAGGGAGTTCATTATCTTTAACCACCTCTATGAGAAGTATTAAACTGACTCTTTGAGTGAAAAGGAATGACTGTGAGAGTATGAAAAATAGGGAACACAAAAGCATTAAAAATATTTCTGTAAAAAAATCAGTCAAGAGACTCACAAAATAAAAGTTTGTAAAATATGACACCATATTCCTAAAATGTGTATGTATGGGGGGGGGCGAGTAAAGAATGGATGCCAACTTAAGTGACCATCAATTTAATATAGACTGCTATGCAGAAGGTGTTATATACAGACCTAATGGTAGCCACAAGTTAAAACCAATAGTAGATATGCAAAGAATAGAGAGAAAGGAATCCAAGTATATAACTAATGAAAATCAGCAAACTATGAAATAGTGCAAGAAAAGAAAGGATCAAAGAAAACCTACAAAACAACCACAAAATAATTAACAACACAGTAATAAATATATATCTATCAATAATTACTTTGAATATAATGGTCTAAATGCTCCAATCGAAAGACATAGGGTGACAGAGGGGATAAAAAACAATACCCATCTTTATGCTGCCTAAAAGAGACTTATTTCAGACCTAAAGACACCTGCAGACTGAAAGTGAAAAGATGGATAAACATTTATCATGCAAATGGATGTGAAAAGAAAGCTGGGGCAGCAATACCTATATTGGACAAAATAGACATTAAGACAAAGACTGTGAGAAAAGAAAAAGAGGACACAATATAATAATAAAGGGGACAATCCAACAAGAATATATAACAATTGTAAATATGCACCCAACCTGGGAGGACCCAAATAAATAAAACTGTTTATAACAAACATAAAAGAACTAATCAACAACAATGTAATAATATTAGGGGACATTAACACTCCACTTACATTGACAAACAGATCATCAAAACAGAAAATCAACAAAACAGTGACTGAATGACACACTAGATGAGATGAATTTTTTTTAAAGATTTTATTTATTTATTTGACAGAGAGGGTGAGAGAGCACAAGCAGGGGGAGCAGGAGAAGGAAAGGGAGAAGCAGGCTCCCCGCTGAGCAGGGAGCCTGATGCGGGGCTCAATCCTGGGACTCTGGGATCATGACCTGAGCCGAAGGCAGACACTTAGCCATCTGAGCCACCCAGGCGCCCCTAGATGAGATGAATTTAACAGACATATTTAGAACATTCCATCCTGAAACAACAGAATGCTACATTTTTTTCAAGTGCACATGGAACATCCTCCAGAAGAGATCAGATACTAGGCCACAAAACAAGTCTCAAAGTATTGAAAAAGATCTGAGTCATACCATGCATCTTTTCTTATCACAATGCTATGAAACTAGAAATCAACCACAAAAAAAAAAATCTGGAAAGACCACAAATACATGGAGATTAAGTAACATGCTACAAAACAATGAATGGGTCAACCAAGAAATCAAAAAAGAAATTAAAAAAGTACATGGAAACAAATAAAAATGAAAGTACGATGGTCAGAAACTTTTGGGATGCAGCAAAAATGGTTATAGGAGGGAAGTTTATAGCAATACAGACCTACCTCAATAAGCAAGGAAAATCTCAAATAAACAACTTAAACTTATACCTAAAGGAGCTAGAAAAAGAACAACAAATGAAGCCCAGAGTCAGCAGATTGAAGGAAATAATAAAGATTAGAGCAGAAATAAATGATGTAAAAACTAAAAAACAAAACAAAAAAACACAATAGAACAGATTAATGAGACCTAAGAGTAAATTTAACCAAAGAAGTTAAAGACCTGTACTCTGAAATTCATAGAATACTGATGAAAGAAATTGAAGAGGACACAAATAAATGGATAAACATTCAATGCTCATGGAGTGAAAGAACACATAATGCTAAAATGTATAGTACCCAAAGTAATCTAGGCATTTAATGAAGTCCCTATCAAAATACCAACAACATTTTTCACAGAAGCAGAACAAATAATCCTAAAATTTGTATGGAACCACAAAAGACCCAGAATAGCCAAAATAATCTTGAAAAAGAAAAGCTAAGCTGAAGGTATGACAATTTCAGACTTCAAGTTGTATTACAAAGCCATAGTGATCAAAGCAGTATGGTATTGTCACAAAAACAGACACATAGATCAATGGAACAGAACAGATAACCTAGTAGGGCACCTGGGTGCCTCAGTTGGTTAAGTGTCCAGCTCTTGATTATGGCTCAGGTCATGATTTTGGGGTCCTGAGTTCAAGCCCCACATTGGGCTCCATGCTCAGTGGGGAACCTGCTTCTCTCCCTCTCTCTCCCTCTCCTTCTTCCCCTGCCCCTGCACATGCCCTCTTTCTCTCTCTCTCTCTCTAAATAATAAATAAATATTTAAAAACACAAAAAATAGATAACCTAGAAATAAGCACACAATTTATGGTCAATTAATCTTTGGCAAAGCAGGAAAGAATGTCCAATGGGAAAAAGACAGTCTCTTCCAAAAATGGTGTTGGGAAGACCGGTCAGCTACATGCAAAAGAGTGAAACTGGGCCACTTTGTTATACCTTACATAAAAATAAACTCCAAATGGATTAAAGACCTAAATCTGAGACCTAAAGCCATAAAAATCTTAGAAGACAACACAGGCAGTAATGTCTCTGATGTCCATTGTAGCAACATTTTTGTAGATATGTCTCTTGAGGAAAGGGAAATAAAAGTAAAAATAAACTCTTGGGACTACATCAACCTAAAATCCTTCTGCACAGTGAAGGAAACAACTAACAAAACTAAAAGGCAATCTATGGAATTGTAGAAGATATTTGCAAATGACATATCCAACAAAAGATTAGTATCCAAAATATATAAAGAACTGATACAAGTCAACAACCAAAATTGAATAATCCAATTAAAAAATAGGCAGAAGACATGAACAGTCATTTCTCCAAAGAAGACATTCATTCAGATGGCCAACAGACACACGAAAAGATGCTCAACATCACTCATCATCAGGGAAATGCAAATCAAAATTATAATGAGATATCACCTCACATTTGTCAGAATGATTAAAATAAAAAACACAATAAACAACAGGTCTTGGTGAGAATGTAGAGAAAGGGGAACCCTCTTGCACTGTTGTTGGGAATGCAAACTGGTGCATCTACTCTGGAAAACAGTATGGGGGTTCCTCAAAAAGTAAAAGATACAACTATCTTACAATCAAGTAATTGCTCTACTCAGTATTTACCCAAAAGTAGAAAAACACCAATTCAAGGTGATTCATGCACCCCAATATTTATAACAGCATTATTTACAATAGCCTAATTATGGAAGCAGCCTAAGTGTCCACTGATAGATGAATGGATAAAGAACATGTGAGATTATAATCTCACATGTTCTTTATATATATATATTTATATATAAGAATATATATATTATATATATATTATATATTATATATTCTTTATATATTCTTATATATAAATATATTTATATATTCTTTATATATATTTCTTTATATTTATTATATATATAATCTCACATATATATATCACATATATATCACACACACACATATATATATAAAATAGAATATTATTCAGCCATAAAAATAATGAAATCCTACCATTTGAAATGACACAGATGGAGCTAGAGAGTATAATATTTAGTTAAATAAGTCAGTCAGAGGAAGACAAATACCATATGATTTCACTCATGTGTAGAATTTAAGAAACAAAACAAATGAGAAAAAAAGAGAGAGAAAGAAAGAGAGAGACAAACCAAGAAACAGACTCTTAACTATGGAGAATAAACTGATGGTCACCAGTGGGCAGGTGGGTAGGGAATGGGTGAAATATGAGATGGGGATTAAGGAGTGTACTTTTTGTGATATATCACTGAGTGATATATGGAATTGCTGAATTACTGTATTGTATACCTGAAACTAATATAACACTGTATTTTAACTATACTGGAATTTTAAAAACAGAAATAGAATGTCTAAAAATATGCCAATCTTTTAAAGAACATTGATTGATATTTGAAAATAATTTTGTGTTCATGTGCCCATTTGAATCATTATTTTTATATCCTTTGGATAAATACCTAGTAGTGCAATTGCTGGATTGTAGGGTAGTTCTATTTTTAACTTTTTGAGGAACCTCCATATTCTTTTCCAGAGTGGCTGCATCAGTTTGCATTCTCACCAACAGTTTAAGAGGGTTCCCCTTTCTCCACATCCTCACCAACAATGTTTATAATAGCAATGTCCACAATTGCCAAAATGTGGAAAGAGCCCAAATGCCCATTGATGGATGAATGGATAAAGATGTGGTATATATATATACAATGGAATATTTCTCAGCCATCAAAATTAATGAAATCTTGCCATTTACAATGACATGTATGGAAGTAGAATGTATTACACTAAGAGAAATAAGTCAGTCAGAGAAAGACAAATACCGTATGATTTCATTCATATGTGGAACTTAAGAAACAAAACAGATGAACATAAGGGAAGGGAAGGAAAAATAAAATGAGATAAATACAGAGAGAGGCAAACCATAATAGACTCAACTATAGGAAACAAACAGGGTTGCTGGAGAGGAAGTGAGGGGATGGGGTAATTGGGTGATAGGCATTAAAGAGGGCACTTGATGTAATGAGCACTGTGTGTTATATGCAACTGATGAATCACTAAACTCTACCCCGAAACTAATAATACACTATATGTTAACTAACTTGAATTTAAATTTAAAAAAAAGAAAGAAAATAATTTGAAAATACTATGAAAGGAATACTGAATGTAATATAAATTTTCGCCAAATTGACATCTCCCCACTTAAATAAAATAATAAAACATTGTAGAAATTTATACTCTGGAGAGCTTTTAAATCTCACACATTTATAATAAAAAATGTGATAACTATAATAAAGCTTAAGTGAAACTGATAGAAAGAAATGAAAAAAGAAAATAAATAAAAATAAATATTAACACCAATCTTTCACAAACTATTCCCAAAAAATCGAATATAATAGAATACTTGCAAACTCATTTTATGAGGCCAATATTACCCTGATACCAAAGCCTGAGAAGAGCTCTACAAGAATAAAATACTATAGATCAATATCCATGATGAACATAAATGTAAATATTCTAAACAAACTATTAGTAAACTGAATTCAAGAACAGATTAAAAGGATTATACACCCTGACAAAGTGGGATTTATCCCTGTGATGCAAGGATGTTTCAAATTTATGCAGATCCCCCATTTGTAATACCCCACTTTAATATAATGACAGATAAAAATCATGTGATAGTCTCTGTGGATGTAGGAGAACACTTGAAAAATACATCCTTTTGTAATAAATAACCTCTACAGATTGAGTATAGAAGGAAAATACTTCACCATAAAAAAGGTCATATGACAAGTCGTTTTTCCTCTAAGTTCAAAAACAAGGCAAGGGTATCTATTCTTACCACATTTATTCAACATAATACTTGAAGTTCTACGTAGAGAAATCAGGCAAGACAAAAAACAAAAGGCACTCAAATTTTAAAGAAGTAAAATTGCCATATTATTTGCAGATTATATAATCTTGTACATTGAAATTCAAAAGACTCAACTAAGAAAATTAGACCTCATTTAATCAATGATTCAGTAAAATCACAACATATAAAACCAATGCACAGAAATCAGTTGTATTTCTATACACTAACAATGAACCATCTGAAAAAGAAATAAAACTATCTCATTCATAGTAACATCAGAAACAATAAAATAACTAGGAATAACTTTAACCAATGAAGTAAACATCTATACATTAAAAAGTACAAGAATTTGCTGAAGGAAATTGAAGATGCAAAGAAATGGAAAAATACTCATGTTTAAGGATTAGAATAGTTAATATTGTTAAAATATTCATGTACCCAAAGCCATCTGTGTTTTCAATACAATCCCTAAAAATAGATTAATGGCAGTTTTCAAAAAAACAGAAAAAACAATCCTAAAACTTGTATGAAACTAGAAAATATCCTGAAAAGCCAAGGCAATCTTTGGAAAGAAAAACACAGCAAGAGACATAATGCACCCTGATTTCAAACTATACTACAATGCTATATAATTAAAACAAAGTTTTACTGGCATAGAAACAGACACATAGACTAATGGAACAGAATAGAGATCCCAGAAGTAAACCTCTGCATATACAGTCAATTAATATTTTATTTTTTATTTTTTTACATTTATAAATTTTTATTTTTTCAATTATTATATATATATACATGTTATGTTAATCACCATACATTTCATCAATAGTTTTTTTTTTTTTTAAGATTTTATTTATTTGACAGAGAGAGACACAGCGAGAGAGGGAACACAAGCAGGGGGAGTGGGAGAGGGAGAAGCAGGCCTCCCGCCAAGCAGGGAGCCCGATGTGGGGCTCGATCCCAGGACCCCGGGATCATGACCCGAGCCGAAGGCAGACGCTTAACGACTGAGCCACCCAGGCGCCCCTCATCAATATTTTTTGATGTAGTGTTCCATGATTCATTGTTTGCTTATAACACCCAGTGCTCCATTCAGTACGTGCCCTCTTTAATACCCACCACCAAGCTAACCCATCCCCCCAACCGCTCCCCTCTAGAACCCTCAGTTTGTTTCTCAGAGTCCATAGTCTCTCATGGTTCTTCTACCCCTCCGATTTCTCCCCCTTTATTTTCCCCTTCCTGCTATATTTTATAAGGAAGCCAAGAACATTGAATAGGTAAAAGATATTCTCTTCAAAAATGGTGTAGGGAATACTGCATAACCACAAGCAAGGAATGACATTGGATCTTTATCTTACACCACTCACAAAAAATAACTAAATGGATCAAACTAAAACGTAAGTCTTGAAACCATAGAACTCCTAGAAGAAAACAGGGAAAAGATTTTACCAACATTGTTCTTGGAAATGACTTTTTTTAAAATATGACACCAAATGCACACAAAAACACAAATCAATATATGGGGTTAAATACACTTTAAGATCTTCTGTACTACAAGAGAAACAATCAACAAAATGAAAAGATAACCTCTGGAATGGGAGAAAATATTTGCAAATCATGTATTGGGTAAGGGGTTAATACCTAAAATTTATAAAGATTTATATTTCATAACAACAGCATCATCAAAAACCATTCTGACTTAAAAAAGGACAGAGGAACTAAATAGACATATTTTTAAATAGAAGGCATCCAAATTGCCAACAAGGTGCATAAAAAGGTACTCAAAATCACTAATCATCAAAATAATGCAAATAAAAAACCACAAGGAGATATCACCTCACAACTGTTAGAATGGCTACCATCCAAAAGAGAAGAGATCATAAGTGTTGGTGAGGATGTGGAGGAACAGAAATTTTCATTTATTGCTGGTGAAATGCAAAATGGTACAGCCACTTTGGAAGAGAGTTTGAAGATTTCTCACAAAACTTAATACACTTTTTTTTTTTTACATTATATGTTAAAAAAAAAGAAGCTAGTAGGAAGGGAAAAATGAAGGGGGGGGGAATCGGAGGGGGAGACGAACCATGAGAGACTGTGGACTCTGAGACACAAACTGAGGGTTCTAGAGGGGAGGGGGATGGGGGGATGGGTTAGCCTGGTGATGGGTGTTAAAGAGGGCATGTATTGAATGGAGCACTGGGTGTTATACACACTCTTATCATAGGATCCAGCAGTTGTACTCTTCGGTATTTTCTCCAATGAGTTAAAAATTTATGCCCACACAAAAACCTGCCCATGGTTTTTATAGCAGTTTTATTAATAATTAACAAAACTTGGAAGCAAGCAAGATGTCCTTCAGTAGGTGAATGTGCATATAACCTGTGGTACCTCTAGATAATGGAATATTATTCAATGCTAAAGTAAACGAGTTTTAAAAACCTTAAATGCATATTACCAAGTGAAAGAAGCTAATCTGAAAAGACTATATACTATATGATTCCAACAGTATGACGATTTAGAAAATGTAAAATTATGGAGACAGTGAAAAGATTAGTGTTTGTTGGGGGGTGGGGTGGAAGAGAGAAATGAATAGGCAAAGTATAGAGAATAGGGCAGTGAAACTATTCTCTATGATAGTACTGCTGTGGGCACATGCCATTATATATTTGTATATATAAACCCATAGAATGTACAAAACAAAGAGTAAACCCTAACGAAAAGTCTTGATCCTGGGTGATACTGATGTGTCAATGTAAATGCATCATTTTAAACAAATTAACCACTCTGTTGTGGAATATTGGTAGTAAATGAGGCTTTGTGAGTTTGTGGGCAAGGTTATAAGGAAGCAGTATTTTCAACCAAATTTTGTTATGAACATAAGATGGTACATAAAGCAATTTGTTTTTAAAAACCACAAAAATGTTATTTGAATAAATTTACATCTATTCCTGACTAAAAACTAAGCAAAACAAATTTTAGTATTTCCCCCATAAGCAAGTATTATATTCAATATTAAAATACTAGAAATATTTAAATTAAATTTATTATGAAGACACTACCACACTTCTATAACATAATTCTGGAATTGGAAGACTATGATAGTTATGGTGTTGTAATTCTCAGATCTCCCTTTAAGATAACTTGCTGGGAGGAGCAGAGTTGATTAAGCCTTCAGGTCATGCAACTTTGGATCTCCGGTGGCACTGTCACTGAGGCCATTCTTCTGATCTGTTCCCAGGCAATTATTTAGCACAGTAGTGTTACTAAAACTGAGCTATTCTTGTTTGGTGTGTGACTGTAATAATGGTCTATATCGCTAAAAGATCACTCATTAGCCTTCTCCTTCTCTCCTTTCATAGGTGTTTCCCCCAATAAATCTGCTGAACAATTAATTCAGACTTGGTATCTGCTTCTCAAAGGACCTGAACTGATACACAACCAATCTAATTAAACAAGTGGATGAAATAAAAGGTGTACAAATTGGATTTAGCCAAGAAAAAATAATAAACATTTCCATGTCAAGAATGTACAAAAATGATCATAGTGGCTTTCTTTGTATTTGTCAAAAACAGAAAACAAAATGTCTGTGAACAAGTGAATAGGCCATTTATGGTATGGGAATAAAGTGCTTTATATAGGCAACCATATATGAATATTAATTCATTATATTGATGAAAAGAAACCAGACAAAGGTAGAGTTCCTACTGCATGCTTTTATTTATGTAAAATTCTAGGAAATGCAAAATAATCTGTAGTGACAGAAAACAGAGCAGTAGTTGCCTGAGACAGTGGTAGAGAGAGTGATGGATTACAAAATAACATAAGGAGATCTTTGAGGTGCTTGAAATGTTATCTTGATTTTCATGATGGCTTCATGGATTTATACATTTCAAATCTCATCAATGTTTATAATTTACACATTGTACATAATTTATACCCAAAAATTAAAAACAAAAATAGTATGCATGTCAGAAAGATAAAGTCATTGCTAGTTTTTAAAGAACAATCTAAAAAAATAAATAGGCCAAAGGTATCATAAAGAGTAATGTGGAAGATTATGAAAAAATTTATTTTATCTTCTGTAATTAAAACATATAAAATGAAATAGAGATGCTGCATAACAATGATACTCTGAGCAAACATATCAATCTTTATTCTCACTTCAGATCAATATAATAAATATATAACAAAACTGGAAAACAAGAAAGGGTGCAATTAGCAGGTCACATATACTGAGGCATTTCTTAGAAATAAAAACATATTGAATTAGACTGACAAGAGCAGATAAAAGCATACTTCAAAACACAGACATGGAAAGAAATATTGCAAAGGTAAGCAGATCCTGAAAATATCTAAAGCCAGAGAGACTTACTTCAAAGTCAGAGGAAAACTAAAGTATTAGGGTGCTTAATTAAAGTAAGATGGGCTAGGGGTGCCTGGGTGGCTCATTTGGTTGAACATCTGCCTGCAGCTCAGGTCATGATCCCAAGGTCCTGGGATCAAGCCCCATTTCAGCCTCCCTGCTCAGTGGGGAGCCTGTTTCTCCCTCTCTCTCACTGTGTCTCTCTCAAATAAACAAATAAAATCTTAAGAAAATAAAGTAAGATGGGCTAGTTGCATTCCCCATTTTATCTCTCTAACTTATACTGACTAAGAGGTAGTTTACCCCCAAGTTAAAAGCTATAAAATGACTTTTTAAAGGAGGTGATTAATTTACCAGAGAAGAGCTTTTGATTTCATGTAGAAATTTGGAGAACAATTAAGAAAGACCATAAAATAATTCTGGACACTTAAAATATCCAAATAGAAAAGTGGTGTAATACTGCCTGAAATAGAAACCATGTTATCCACCTGCAGAAAATAATAAATTAAACCTACATATTTTGGTAATTGGTAGGTCCTTGGATTGTCAGCCTACTTTATTCCCATATATAATAAATTAACATGCTCCAGCCATTCATATAGACCCCACAATCAGGCCACTAATCCAGGGTAGTGGCCTGTTGGGGAGAGAGGAAGACACGACTGCATGGAAAGTCCATAAAATCTACCTACAAAAAAGAATCTAGGGGTGCCAGGGTGGCTCAGTCAGTTATATGTCTGACTCTTGATTTTGGCTCAGGTCATCATCTCAGGTTCATGAGATCAAGACCCACATTGGACATTGTGGTCAGCAGGGAGCGTGTTTGAGACTCTCTCTCCCTCTCCCTCTGCCCCCCCTCAAAAATAAAATAAATAAATCTTTTAAAAAATCTATTTCTTCATAAATATGAACAGATAACAAAAGTTAGTCTGATAGGGAAGGTAAACAAAAAAAATAAAAAGATGAATAATGAGTGCAAATATACATATAAGAAAGTGCAATAATTCAGGAAATTATATGCTTTCCCAAAGAGTTCTGAAAGAATAATGAATCCAAAACATAAGAACAGAGGGATATGTGTAATTAATAATAAAAAAGTGAGAATTAACTTTGCTAATTAAAAATGTTATTACAATGAGTCATCCAGAAAATCAAAGAGGACATCAAAAATACATGGAGACAAATGAAAATGAAAACACAATGGTCCAAAATCTTTGGAATGCAGCAAAAGATGTTCTAAGAGGGAAGAATATAGCAATACAGTCCTACCTCAAGAAATAAGAAAAAACTCAAATAAACAACCTAACCTTACACTTAAATAAGCTAGAAAAAAAGAACAAAGCCCAAAACCAGTAGAAGGAAGGAAATAATACAGATTAGAGAAAAACTGAAAAAAAGCCACTAAAAAAGGCAATAGAATAGTTCAATGAAACCAGGAGCTGGTTCTTTGAAAAGGTCAACAAAATTGATCTTTTCTAGATTGAAAATTGATCTTGATCTAGAGCCAGACTCATGAGAGAGAGAGAGGACTCAAATAAATAAAATCAGAAATGAAAAAGAAGTAACATCTCACAACACAGAAATACAAATGATTATAAGAGAATGTTATGAAAAAAATATTACAACAAACTGAATAATCTACAAGAAATTGATAAATTCCTGGAAACATATAACCTTCCAAAACTGAATCAGGAAGAAAGAGAAAATTTGAGCAGACTCATTACTAGCAATGAAATTGAATCAGTAAACAAACAAACAAACTCCCAACAAACAAAAGCCCAGGACCAGATGGTTTCACAGATGAACTTTTCCAAACATTTAAAGAAGAGTTAATATCTATTTCATTTTATGAAGCTAGAATTACCCTAATACCAAAACCAGATAAACACACACACACACACACACACACACACACACAATACTACAGGCCAAATCTCTGATGAACATAGATGCAAAAACCATCAACAAAATATTAGCAAATCAAATCCAACAAGACATTAAAAAAATCTTTCACCACGATCAAATAGGATTTATTTCTGGGACACAAGCGTGTTTCAATAGTCACAAATCAAACAACATGATACACCACATCAACAAGAAGAAAAATAAAGGCCATATGATCATTTCAATAAATGCAGAAAAAGCATTTGACAAATTACTGATATTCAATTGTGATAAAAACTCTCAAAAAAGTACATTTACAGGGAACATACCACAACATAATAAAGACCATATATGAGAAAAACACATTTAACATCATCTTTAATGGGGAAAAACTGAGAGCTTTTCCCCTAATATCAGGAACAAGACAAGGATGTCCGCTCTCTCCACTTTTGTTCAACATAGTACTGAAACCCTAGCCACAGCAATCAGACAAGAAAAAAGAATGTTTAAAAGGCATTCATATTGTAAGGAGGAAGTAAAACTTTCACTGTTTTCAGATGACTTGACACTCTATACAGAAAATCCTAAAAACTCCACCAAAAAACTCCTAGAACTTATAAATGAGTTCAGTAAAAGCTCAGGATACAAAACCAATGTACATAAATCTGTTGCAATTCTATACACTAATAGTGAAGCAGCCAAAAGATAAATTAAGAAAACAGTCTCATTTACAATTGCACAAAAAGAATAAAATACCTAAGAATAAATTTAACCAAGGAGGTGAAAGACTTGAACTCTGAAAACTATAAAACATTGATGAAAAAATTGAAGATGACACCAACAAATGGAAAGACATTCCATGATCATGGATTGGGGGAACTAATATCATCAAAATGTCCATATTATCCAAAGTAATCTACACATTTATTGCAATCCCTATCAAAACACCAAATGCCATTGGTAGAAAGCATAGAAAGAATAAATTCAATGTGTAAGTGAAATGATATGATATTTGTATTTCTCTAACTGAATTATTTCACTTAGCATTATACCCCTCAGAAAGACTAATCCTAGGGGTGCCTGGGTGGCTCAGTCGGTTGAGAGGCTGCCTTCGGCCCAGGTCATGATCCCAGGGTCCTGGGATCGAGTCCCACATCAGGCTCCTTGCTAGGCAGGAAACCTGCTTCTCCCTCTCTCCCTCTGCTTGTGCTCTCTCTGTCAAATAAATAAAATCTTTAAAAAAAAAAAAAAAGACTAATCCTAAAATTTATATGGAACCACAAAAGACCCCAAATAGTCAAAGCAATCTTGAAAAAGAAAAAAAAAAAAACTAGAGGTATCACAATTTCAGATTTCAAGATATACTACAAACATTCAGTAATCAAAAACTATGGTGCTGGCACAAAAGTAGACACATTAAATCAGTGGAACAGAATAGAGAGTCCAGAAATAAACCCATGAGTGTATGGTCAATTAATCTACAACAAAAGAAGCATGAATACACAATCAGAAAAAGACTGTGTCTTCAACAAATGGTGTTGGGAAAACTGGACAGCCACATGCAAAAGAATAAAACTGGACCATTGTCTTACACTATGCAATAATAAACTCCAAATGGATTACAAACCTATATGTGAAACCTGAAACCATAAAATTCTTAGAAGAAAACATATGCTGTAGTATCTTTAGACATCAGCCATGGAGGCATTTTTGTAGATATGTCTCCTTTGGCAGGGGAAACAAAAGCAAAACTGAAATATTCAGACTACACCAAAATGAAAGGCTTTTACACAGTGAAAGAAGTCATCAATTAAAAAAAGATGATTCACTGAAATAGAGAGGATACTTACAAATGATATATCTGATAAGGGGTTAAAATCCAAAATATATAAAGAAATTTTATAACTCAATACCAAATGCCCTCCCCAAATAATCCAATTAAAAAATGTGCAGGGGGTGCCTGGGTGGCTCAGTTGGTTAAGCCTCTGCTTTGGCTCAGGTCATGATCCTGGGTTCCTGGGACTGAGTCCTGCATCAGCAGGGTGTCTGCTTATCCCTCTCCCTTTACCCCTCCCCTCCCTCCTTGCTCTTTCTCTCTCACTCTCTCTCTGAAACAAATAAAATCTTTTTTAAAAATTAAAAAAAATAAAATAAAAAATGTGCAGAAAACATGAAGAGACATTTCTCCAAAGAAGACATATGGATACATGAAAAGATGTTCACTATAATTAATCATCAGGAAATGCAAGTCAAAACCACAATGAGCTACTAGCTCAGAACTGTCCAAATGGCTCTAATCAAAAACAGAAAATACAAGTGTTGACAAGAATGTGAAGATAAAGGAACACTCTTGCACTGTTGCTTGGAATGCAAACTGGTGCAGCCACTGTGGAAAACAGTATGGAGGTTTCTCAAAAAAAAAAAAAAAAAGAATTACCATATGATCCAGTAATTCCACAGGTGGGTATTTACCTAAGAAAATGAAAACACTTATTTGAAAAGATATATGCACCCCTATATTTATTACAGCATTATTTACAATAGCCAAGATATGGAAGCAAGCCAACTGTCCAATGATAAGTGAACAGATAAAGAAGATATGATACACACACACAATGGAATATTAGTCATAAAAAATGAATGAAATCTTGCCATTTGCAACACCATGGATGGATTCTAGAGGGTAAAACGCTAAGTGAAATAAGTCAGAGAGGGCGCCTGGGTGGCTCAGTTGGTTAAGCGACTGCCTTCAGCTCAGGTCATGATCCTGGAGTCCCGGGATCGAGTCCCACATCGGGCTCCCCGCTCAGCGGGGGGTCTGCTTCTCCCTCTGATCCCCTTCCCTCTCGTGCTCTCTGTCTCTCATTCTCTCTCTCTCTCTCAAATAAGTAAATAAAATCTTTAAAAAAAAAACAAAAGACAAGAGATAACACATGTTGGTGAAGATGTAAGAGAGGGTAAATCCTTGTGCACTCTCCATGAGAATGTGAATTGTTGAAGTTACTGTGGAAAACACTATGGAGTTTCTTTAAAAAAAAAAATAAAAACAAAACTACAATGTGGTCCAGAAATTCCACTAGTAGGTACTTACCCAAAGAAAATTAAAGCACTAAACTGAAAAAGTAAATGCACTCCCATGTTCATTGTGGCATTATTTACAATAGCCAAAAAATGTAAAGAATGAAATCTTGCCTTTTTTTTGACAGCATGGATGGTTATTGAAGACATTATCCTAAGTAAAATAAATCAGACAGAAATAAATGCTATATGAATTCACATATGTGAAATATAAAACAAACAAAACAAAACTGAATTCATGGATATAGAGAACAGAATGGTGGTTGCTTGAGATAAAGGGATGGGGTGAGTGAATTGGGTAAAGAAGTCAAAATTTAAAAGAAATTCCAGTTATAAAATAAATATCATGGGGATGTGATGTACAGCATGGGGTCTATAGTTAATACTGTATTCCATATTTGAATGTAGCTAGGATATTGGTTATTGAAAGTTCTCACCACAAGAAAAAAACTGTAACTATGTATGGTGATGAATGTTATCTGTTCTGATTGTGATGATCATTCTGCAATATATACAATATTGAATCATTATATTGTACATTTAAAACTAATATGTTATGTCATTATATCTGCATAAAATTAAAGAGCTAATGAAATTTTTCTAAAAAGAAATGGAACATTAAAAGAAGGGTTAAAACTTCAAAAAGGAAAGCAAACTGTTTGACTTGTTAAAAAATAAAGATATATATAATAAATCTGATAATTTAAATTTAAATGCTTTAAGTTAAAATTAAATTTAAAACACCATCTAATATGTCACTTAATGTATGAAGAGGAAATAGTTAAGCCAAAATTTTAAAAGGAGGATAATAAACCTATATTTACTTGAAGTGCACTGTGATTTACTAACAGTGCACTGTGATAAGAGACATATGTATATTATAACATCTAGAGTAAACAATAAGGAGGGCACGTGTTGTAATGAGCAAATAATGGGTGTTATACACAAATAATGAATCACTGAACACTACATAAAAAACTAATGATGTACTTTATGGTGACTAACATAACATAATAAAAAAAAAGAAAATATACAAAGTGACATGTTCTGAAACACCATAAATAAATCAAGGTGAAATAGTTTGAAAATGTTCAAAAATCCAGTCGTAAAGACAGCAGAGTAAGAGGATGATGAGCTCACCTTTTCCCATTGAAACACCAAGACAACAGCTATATCTATGCAACTAACTCTGAAAACAACATGAAGCCTGACAGAACAAATCTTCTACAGCTAGTCATAAAGAGAAAGCCACATTAAAAATGGTAGGAGGGGTAGGCATGCAGTTAGGAATGAAACCCCTGGCATGATTAACCACAAATGGAAGGGACATCATAAGAACAGAGAAGTGAAAAGATCAGACCCCACACTGGGCATCCCTGGCACTGAGGACCTGCACTGGGAAGACAAGTCCTTATAATGTTGGGCTTTGTAAAACAGCAAAGCTTAACTCTGGGAACTTTAAAAATCAGTAGAGTTTGACAAAATACAGCATCCACTGTTCATAAAAACCCTCAACAAACTAGGGAGAGAGGGAACATATCTCAACATCATAAAGGCCACATAACAAAGACCCATAACTAATATCATTCTCAATGGGGAAATACTGAGAGCTTTTCATCTACAGTCAGGAACAAGACAAGGATGTTCACTCTCATCATTGTTATTTAAAATCATACTAGAAGTCCTAGCCTCAGCAGACAACAAAAAGAAATAAAAGGCATCCAAAATGGCAAAAAAGAAGTTAAACATTGACTATTCACAGATGACATGATACTCTATGTAGAAAACCTGAAAGACTCCACCAAAAAAATTGCTAGGACTGATACATGAATTTGGCAAATATGCAAGATATAAAATCAATGTACAGAAATTTGTTGCATTTCTATACACCAATAATGAAACAGCAGAAAAAGAAATCAAGAAATTGATCCCATTTATATCTGCACCAAAAACTCTAAGATACCCAGGAAAAAACTTAATCAAAGAGGTAAAATATCTGTACACTGAAAACTATAGAACACTTATGAAAGAAAATGAAGATGGCACACAGAAATGGAGAAACATTCCATTCTCATGGATTGGAAGAACAAATACTGTTAAAACGTCTATACTACCCAAAGCAATCTACACATTTAATGCAATCCCTATCAAAATACTACCAGCATTTTGCACAGAGCTAGAACAAACAATCCTAAAATTTGGATGGAACCAAAAAGACCTTGAATAGCCAAAGCAATCTTGAAAAAGAAAGCTGGAAGCACCACAGTTATGGACTTCAAGTTATATCACAAAGCTGTAGAGATCAAGACAGTATGGTACTGGAACAAAAACTGACACATAGATCAATGGAACAGAATGGAAAACCCAGAAATGGACCCACAAATATAAAGTTCAATTAGGTAATTAATTTAATTAGTTAAGTAGATTAGTTAATTTTTGACAAAGCAGGAAATAATATCCAATGGAAAAAAGACAGTCTTTTCAACAAATGGTGTTGGGAAAACTGGACAGCAACATGCAAAAGAATAAAAGTGAACCACTTTCTTACACCATACACAAAAATAAATTCGAAATGGATGAAAGACCAAAATGTCAGACAGGAAACCATCAAAATCCTAGAGGACAACACAGGCAGCAACACCTTTGACCTTGGCCATAACAAATTCTTACCAGACATGTCTCCTGAGGCATGGGAAACAAAAGCAAAAATGAACTATTGGGATTTCATTAAGATAAAAAGCTTCTGCCTGGTGAAGGAAACAATCAACAAAACTAAAAGGCAAACTTTGGCATAAGGGAAGATATTTGGAAATGGCATATTGGATAAAGGGTTAGTATCCAAAGTCTATAAAGAAGTTATCAAACTCAACAACCCAAAAATAAATAATACAGTTAAGAAATGGGCAGAAGATATGAGTAGACATTTTTTCCAAAGAAGTCATACAGATGGCCAACAGACGCATGAAAAGATGCTCAACATCACTCATCATCAGGGAAATACAAATCAAAACCATACCTCATCAAGAAACAATGAGGTATCACCTCATACCTATCAGAATGGCTAAAATCAACAACACAAGAAACAACAGTTGTTGGCGAGGATGTGGAAAAACAGAAACCCTCTTCCCTTGTTGGGAATCCAAACTGGTATACCACTCTGGAAAACAGTATGGAGGTTTCTCAAAAATTAAAAATACGACTTCCGTATGATCCAGCACTTGCACTATGAGGTATTTACTCAACAAATCCTAAAATACTGACTCAAAGGGACATATGCTACCTGATGTTTATAGCAGGATTATCAACAATAGCCAAATTATAGAAACAGCCCATGTCCATTGACTGTGTCATATACATCTACAGTGGTATTTTACTCAGCCATAAAAAGAATGAAATCTTGCCATTTGCAATGACATGGATGGAATTAGAGAATATTATGCTAAGTGAAATAAGTCAGTCAGAAAAAGACAAATACCATATGATTTTACTCATATGTGTAATTTAAGAAACAAAACAAGCAAAGGGGGAAAAAAGAGAGGCAAACCAAGAAACAAACTCTTAACTATAAAGAACAAATGGTGGGTACCAGAGGGGAGGTTGGTGGGGAGATGGTTTAAATAGGTGATGGGGATTAAGGAGTGCAGTTGTTGTGATGAGCACCAGGTATTGTATGGAATTGTTGAATCATTATATTGTACACTTGAAACTAATATTACACTGTATTTTAAGTAACCAGAAATTAAATAAAACTAACTGCATAAAAATTAGATAAACAACATAAAAATATAAAATAAAACACTTCAAAAATGAAAAAAAATAAAGTCAGTGAAGTAAGCTTGTGGTTACAAGGGTTAGTTTTCAAATCTAGGTCCACACTTTGAGAAACATTCAGGGAGAGTTTAATTAATAGCTTTGTTTCTTCCTCACCATCTGGTCTTTCCTTACCTTTTTGAAATTTATTCCAGAGAGGATGGGCCAGAGGGCATGGAGTTTACATGAAGGCATTGTTCTCTCACTGCTAACACACCATAAGTTTCTGATATAAAATTTGGTTGCCAGGTTACTGCTCATAAACTGGAAGCAGATATTTATTTTCACATACAAGGAGCCTTTGCCATTGCCAGGTTTTGCAGACAATTCTCAAAATTCTGAAAGCTTGGAGTGAATTTGAAAATAATTCTGAATTCTCAAAAGAGGGTGAGACAGGTGTGCTCCCTCCAACCTCTGTACCATACTAAAACAAATCTAAAATACCATTAAATGATGAAAAAGATGATGGGCATTTAGATTAACCAGCAATGCCCAGAAAAATTTAAGATGAGTTAGGCTATGTAATCAAGACATCTTTAAACATTATAGTTAGACAAATAAATGATTTAAATATGCTGAAAATTTATTTGGGAAAATAACCCAGGAGGTTGATAAGGTCTCTTTCCTGAGACCTTGTCTTGGGAGCTTGCAAAAACATATAATTTAAGTAACTGATGATATTAACTACAAGAATCTAAATGAAGTGTCCTTGTAAGTTAGGAAATTCAAGGAAGATTTTTTGAAGTACAACTACTGAAACACAGACAGTATACTCTTCCAAGCCATTACCTGTTAAATTGTGTGAAACACGTGATGCTTGTGTTCAGACGTCATCTCTCACTATACCTGTTCCTTACTGCCAAGATGATATAGAAGGTTTAAAGATTTATCCTGATGTTTCATATTATTTTGAATTTTCTAAAGAAAAGATTGTATCTGAGAATGAAGAACAAAATGAGGGGATTTCAAGAAGAATAATAAGCACCTAAATTATCCCAATGAATCAGAAAGTGTGTCTCAAATTCAACTGAGGGTCATTGGACAATATCCCAGGTGCTTGTGGTGAGACATCCCATTCACAGGTGAATCAATGAGCTGAAAGTTCATTTTCCACTTTTCCGTTTAGTAGAATCAGTAAGCTTCTAAGCAGAGCTGTAGGAAAAGTGTTATCCAGCCCTCTACAACAACCAAAGCATGTAGCTGGTGATGTGAAAATTTCGCATACCTCATGTCAACTATGGAACAGGAATGGAAGAAGAGTTGCAAACCTAACATAAAACTCATCTTAAAACAGGGGTGTTTGTGAGCCTTACAGAACCAGATTTATAACCTCCATTAAGAGCTTCAAAGAGGACATATTCACCCCAATAATACATTCCCAAACTCAACTTTTATCAACTGTTTTCAGAAATCCAGCATCATCATCACCTTGTTATTGCCTTAAGACTACTTGTAATGCAGCTTTTCCAATTACATCATTTCAAGCAAAGCTCTCTCTTCTAATACCTGAATCTTTTAAATATTATGAATTGATACTAGATGATCTATTCCCACAAAGTGAAGATCAGGAGATGCCTCCACTTTTATCTCCTACTCCAGTTACTTCATCTAGAATTCAATCAAGTGCTGTAATTGATGATCTAATTGACTCTGCTTCACTTGTACAATAACCAAAATCTTTAGTTTTTCAAGATGTGAGATCTTAATTAACAAAACCACAAAGACTTTTTGTTGCAAAATCACCAAGATCTTCATTTCTATCAAGATCAAGTTCTTCACTTCTCCCACCATTATGATATTTGATTTCAACAACATCAAGATATTCATTTACACCATTGCCAAGATCTTTAACTCCACAAACACTACAAAGTTCATTTCCATTTCATCAATATCTTTAGGTCCACAAACATCAATATCTTTCAATCCATCACCAAGATATCCAGTGGCCTAATTGTCAAGATGCTTAGATAGATAGCCATCAAGATTTTCAGTTGCACAGTTGCCAAAATCTTCAGTTGCACAACCAGCAGGACATTTTATTCAACCACAAAAAAATCACCAAGTTTGAATTCAACAAAATCTTCCAGCCTACAGTCAGGGTTTTCTTTTCTACAATCACCAATTTTTATTTAAAGTCCGTGGGTTCTATCAGTATCTTAATCTTCATTAGTTCCGGTTTGTCCTGGTTTAAAGTAATTTCCTCCATCAACCTTGCCAAAAATCAATAAAGCAAGGAGAGCCTTGATGGAAGCAATAAGAACAGGTGTTCTATGCAAAACTAAAGAATGATGTGTACCCAAAGTCAAAATAGAGATTACTAAAAATGAAGCCAATAGTACTCTAATCCATCATAAAGCTATGGAATATAGTTATGGTAAATCAGGCAGTGAAGCTGTTTGGATGGAGTAAAAGTAAAATAAACTCAACTAAGGTAAAAAATGAATGCCTATTGGGGCACATGGGCAGCTCAGTCAGTTACGGTCCACCTCTTGATTTTGGCTCAGGTCATGATCTCAGGAGCCTGGGATTGAGCCTTATGTCAGGCTCCAGGCTCAGTGGGGGTCTGCTTGAGGATTCTCTCCCTCTCCCTCTGCCCCCACTGCTCACTCTCACTCTCTAATTAAATAATTAAATGTTTATTGTCTTGTTCTATGATAATTAAGTCATTTCTAATATTTTGATTTTTTTTTCTTTAGAATTAACCACTATCTCTCTAATTGTATCCAAGATAATTGTCAGGAGAGGGTAATAGTTTAAGATGGAAGTATAGGAAGACCTTGATCTCACCTCATCCCACAGTCAAACCAGCTACATATAAAACAATTCTTTCTATGAGGGTTGCTGGAGTGGAGGTGGTTGGGGGGATGGGGTAGCTGGGTGATGGACATTGGGGAGGGTATGTGTTGTGGTGAGCACTGTGTATTGTGTAAGACTGATGAATCACAGACCTGTACCCCTGAAACAAATAATACGTTATATGTTAATTAAAAAAAAAAAAAGAATTCTCTCTGAAAAAGACCGTAAAACTAGATGAACAGTTCCTCCAAAACAAAGTATAAAAAGATCAAGTCAAGACTGTCAGTAGAGGCAGAGACAGAGTCTTACCAAAACCCCCACCCCTAGCATGGTGATCCACAAGTGAGAGGTATCTTGAAAATATGGAGTATATCCCTGAGGAGTGAGGAGTTTGAGTACACATTAGGCACCCCAACCCTTGGGACCTGAACCAGCCAGACTTCCAAAATGTCTGTTTTTAAACCCAACACGGCTTATGTCCTGGAGACTGACCCAAAGGGCAATAGATAACTGAAACTCAGCTCATAAAGTGCTTATACACAGACTCCCTTGATCTAGGACCCAGTGCAAAAGTAGCAGGTTGAAAAGTGCCTAGGTAATATGTGAAGGAGATTAATTATCTAATCTAAAATCATCTGTTAGAAGGACATGGGTCTGTTGCAACTCTTTCGAGGATGGATGTGCAAATGGGCATCATTTTTGCAGTCTCTCTCTTCTTTTCTAGGGTTGTTTGTCCCATGGGTGGGACAAATATTTAGTGGCCCTGCCCACTAAATATTGTGGATGAACTTGTGCTGGCCTAGTAATTCCTCACAGATCCACTCCCCTAAACCCGGGGAGCTGGTGTGTTCCAACCAGAGTTCCCACATGGCCTCACACAGTTAAACCTGGCAGGCAGCTGCAATCCACACAGGGAGCATTCTCTGAATAACTGGTTCTGGTGGTCAGTGGGGATTACATTTCTGGTCCACACAGGAGTGAAACAATCAAAGAGACAGTTCTTGGCAGATTACCAACTCTAAATTACAGCACAGACAGAAAAGTAAATCACAACACCAGTCTTCCTGTGACCACTCCTTCAAGACTGGAAGAGTTGCCAGTTTCATCTAATATATAGAAACAAACCCAGAGAGTCATGTAAAATGGGAAGAAACAATGGGAAAGTTTCCAGATAACCCCCAAAATACTTAATGAAATGTTGATAAATAATTTTCCTGATAAAGACTTGAAAGTAATGGTTGCTCTGTTAAATGCTCACTGATTTCAGAAAAATGGATAGACACAAAGAAAACTTTAACAAGGGGCGCCTGGGTGGCTCAGTTGTTAAGTGTCTGCCTTTGGCTCAGGTCATGATTCCAGGTCCTGGGATCGAGCCCCGCATTGGGCTCCCTGCTCGGCAGGAAACCTGCTTCTCCCTCTTCTACTCCCCCTGCTTGTATTCCCTCTCTCACTGTGTCTCTCTCTGTCAAATAAATAAATAAAATTTAAAAAAAAAAGAAAACTTCAACAAAAAAGATAGAAAATATAAGAAAGTGTCAATCAGAAGTCACAGAGCTGAATAACACAATAACTGAATTGAAAAATGCACTAAAGGGATTTAATAGAACACTAGATGAAACATAAGAAAGAATCAGTGACCTGGAAGACATGACAGTGGTATCAATCCAAACAGAGCAGCAAAAGGGGAAATTATATATTTATTTATTTATTTATTTCAAAAAGTAATTATTTCAAGTAACCTGACATATCATGCTTTAGCAACTACAGAACAATGATTTTGATACATGGCAATTTATAAGGTGGGCAAGTATGAAATGCTAAAAGACGTGAACAGGTGTTCTGTTTTAAGTTTAGAGTGCAGCAAAATTCTGGCAATGACTTTATTTTTTCAGTAAATTTCACCAGCCCATGGTATAGCATACTAAGTCATAAAGTACAAATCCAAGTAATGTAATACCTTTCCTAAGTTACAAAACTTTGGCAAATTAATACAGTACTTTTTAAGACAATAAAATCCTTTTGTTGTTGTTGTTGAAGTCATGTATTATTTCAGTGATAATTTTCATTTAAAAATGTCATTTAAGTAGCAAAACAAACCATTATGGTTTTTAATAGTGCTTTATAGCAGAGCAAATTATTTTATACAAATTTAATATGTCTTTTGGGGAGCTACAATGAACGTATATCAGGAAGACCCTGGGCTTGTGTCGTCCCTCAAACACAGCTAGATAACCACCAAATCATTGTGAATATGCAAGAAATTGACCTGAGGACTGATGGAACAAACTGCACAACTATAGGGAGACAAGAGGCCACATTGAGGAAAGTAGGAAGTGTGGAGACAAGATATGAGGGAGAAACGGATCATGGGTGCTAAGGGGGGGGGAGCCCTGGTCCTGGAAAAAGGCAAAAGAGAGTGGAGCACACAGGGATATGCCCAAGGAGAACACTTCCCCAAAGCCATTGGCTGGGAAAATGAGAACAGCTGATTTTTATGGGCTTTTGCAACCAGCAGGGCTCAAAGACTGGAGTTTTAAAAGTCCATGAGCTTTGCTAGGATAGAGACCTGAGGCACTGCCCTACTACTCCTGGAGAGAATGCAGGCAAGCAACCTGGGGTCAGATGGTGGGATCTGGGAATCACATAAGGCACACGGAGACAGTTCCCTCTTTGTGGAGTGCATCTGTGGGAGGTAACATTGCCTCTCTGAAGAGAAAGGAGATGGCAGGTGCCATTCCACACCCCAAAATCTCAGCACAGGTGTGGAGACATCTTCTGAGGGTGGCTAACCCAGACACTGGCAGTTTGGCCTGCTTTGATCCCAATCACATGACCCTGTGCTCTGGCAAAACTGCCCTTCTGGTTCAAACCTGCATCAGTCCCAGCACAGCAAGACCCTCCCCAAGAAGACCACTGCAGGTCCACAACACAGCAGGTCCCTAAATTTTAGAGTTTTAAAGTCATCAGGCTTGGCTGAGATAGAGACCAAAGTTCACTGTGCTGCTCTAGGGAGGCAAGGAACCTGGAGACAGTGTGAAAACAGCGATCTGAAAAATGCCTGGGACACATGAGGGGAAATTATTTGCTCTTTTGGGGGAGCTTTGTGAGAGCAGCAAGCATGGACTCCCCTCTCCATGGACAAAAGAGCTGGCTGGCAACATTTGCCTCCCCTGTGCCTCAGCATAAACCGAATTCAGTAAACAGCATAGCACTAACACTGGCTGCCTAACTTATTTACACCAATCCCACCCCCCTGCTCTCTGCTGGTACTGCTTTCCTCAGGCAAGTGTGCCTAAAGAGCAGCACAGCAGGCCCTTTCCCTAAGAGACCAGCACAAAACCCTACATGCCCCACATCTAGGGACCATAGAGTTCTGCATATCTTCAATTCTAGTGGAAGTAGCATCAGGTCTCATGTAATAAGCAGACTAGAATACACCTGTTTAAAACTTGCAAACTCTGACCAAAGTCCAAACACAGCACACTAGCAGGTAAGGAGAATCTCTGCAGACAACTGATCTGAAGGATAGAGCAGCCAAAACACAGCAGCAGAGTGCATGCAACGCACACCAGTGACACTCCCTGAAGTGCCAGACCCTAGACATTATATGATCTCTTCTTCATAAAACCATTACTCTCAGGAACAGGAAACATAACAGGATTTTCTAACACAGAGAGGAAGACAGAGACATAAACAAAATGCCAAAATGGAGGAATTTAACCCAAAAGTAAGAACAAGGAAAGGTCACAGGCAGAGATCTAATCAAAACAGATATAAGTAGTATGCCTGGAGCACTTGGGTGGCTCAGTGAGTTGAGCATCTGACTCTTGGTTCCAGCTCAGGTAACGATCTTGTGGTCATGAGATCAAACTCCATGTCAGGCTCCATGCTCAATGGGGAGTGTGCTTGAGGATTCTCTCCCTCTCTCTCTGCCATTCCCCCTACTCACTCACTCTCTCATAAATAAATAAATAAAAGTCTATTGTCTTGTTCTATGATAATTAAGTCATTTCTAATATTTTGACTTTTGTCTTTAGAATTAACCACTATCTCTCTAATCTTATCAAAGATAATTATTAGGAGAGGATAATGGTTTAAGATAGGAGTGTAGGAACAGCTTGATCTCACCTTGTCCCACAGCACAGAGTCTATTTCAGACTCTATCTTCCTCTCCCTCCCACTCTGCCCCTTCTCCTGCTCACACTTTCTCTCTCTCTCACTCTCTCTCTCTCACACACACACACTCTAAATAAATAAATAAATAAATAAATAAATAAATAAATAAATCGGTACTCTGAAAACTATAGAATGCTTGTGAAAGAAATTAAAGATGACACAAGGAAGTGGAAAAACATTCCTTGCTCATGGATTGGAAGAGCAAATATTGCTAAAATGTTCATACTACCCAAAGCAATCTACACATTTAATGCAAAATACCAACAGCACTTTTCAAAGAGCTAGAGCAAACAATCCTAAAATTTGTATGGAACCACAAAAACTGAATAAACCAAACAATCTTGAAAAAGAAAAACAAACCTGGAAGCATCACAATTTGGACTTCAAATTATATTACAAAACTGTAGTGATCAAGACAGTATGGTATGGCACAAAAACAGACACACAGATCAATGGAACAGAATAGAAAACCCAGAAACCAACCCACAGCTATATGGGCAACTAATCTTCAACAAAGCAGGAAAGAATATCCAATGAGAAAAAGTCTCTTCAACAAATGGTGTTGGGAATACTGAACAGCAACATGCAGAAGAATGAAAGTGGACCACTTACTTACACCATACTCAAAAAATAAATTCAAAATGGATGAAAGAGCTAAGTGTGAGACAGGAAACCATCAAAATCCTAGAGGGTAACATATGTGGTAACCTCTTTAACATTGGCCTTAGCAACTTCTTACTGGATACATTTCCTGAGGGAAAGGAAACAAAAGCAAAAATGAACTATTGGGACTTCATGAAGATAAAAAGCTTCTGCACAGCGAAGGAAACAATCAACAAAACTAAAAGGCAACCTTCAGAATGGGAGAAGATATTTGCAAATGACGTATCTGATAAAGGGTTAGTATCCAAAATATGTAAAGAACTTATACAACTGCACCCAAAAAATGAATAATACAGTTGAAAAGCAGAAGTCATGAATAAACATTTTTCCAAAGAAGACATACAGATGGCTAACAGATAGATGAAAAGATGCTCAACATCATTCATCATGGGGGAAATACAAATCAAAAGTACAATGAGATATGACCTCACACCTGTCAGAATGGTTAAAATTAACAACACACAGAAGAATAGATGTTGGCGAGGATGCAGAGAAAGGGGAACCCTCTTACACTTTTGGTGGGAATGAAAACTTGTGTAGCCACTCTGGAAAACAGTATAGAGGTTCCTCAAAAAGTTAAAGATAAATGAGGCCACCCCAGGCGGCGGTGACAAGAAGAAGGATTCACTGGGGACTGCGGGCTCGCCAGCGTGTCTCATTATCAAGAGAAAAACGTGGTCTTCGATAAATGCGATTTCTTGAAAATTTGAAGAATATGATCCATGAAACAAATGAACATACTTTTCCCAAGTGTAGAGAAATCATGCAGGACAACTTAAACCAAGTTCTCCAGAGATATGAGGAACTAAAATGCTAAGGCATTAGGAACAGCAGCAATCACAGCACTTGGCACATAGTAGATGCTCATTCAGTATTGAACAGGTGAATGAATGGGTAAGCAAGCATGCCAAGTTATGCAACTAAGCACTCAACTCCAGATTTGACCATGGCTTGCTGTTAACCTGCATGTGAAACAGTGAAATAAGTGAAAACATTTGTGTACAGAAATACGATGGATCCAGTAAATGAAGAGGTCTGAAAAACTGAAGGTTGAAGACCAGTTTCAGTGATGAGATCATAAGAGGAGTAGAGTGTGGACGGTATGAGCCAAGTCTTAAGAGGCAGGGGTCTGATTTTAAATCCTGCTTTTTGGAGCTCCTGAAAGGTGGAGGAGGAGTATGGACCCTATTCCAACTGTCCCTGGAACTGAGCTGGATATCTACCAGACCACTCTGAGCACCCATGAAATCAGCCTGAGATGTAAGAAGATAGATCTCGATCTCTACAAACAGAATATCACAGGCAGTTGGTTTGAGGTATGAAGTAGGGAGCTGTGATTCCTCAGGCAGATATCAGAGGATAAACGGAAGAGGGAGGGAGCCGAGCCTTTGGGATAGTGATAGCCTCCCGTGCTGAGGATGGGGCACAGACTTGCAGACTGGTAGCAGCAGAGAAATGTCTTTTAGGGCAGCACCCCTGGATGGAAAACTGGAGTGGCAGGGCCATGCATGCAAATGGGAGGTGGTTGCCAGTTTTAGAAGCACAAAGGGCAGAGACTTGCCCTGACTGGAGGCAAGGACTGGGTGTGCTGTTGAGGGGTGCACAACCCAGAACGCTGCAGTTTATACCAGCACAGACAGAAATGGAGATAGTGTGGCCTGGAGAGCTCACTGATCTCTCTGTTCTGAGGCAGAGGGTTGGAAATGGTCTCTTCTGCTCTGACTCTTGGAAGAGTTGTGGAAACCCACCAGGGAAAGATGCCAGAGAACAAAAGCCCCCCAAAACCGGTTTTCACTGAGCCCATCCCCTGCCACAGGGGGCAGGGCAACTCTGCCCAAACAGGGTTGCCTGAGTAACAGCACAACAGGCCCCTCCCCCAGAGGACAGGCTGGGAAAACAAGAGGAAAGCAACCCTAAGGTCCCTAGAAAACACATGCATCTTGCTTGGGTTGTGGTCAATAATTTAGACTCTATATATTCCTTCAACCACCCCTCAACAGAATGACAAGGACAAGGAACCCCTGAAATAAGAAAGACTCAGAGACTATGACTTATGCCACAGATTTACAAATGGATACAGATATAACCAAGATGTCGGAAATGGAATTCAGAGTAGCAATTGCGAAGACAATAGCTAGAATGGAGAAATCGATTAATGGCAACATAGAGTATCTATGGGCAGTAATGAAAGCTGAATTGGCAGAACTTAAAAATGCTATCAATGAGATCCAATCTAATCTAGATAATCTAACAGCTAGGGTAAGTGACACAGAAGAATGAATTAGTGACACAGAAGACCAATTAATAGATAAAAAGGGAAAAGAGGAGGCCAGGGAAAAACAACTCAGAATCATGAAAATAGAATCAGAGAAATAAGTGACACCATGAAATGTTCCAGTGTCAGAATTATTGGAATCCTTGAGGGGGTGGGGAAAAAGAGAGGACTAGAAGATATATTTGAGCAAATTATAGCTGAGAACTTCCCTAATCTGGGGAATGAAACAAACATTCATGTCCTAGAGGCAGACAGGACCTCTCCCAAGATCAAGGAAAATAGGCCAACACCCCGGCATGTAATAGGAAACCATCTTAAGGGCAGATAGGGGGAAGAGATTCCTTATGTACAGAGGGAAGAACATCAGAATAATGTCAGACCCATCCACAGAGACCTGGCAAGCTAGAAAGGCTTGGCAAGACATATTCAGGGTACTAAACGAGAAGAACATGCAGCCAAGAATACTTAATCTAGCAAGCCTGTCATTTAGAATGGATGGAGAGATGCAGAGTTTCCAAGACCGGCAGAAACAGAATATGTGACCAGTAAGTTGGCCCAGCAAGAAATATTAAGAGGGGTTCTATAAAAGGAGAAAGACCCCAAGAGCGATACACAACACAAATTTACAGGGACAATCTATAAAAACAATGTCTTCACAGGCAACATGATGACAATTAATTCATATTTTTCAATAATCACTCTCAACGTGAACAGCCTAAATCCTCCCATAAAATGGCACAGGGTAGCAGATTGGATAAAAAGACAGGACCCATCCATATGCTGTCTACAAGAGACTCATTTTGAACCTAAAGATACATCCAGACTGAAAGTGAAGGGATGGATATCAATCTTCCATGCCAGTGGACATCAAAAGAAAGCTGGGGTAGCAATTCTTGTATCAGACCAATTAGATTTTAAACTAAAGACTGTAGTTAGAGACACAGAAGGACACTATATCATTCTTAAAGGGTCTATCCAATAACAAAATCTAACAATTGTAAATATCTACACCCACAACATGGGAGCAGCCATCTACATAAGTCAACTGTTAACCAAAAAAAAAAAAAGTCATATTGATAACAATACGTTAATTGTACTAGACCTCAATACTCCACTCTCAGGAAGAGTCAGATCATCTAAGCAAAAAATCAGCAAAGAAACAAGAACTGTGAATGACACACTGGACCAGATGGACCTCATAGATATATACAGAACATTCCACCCTAAAACAGCAGAATACTCATTCTTCTCAGGTGCACATGGAACTTTCTCCAGAATAGACCATACATTGGGTCACAAATCAGGTCTCAACCAACCAAAAGACTGAGATTATTCCCTGCATCTTCTCAGACCATAATGCTTTAAAACTGGAACTCAATCACAAGAAAAAATTTGGCAGAAATTCAAACACTTGGAAGCTAAAGACCACTCTGCTCAAGAATGTTTGGGTGAACCAGGAAATCAAAGAAGAACTTAAACAATTCATGGAAATCAATGAGAACGAAAACACATCAGTCCAAAACCTGTGGGATACTGCAAAGGTGGTCCTAAGGGGGAAATGCATAGGCATTCAAGCCTCACTCAAAAAAAAATAGAAAAATCCTGAATTCACCAATGAACTCTACACCTTAAAGAACTAGAGAAAAAGCAACAAGTGATGCCTAAGCCACGCATTAGAAGAGAAATAATTAAGATTAGAGTAGAGATCAATGAATTAGAAACCAGAAACACAGTAGATCAGATCAATGAAACTAAAAGCTGGTTCTTTGAAAAAATTATTAAGATCAGTAAATCACTGGTCATACTTTTTCAAAAGTATGAGAAAGGACCCAAAAGGACTCTTCAAAAAAAGAGAAAGGACCCAGGGCGCCTGGGTGGCTCAGTTGGTTGAGCAACTGCCTTCGGCTCAGGTCATGATCCTGGAGTCCCGGGATCGGGTCCCGCATCGGGCTCCCTGCTCGGCGAGAAGCCTGCTTGTCCCTCTGACCCTCCCCCCTCTCATGTACTCTCTCTCATTCTCACTCTCTCAAATAAATAAATAAATCTTTAAAAAAAAAAAAAAGAGAAAGGACCCAAATAATAAAATAATGAAGGAAGGGGAGCGATCACAACTAACACCAAGAAAATAGAAACAATTATTAAAATTATTATCAAGAACTATATGCCAATAAATTATGAAACCTGGAAGAAATGGATGACTTCTTGGAAACATAAACTGCCAAGACTGAAACAGGAAGAAATTGACAACCTGAATCGGCCAATAACCAGTAATGAGATTGAAGCAGTGATCAAAAACCTCCCAAAAAACAAGAGTCCAGGGCCTGACGGATTCCCTGGGGAATTCTACCAAACATTCAAAGAAGAAATAATACCTATTCTCCTGAAGCTGTTTCAAAAAATAGAAACGGAAAGAAAGCTTGCAGACTCATTGTATGAGGCCAGCATTACCTTAATCCCCAAACCAGGCAAAGACCCCATCAAAAAGGAAAATTTCAGACCAATATCCCTGATGAATACGGATTCCAAGATCCTCAACAAAATCCTAGTAAAAGGATCATCCACCACGACCAAGTGGGATTTATCCCCGGGATGCAAGGGTGGTTCATAATTCACAAATCAATGTGATAGAACACATCAATAAAAGAAGCGAGAAGAACCATATGGCCCTCTCAATTGATTCAGAAAAAGCATTTGACAAAACACAGCATCCTTTCCTGATTAAAACTCTTCAGAGTATAAGAATAGAGGGAACATTCCTCAAGTTCATAAAATCCATCTATGAAAAACCCACAGTGAATGTCATCCTCAATGGGGAAAAGCTGAGAGCCTTTCCCTTAAGATCAGGAATACGTCAAGGATGCCCACTCTCACCACTATTGTTCAACATAGTACTAGAAAAACATTCCATGCTCATGGATCCAAAGAATAAACATTGTTAAATGTCTCTGCTACCCAGAGCAATCTATAACTTCAAGTCCATCCTGATCAAAATTCCAATGACTTTTTTCAAAGTGCTGGAACAAACAATCCTAAAATTTGTATGGAATCAGAAAAGACCCTGAATCGCCAAGGAAATGTTGAAAAAGAAAATCAAAGCTGGGGGCATCACTTTGCCCAATTTCAAGCTACAAAGCTGTGATCACCAAGACAGCATGGTACTGGCACAAAAACAAACATATAGACCAATGGAACAGAATAAAGAGCCCAGATATGGACCTTCAACTCTATGGTCAAATAATCTTTGACAAAGCCAGATGAAATATCCAATGGAAAAAAGACAGTCTCTTCAATAAATGGTGCTGGGAAAATTGGACAGCTATATACAGAAGAATGAAACTCGACCATTCTCTTACACCATACCCAAAGATAAACTCAAAAAGGATGAAAGACCTCAATGTGAGACAGGAATCCATCAAAATCCTAGAGAAAAACATAGGCAGTAACCTCTTCGACATTGGCCACAGCAACCTCTTTCAAGATACATCTCCAAAGGCAGGTGAAACAAAAGCAAAAATGAAGTTTTGGGACTTCATCAAGATAAAAAGCTTCTGAGGGTGCCTGGGTGGCTCAGTCTTTAAGTGTCTGCCTTCGGCTCAGGTCATGATCCCAGGGTCCTGGGATCGAGCCCTGCATCGGGCTTCCTGCTCAGCAGGAAGCCTGCTTCTCCCTCTCCCACTCCCCCGGCCTGTGTTCCCTCTCTCACTGTGTCTGTCTCTGTCAAATAAATAAATAAAATCTTTAAAAAAAAAAGATAAAAAGCTTCTGCACAGCAAAGAAAACAGTCAAGAAAACAAAGAGGCAACCCACAGAATTGTAGAAGATATTTGCAAATGACACTACACACAAAGGGCTGATATCCAAGATCTATAAAGAATGTCTCAAACAACACCCAAAAAAACAAATAAGTCAAAAAATGGGCAGAAGACTTGAACAGACACTTCTCAAAAGAAGATCTACAAATGAGTAAAAGACACACGAAAAAATGTTCATCATCATTAGAAATCAGGGAAATTCACATCAAAACTACATTGAGATACCACCTTACACCAGTTAGAATGGAAAAAAATTGACAAGGCAAGAAAGAACAAATGTTGGAGAGGTTGTGGAGAAAGGTTGTGGTGTAAGAGAAACTCTTACACTATTTGTAGGAATGCAAGTTGGTACAGCCACTTTGGAAAACAGTGTGGAGGTGCCTCAAAAATTTAAAAATAGAGCTACCCTATGACCCAGCAATTGCACTACTGGGTATTTACCCCAAAGACACATATGTAGTGAAAAGAAGGGCCATATGCACCCCAATGTTCATAGAAGCAAAGTCCACAATAGCCAAACTGTGGAAGGAGCTGAGATGACCTTCAACAGAGGAATGGATAAAGATGCGGTCCCTATATACAATGGAATATTACTCAGCCATCAGAAGAGATGAATACCCAACTTCTACATCAACATGGATGGGACTGGAGGAGATTATGCTAAGTGAAATAAGTCAACCAGAGAAAGTCAATTATCATATAGTTTCTCTTATTCATGGAACATAAGGAATAGCATGGAGGACATTAGGAGAAGAAAGGGAAAAATGAAGGGGGGAAATCTGAGGGAGAGATGAATCATGAGAGACTGGACTGTGAGAAACAAACTGAGGGTTTTAGAGGGGAGTGGGGTGGGGAGATGTGTTAGCCTGGTGATGGGTATTAAGGAGGGCACGTACTGCATGGAGCACTGGGTGTTATACAAAACAATGAATTGTGGATTACTACATCAAAAACTAATGATATGTTGTATGGTGACTAATATAACATAATAAAATAAAATTTAAAAAAGGTTAAAATAGAGCTACACTATGATCCAGCAATTGTACTACTAGGTATTTACCCAAATTATACAAAAATACTGATTTGAAGAGATACGTGCACCCTGATGTTTATAGCAGCATTATCAACAATAGCCAAACTATGAAAATAGCCCATTCGACTGATGAATGGATAAAAAAATAGTATGTATATATTCAACAGAATATTAGTCATGAAAAAGAATGAAATCTTGCCATTTGCAGTAATATGATGGAGCTAGAGTGTACTATGCTAAGTGAAATAAGTCAGTTAGAGAAAGACAAATACTGTATGATTTCACTCATGTGGAATTAAAGAAATGAAACTGTTGAACATAGGTGGGGGAAAGAGAAAGAGGCAAACCAGAAAACAGACTCTTAACTACAGAGAACAAACTGAGAGTTGCTGGAGGGGAATTTGGTGGGGGTATGGGTTAAAGTTGGTGATGGGTAGTAAGGAGGGCACTTGTGATGAGCACTGGGTGTTATTTGTAAGTGATCAACCACTAAAGTCTACTCCTGCAAGTAATATTACACTATATGTTAACTAACTGGAATTGAAATAAAAACTTGAAAGGAAAAAAAAGAAATGGAAGAGGATGAGATCTCTCTCTCTGTCTCTGTCTTTCTCTCTGTCTGTCTCCATGTGCATGTTCCTATAAATGATATGTGAGCACACAGTGGAAATGCAACTATCTGCAAACTAGGAAAAGTGCCCTCATTAGATCCTGACCATGTTGTCCTCTTGATCTCAAACTTCTAGGCTCCAGACTGTGGTAAAAAGAATGTCCCTAGGAGTGCCTGGGTGGCTCAGTCAGTTAGGCTTCTGCCTTCTACTCAGATCATGATCATGGGGTCCTGAGATCGAGCTCCACATTGAGATCCCTGCTCAGCAAGGAGCCTGCTTCTCCATCTCCCTCTGCCCATCCCCCCTACTTGTGTCCTCTATCTCCTCTCTATCTCTCAAATAAATAAATAAAATCTTTTAAAAAATTAAAAAAAAACAGCAAGTATAATATTACTTTTTTTTTTAAGATTTTATTTATTTGAGAAAAAGAGCAAGAGCGAGTGAGAGAGACAGCATGAGTGGTGGGGAGGGGCAGAGGGAGAGGGAGAAGCAGGCTCTCCACGGAGCAGAGAGCCTCACGCGTGGGGCTCAATCCCACGATCCTGGGATCATGATCTGAGCCAAAGGCAGATGCTTAACTGACAGAACCAACCAGGTGTCCCTATACTTGCTGTGTTTTAAAAGTTATAGCACTGGTTGTTATATGCAACTAATGAATAGTGGAGCACTACATCAAAAACTAATGATGTACTACTATATAGTAGCTAACTGAAAATAGTAAAAAAATTAAAAAAAGAATAAAAATAAAGTCATTTTCAATTTGTAACTTCTTACTTTGTATATTTGTCCTTGCTCTCATCTTTTTATCTTTAATCTTATTGAATATATGATATACATATTTTTATTGAGTATATATAATATATGAATATATGAACAACATCTTTTTCCTTTTATATATCAATGGACAATTGTGTTGCTACCATATCTTAGCTATTTTAAATAATGCTGCAATAAACATAGGGTTCATATGCCTTTTTGCATTGGTGTTTTACTTTTCCTTGGTGAAATACCCAGTATTGCAATTACTGAATTACATCATATTTCGATTTTTAATTTATGAGGAATCTCCATACTGTTTTCCACAGTGGCTGCACTAATTTACATTTCTACCAATAGTGCACAAGGGTTCCTTTTTCTCCATATGCTTGACAACACTTGTTATGTCTTGTCTTTCTGATTCTAGGTGTTCTGATAGGTATAAGGTAATGTCTCATTGTGGCTTTGATTTGTATTTTGCTGATGTTGAGCATTTTTTCTTTTTTTTTTTTCATTTTTTCATGTGTCTGTTGGCCCTCTGTATGTCCTCTGCCCATTTTTTAGTAGGATACTTGTATAGGGTATTTTTGTTTGTTTGTTTTAACCCCTTATTGTCTATACCTTCTGCAAATATCATCTTCTGTTTAATAAGTTGCCTTTTAATTTTGTTGATAGTTTCCTTTGCTATGGAAAAGCTTTTTATTTTGGTGTAGTCCCAATTGTTTATTTTTGCTTTGTTACCCTTGCATGAGCAGACATATAAAAAAATGTTGCTAAGAATGATGTCTAAGAGATTACTGTCTTTGTCTTCTTCTAGAAATTTTATGTTTTCTGGCCTCAGTTTAGGTCTTCAATCCAATTTGAGTTTACTTTAATGTATGGTGTAAGAAATTGGTCCAGTTTCATTCTTTTGCATGTCCAGATTTTCCAGAACCAAGTAATGAGGAATCTTTTCTCCATTGTATGTTTATGCCCCTTTTGTGATAGATTAATTGACCCAAAAAACGTGGGTTTATTTCTGGGCTCCTTATTCTGTTACTTTGTCCTATGTGTCCATTTTTTCTGATACTACCATGTTGTTTTTATTACTAAAGTTTTATAGTATATCTTGAAATCTGGAATTTTAATACTTTTAGCTTTGTTCTTTCTCAAGATTGTTTTGACCATGTGAGTTGTGTGGCCTAACACGTGATCTATTCTGGAGAATGTTCCATATGCACTTGCAAAGACTGTATTCTATTGTTTTTTGATAGAATTTTCTGTATATATCTGTTAGGCTGATGTGGTGTAATGTGCCATTCAAAGACACTGTTTCCTTATTCATTTTCCACCTGGATGATTTATCCATTGATGTAAGTGGCTTGTTAAAGTCCTTTACTATTATCGTATTAATGCCAATTTCTTCCCTTATGTCTGTCAATATTTGTTTTGTGGATTTAGGTGCTCTATAGTTGAGCACATCAATATTTACAATTGTTATATCTTCTTTTTGGGTTGACCCCTTTATCATTATGTAATGTACTTCTTTGTCTCTTGTTATAGTATCTGTTCTAGTCCATTTTGCCTGATATAAGCTTTTCTACCCCATATTTTTTGCTTCCATTTGCATGGACTATCTTATCCCATTTTGTCTTGGTTTTTCATTCATTCTGTCACCCTATGTCTTTTGATTGGAGCATTTAGACCTTTTATATTTAAAGTAAGTATTGATAGGTATGTACTTATTGCCATTTGGTTAATTGCTTTCCGGGTCTTTTAGATCTTCTCTTTTCCTTTTTTCTTCTCTTGCTCTCTTTTTTGTGATTGATGAGTTTCCCTAGTGTTATATTTGTTGTTCTTTCTTTTTATTTTTTGTATATCTTTTATAGTTTTTTTTGTTTTATGATCACTATGAGGTTCTTATATACCATCCTAAGTATATAGCAGTCTATATTAAGTTTATTGTCACTTATGTTTGAATACATTGTAAAATAACTTGTTTTTTGTATCCCCCTCCACATTCTGTGTATATATTGTCATAATTTACATACTTCTATGTATAATTTTCTTACTTCTAATTATGACATTTTCCACTTAAAGAAGTCCCTTTACAAAATTTTTATAAGGTTGATTTGGTGGTAATTAACTCCTTTAACTTTTGTCTGAGAACTCTTTATCTTTTTTCTGAGTTACTTTGTTGGGTAGGGTATTTTTTTGGTTGTAATTTCTTTTTTCTTTTCTCACTTGGAAAATATCATACCTTTCTCTTCTGGCCTGCAAAATTTCTGCTGAATAATCCCCTGATAGCTTTATGGGGTTTCTTTTGTATGTAACATTTTGCTTCTCTCTTGCTGCTTTTAGAATTCTCTTTTTATCTTTTATCTTTGACATCTTAATTATTATGATTTTTTGGTGTGGGTCAAGTGGAGTTCATGTTCAGTACTCTGTGTTCTTTCTGAACTTGGATGTCTGTTTCCTTTCCCAGGTTAAACAAGTTTTCGGCTATTATTTCTTCAAATAAAATTTCTGCCCCCTCTTCTCCTTCTTCTTCTTCTTCTTCAGGGACCTCTATAAAGCAAATGTGTGTTTGCTTGATGTTGTCTAATAAAACACTTAAGCTATCCTAATTTTTACTTTTTTTCTTTTGCTTTTCAGTTTAGGTGCTTCCCACTGTCCTGTCTTCCAGATCTCTGATCTGTTCTTCTGCATCCACTAATCTGTTGATTTCTATGGCATTTTTCATTTCAATTACTGTATTTTTCAAATCTGCTTGGTTATTTTTTATATTCTTATCTCTTTTTTGAAGTTCTCCTTGAGTTCTTCCACCCTTCTTTCCAGTCTGGTGAGCATAGTTATGATCATTACTTTAATCTTTTTATCAGGCAAATTACTTATCTCTATTTCATTTAGTTCTTTTTCTGTGTTTTTCTTTCTTGTTTCTTACTTTAGAGCATATTCCCTGTTTCTACATTTTGTTTGACACTCTATGTTTGTTTCTATGAATTAGGTGAAACAGCTACTTCTTGTAAACTTGAAAGAATATTTTGTGTATAGTCACCCACTGTGCAGACTGTGTGGGCTTGGTGACTTTGGCTAGCTAGCTGGAGCTGTGACTGGCATAGGCTGGGGACCCTAGGGCACTCTTTGCTGGGGTTGCCCTGGTGGGATGGCTGGGGCTGAAGCATTGGTGAGCTTGTGTGATTCCAGGGCTCTTCACACATACAGCTCCCTGGCAGGAGAGTTGAAGCTAAAGTTAATCTAAGTTGAGAGGTTGTGGGGATGTACACCTAAGTAGCATCCTGGCAGGATAACTATAGCTGAAGTGGGCATGGGTTGGATCAGTCCCACAACCCTTTATGAAGAGGGCACCCTGTCAGGACAGCTGAAACTGAAGTAGGTGCAAGCCAGGTTGTTCCAAGTCATTCCACACAGGGGGAATCCTGATGGAGTGGCTGGAACAGAAGCAGGTTTGAGTCAGTTGGTACCAGAGTGCTTTTCACTGGGGGTGCCCTGGCAAGGCATATGAAGCTAAAGAAGTACAGGTATCAAGTGTTCTGTGGCTTTTTGCACCTGTGTCACTTTGGTGGAATGGCTGGAGCTATAGTGAGCACTGACCAGGGGTGTCCAGATGTGTGCTGTGCTGTGGCCACTTTGATGAGATGGCCAGAGCAGGTGAAAGCTAGGGTCCCAGGGTTCACTGGACCAGAAAGCTATCTAGGGTATCCGAACTCTGATCCTGTCCACACCATCAAGATGGAGGGGGAATGTAAACCATGGCACTCACCAGGCTCTCTGATCCAGACAGAGATCCAGCAGCATTCTTGCCATTTACAGGAGTTCTAAGGCTAGATCTTTATTATTCTAGTTGCTCTTTTAAACTACAGCTTTTTTTTTCTGTGTGTCCAGGTCTATTGTGGGGCAAGGGCCCAGGTTTATTTCACCGAGACCCTGCTCCTGTCTACACTATCAAGGTGGAGGAGGGAGCACAAACCATGGTGCTCACCAGCCTCTCCAAATCAGAGAGAATTCTAGTAGCTCTCCTGCTGTATGGTGGAGTTATATGATTGGATCTTTTATATACTAATTGCTCATTTATTTGTTATTTATTTATTATTCATATTTTATTTATTTATTTGAGAGAGAGAAAGCACAAGAGGGGGGAGGGTCAGAGGGAGAAGAAGACTCCCCGCTGAGTGGGGAGCCTGATGCAGGACTTGATCCTGGGACTCTGGGATCATGACCTGAGCCAAAGACAGAGGTTTAACTGACTGAGCCACCTAGGCTTCTTAATTGCTCTTTAAACTTTTTTTTTTCTATGACCCAGGGCAGAAGAATCTGCTCATAGTTCCTCAGAAATATTTCTTACCACTGTAGTTCACAGTGCTAGGTGTTGCTGCTTCCTTTCATTACCATGACTATGTGAGTAGATCTCAATTGTTCCCAATGCTAGAAGAAATAATAAGCATGTGATGCAATAGAGGTGTTAGTTAATTGTACAGAGGCAATCATATTGCAATCCAAATATATCAAGTCAATATTTTGTACACTTGAAACACACAATGTTGTATGTCAAATATATCTCATTAAAATAATTGATTAAAGACTTAAAAATACAACACGAAATTCAAACTCCTAAAAGAAAACATAAGTGGTACACTTCTTGACATTGGTCTTGATAATGATTTTTTGGATTTGACACCAAAAGCAACAACAAAAAATAGCAAAAATAAACAAACGGGACTACATCAAATTAACAAATTTTTGCACAGCAGAAAAAATCATCAACAAAATAAAAAGACAACCTATAGAATGGGAGAAAATTTTTGTAAACCACATATCTGATATGTAGTTAGTATCTACGATATACAAGGAATCCATACGAGTCAATAAGAAAAACAATATATATCCCAATTAAAAATGGGGAAATGATATAAATATATACCTGTTTGAAGACATAAAAATGGCCATCAGGTACATTAAAAGTTGCTGAACATCACTAATTATCAGGAAAATGCAAATCTATCCATAATAGAATATCACCTTGTGCCTGTTAGAATAGCTATTATAAAAAAGACAAGAAATAAGTGTTGACGAGGATGTGGAGATAGGGAACCATTGTGCATTGTTGGTTGTATTGTAAATTGGCAAAACCACTATGGAAAACATTATGGAAATTCCTCAATAAATTATAAATAGAACTAAAACATAATTCAGCAATACCACTTCTGGGTAAATAGCTAAAGAAAATGAGATTATTATCTTAAAGAGATATTGTTATTGCTAAGTTCATAGCCCCATTATTCACAGTATCCAAGATATGGAAATAATTTAGGTATCCATTCATAGATGAAAGAATAAAAAAGATGTTGTATATACATAAGTGAAATATTATTTATCTCTAAAAACAGGGTGTCCCTATCATTTATAATAATATGGATGAAGCTGAGTGAAATGAGCCAAACAAGGGAATACAAATACTGCCTGGCATCACTTATATGTGAAATCTAAAAAAAAAAAAAAAAAAAAAGCTGAATTCAAAAAACAGAGTAGGAAAATTATTGCTAAGGGCTAGGATGTAGGGGAAATATGGAAAAGTTGATAGATGGACACAAACTTTCAAGTGTAAGATGAATATGATCTGAGTAATGTTTATCAGGATGACTATAGTTGATAACTCTATCTGGTATAATTAAAATTTGCTAAGAAGGTAGAACTTAAATGTCATAAAAATGTAAATAAGTGAGTTGATGAAGGTGTTAATTAATTTTACTTAGGAATACTTTTAGAGGAATACTTTTACTATATATATGAATCAATCATATTGTACACTTAAATATCTTATAGTTCTATTTAGTTTCACCACAGTAAAGCTTAAAAAATGGGAACACTGTAAAACATATAAGGAGAATCTTTGTCACTGGTGGTGAGAAAGTAAACTAGTACAGCTATTATGAAAAACAGTACGGAGTTTAATCAAAAAATTAAAAACAGTTACCATATGATACAACAATCTCACTTTTGGGTATATATCCAAAGGAAATGAGACTGTTGACCATCTTTATGTCTTCTCTGGAAAAATGTCCACTCATGTCTTCTGCCCATTTGTTAATTGGACTGTTTGTCTTTTGGGTTTTGAGTTTCATAAGTTTTTTTATATATATTTGATGTTGGTGAGGATGTAGAGAAAGGGGACCCCCTTGCACTGTTGGTGAGAACACAAACTGGTGTAGCCATTCTGGAAAACAGTATAAAGGTTCACAAAAATTTAAAAATAGAACTGCCCTATGATCCAGCAAATGAACTAGTAGGTATTTACCCAAAGAATACAAAAATACTAATTCAAAGGGATACATGCACCCCAATGTTTATAGCAGCATATCAACAATAGCTAAATTATGGAAAGAGCCCAAATGTCTATTGACTCATAAAAAAGAATAAAATGTTACCAATAGCAATGACATGAATGGAGCTAGAGAGTATTATGCTAAATGAAATAAGTCTGTTAGAGAAAGGCAAATAGTATATGATTTCATTCATATGTGGAATTTAGGAAGCAAAGCAAAAGAGCAAAAGGAAAAAAAGAGAGAGAGGCAAACCAAGAACAGACTAACTATGGAGAACAAACTGATGGTTACCGGGGGGAGGTTGGTGGGGAATGGGTTAAACAGGTGATGGGGATTAAGGAGTGCACTTGTTCTGATGAACACCAGGTGTTGTATGAAAGTGTTGACTCACTATATTATACACCTGAAACGAATATTACGCTGTATATTAACTGGAATTTAAATAAAAACTTAAAGAAAAAAAACAAAGGGAATGAAATTAGTATCTTGAGAGGATCTGCATTCTCGTGTTTATTACACATTATTCACAATAGACAGGTATGGTAACAACATGGGGCCAGCCTAAGTTTGCATGGATGGATGAACACATTAAGAAGATGTGATATATATATCACATTATGTCATGGGATATAGTTTTATCCTAATTCCCAACATATATAGTGGAATGTTATTTAGTCTTTAAAAAAAGCAATCTTCCATTTGTGACAACATGGATGACCCTGGAGGACATTATGTTAAGTGAAATAAAGCAGATACAGAAAGACAAATACTACATGATCTCATGTATATGTGTAACATACAAAAGTCAATCTTATAAAAGCAGAGAGTAAAATGGTGGTTACCATGGACAGGGGCTGGGGGAATGTGGAGATGTTTGTCTAAGGTACAAAGTTTCAGTTATGCAAGTTGAATAATTTCTAGAGATCTAATGGACAACATGGTCACTAAAGTTAGTAATACTATATTGTATACTTAGAATTTGCTTATAGACTAGATCTCAAATGTTCTCACCACACACACACACACACAAAGATAAATTCGTGAGGTTATGGATATGTTAATTAACTTGATTGTGGTAATCATTTCACAAATACAGGCACTTTAAAAAAATTTTTCCATTATACCTCAATAAAGCTGCAAAAAAAATCAATACAAAACCCCCCAAAAGTGAGTGTTGTCTTTAATTTCTTATTGCAATAGCATAAAATTGAGGGTAAAACTGGAGGAAGTGCCATTTCCCCTTTTTAATTTTTCCCCATGGAATAACCCACCAGTGAAGATCAATTGTATCAGCACAGATACAGGGGGTCGTCTCACTGTTGAGGAAGTCCTAAACAAACATCTTTTACAGTTTTATGGACTTGATATTGGGATGGAAGTAATGGTGAGAGGGCCAGGCTAAGAGTGGACTAACAGTAGGGACCAGTATCTTCAAGATTTCCCCCCTAAAAAGTTTTCAGCAGAGAAGTCTGAATAGCACCTGGTCCTATGGTCTCAGAAGAGTTCTAGGAATGAAGGTAGTTAGGAATATAGATATGTTAAAGGGCATGACAGGCCATAGGGACTGAAACCTTGATTGTAGCTCTCCTCAGAGACTGCACTGCACTGGCTGTGTCCCAACTCTGGTGTAGAGAGAGCAGCTTTCCCCTATGAGGCCTGACAGGTAAAGCGTTTTAATTGCCTATGGGTAGGCCTGAAAAATCATATATCGATTTTGAACCAGAAGGTGAACCCCTCAGTTTTGAAGGTAGAATCTAAGAGATTTGTTGATAGGATGTTTGGATATAAGAGGAGGAATCAAGGATGACACCCCAGTAGGGGACTTGAGAAACTGGAAGGATAAAATAGTCATTAATTGAAAAAAAAATTAAACCAGGTTTAGAAACAGATAAGGAATTCAATTTTGAATACATTGAAGGATTATTTTTCTTAAGATTAAACCTGAGTAATATATTTTTTTTAATTTAAATTCATTTAGCCAACATACAGTACATCATTAGTTTCTGATTTAGTATTCAATGATTCACTAGTTGCATATCACCCAGTGCTCATCACATTATGTGCCCTCCTTAAAACCCATCATCCAGTTACTCCATCCCCCCACCCAATTCCTTTTCCACAACCCTCAGTTTGTTTTCCAGAGTCAAGAGTCTCTCATGGTTTGTCTCCCTCTCTGATTTCTTCCCAGTTTCCCCCCTCCTTCCTCTATGATCCTCTGTGATATTTTTTATATTCGACATATGAGTGAAACCATATGATAATTGTCTTTCTCTGCTTGACTCATTTCACTTAGCATAATACCCTCCAGTTTGATCCATGTCAGTGTAAATGGTAGGTATTCATCCTTTCTGATGTCCAAATACTATTCCATTGTATATGTGAACCACATCTTCTTTATCCATTCATCTGTTGGACATCTTGGCTTCTTCCACAGTTTGGCTATTGTGGACATTGCTGCTATGAACACTGGAGTGCAATTGCACTACTGGGTATTTACCCCAAAGATACAGATATAGTGAAAAGAAGGGGCACCTACACCTGAAGGATTAATTTTAAAAATTAGTTTTATTTTTCATGTTTAAATTAGGTGACATATTTATATGCTTTAAAAATTTAAAAATGATATAGAGAACTAATAATGAAAAATTTTGTTTCCTCCCCTGTCTTCTGACCCTTGTTCTTCCTGGTCCCCCTGCAAAACGTCATCTATTAGTTTTCATTTTCCGACGTGATTCCTTATGCACATATAAACAAATACAAATGTATATTTTATTTTTACCCTTCCTTTTCCAAAAGACAGCATACTATATACTCTACTACACATCTAACGTTTTTGTGTGTCTGTTTTGATTTCTTATTGAGTATATTCTGGAGAGCTTTCCATACCAGTACATAGATATAGTGCTCATTATTATTCATAACTGCAGCACAGATCATTTAGTAAATGGATAATAGTTTTAACCAGTCTTACATAGGTTTATCCTTTAGTTCTTTCTCGTCTTTTGCCATCACACACACACACACACACACACAGACACACACAGAGCTGCAATAAATAACAATACAAAGAAGCAAAATATGAAGCAAAGGAAGAAGCCATAGTAGAAAGACATAGAGATTGGACTAATATACATTTAAATAGAAAATTAAAAACTTAAACAGCAAAAAAAAGTTGTGTTTTTTTTTTGCTTTAATATATATGGTGTTAAAATTTGCTTTCCTTAATACACAAAGAGATGAAAACATTAGAAGAGTATATTATGTAGATGTAAGGATAAAAACTCTCATAAGAATTGAAGATATTGAACCACCCTTGCATCCCAGGAATAAATCCCAACTGGTCGTGGTGAATAAACATTTTAATGTACTGTTGGATCCTATTGGCTAGCATCATGGTGAGTATTTTGGCATCCATGTTCATCAGGGATATTGGTCTGTAATTCTCCTTTTTGCTGGGGTCTTTGCCTGGTTTTGATATCAAGTTAATGCTGGCCTCGTAGAATGAGTTTGGATGTTTTCCTTCCATTTCTATTTTTTTGAAACAGCTTCAGTACAATAGGTATTATTTCTTCTTTAAATGTTTGTTAGAATTCCCCTGGGAAGCCATTTGGCCCTGTACTTTTATTTTTGGGGGGGTTTTTGATTACTCCTTCAATTTCCTTCCTGGTTATTGGTCTGTTCAGATTGTCTATTTCCTCCTGTTTCAGTCTTGGTAGTTTATAAGTTTCCAGGAATGCGTCCATTTCTTCCAGTTTGTTGGCATATAGTTGCTGATAATAAATTCTAACAATTGTCTCTATTTCCTTGGTATTCATTGTGATCTCTCCCCTTTCATTCATGATTTTATTAATTTGGGTCCTTTATCTTTTCTTTTGGTTAAGTCTGGCCAGAAGTTTATTGATCTTATTAATTCTTTCAAAGAACCAGCTTCTAGTTTTGTTGATCTGTTCTACTGTTTTTCTGGTTTCTATTTCATTGATTTCTGCTCTAATCTTTATTATTTCTCTTCTCCTGCTTGTTTTAGATTTTATTTGTTGTTCTTTCTCCAGGTCATTTAGTGTAAGGTTAGCTTGTGCCTTTGAGACTTTTTCTAATTTTTTGAGAGAGGCTTGGATGGCTATGAACTTCCTCTTAGGACCGTCTTTGCTGTATCTCATAGATTTTGAAGTGAAGTGTTTTCATTTTCATTAGTTTTCATGAATTGTTTAAGTTCTTTAATTTCCTGGTTGACCCATTCATTCTTTAGCAGGATGCTCTTTAACCTCCAAGTGTTTGAGTTCCTTCCAAATTTTTTCTTGTGATTCAGTTTCAGTTTCAAAGCATTGTGGTCTGAAAATATGCAGGGAATAGTCTCAATCTTTTGGTATCAGTTGAGACCTGATTTTTGACCCAGTATGTGATCTATTCTGGAGAAAGTTCCATGTGCACTTGAGAAGAATGAGTATTCTGTTGAATTAGGATGGAATGTTCTGTGTATATATCTATGAAGTCCATCTGGTCCAATGTGTCATTCAAAGCTCTTGTTTCTTTGTTGATCTTCTGTTTAGATGACCTGTCCATTGCTGTGAGTGGGGTGTTGAAGTCTCCTACTATTAATGTTTTATTATCAATATGTTTCTTTATTTTGGTTATTAATTGGTTTATATAATTGGTTGCTCCCACTTTGGGGGCATAGATATTTACAATTGTTAGATCTTTTTGTTGGATAGACCCTTTAAGTATGATATAGCATCCTGCTACATCTCTTACTACAGTCTTTGGTTTAAAATTTAATTTGTCTGATATGAGGATTGCTACTCAAGATTTCTTTTGAGGTCCATTGGCATGGTAAATTGTTCTCCATCCCTTCATTTTCAATCTGGAGGTGTGTTTAGGTTCAAAATGAGTCTCTTGTAGATAGCATATGGATGGGTCATGCTTTTTTTAAATCTAATCTGATACCCTGTGTCTTTTGATTGGAGCATTCAGCTCATTTCCATTCAGAGTAACTATTGAAATATATGAATTTAGTGCCATTGTTTTGCCTGCAAATTCCCTGTTTCTGTAGATTGTCACTGTTATTTTCTATTCTATGTTACTCTTGAGGTCTCTCTTCTCTTACAGAATCCCCCTTAATATTTATTGCAGGGTTGGCGTGGTGGTCACATATTCTTTCAGTTTCTGTGTGTCCTGGAAACTCTATCTCTCCTTCCATTCCGAATGACAGCCTTGCTGGATAAAATATTCTTGGCTGCATGTTATTCTCATTTAGTACCCTGAATATATCATGCCAGCCCTTTCTGGCCTGCTGGGTTTCTGTGGATAGCTCTGATGTTATTCTGATGTCCCTCTGTACATAAAGAATCTCCTCTCCCTAGCTACTCTGAGGATAGCTTCTCTGGATCTAAGATTTGCAAGCTTCACTGTTATTTCAGGGTGTTGATCTGTTCTTATTGATTTTGGGAGGGGTCTTCTCTGCCTCTTGGACATGAATCCTTATTTCCTTCCCCAGATCAGGGAAGTTCTCAGCCACGATTTGTTCAAATATACTTTCTAGCCCTCTCTCTCTTTCCACCCCTTCTTGGATTCTGATGATTCTGACACTGGTTCTTTTCAATGCATCATTAAATTCTCTAAGCCTCTTTTCATGCAGAGGACAATAGGGGAAGGGAGGGAAAACTGAAGGGGAAAGAATATGAGAGGGAGACAAACCATATGAGACTCTAGACTCCAGGAAACCAACTGCCCCTGCCCCTCAGCACAAACACAGAGTCACCTGTGAAAGGGGCTTAGCCCCCAACACTGGCTGCCTAACCTGCTTGCACCAAGTCACACACCCCAGTTCTCTGACAGGACTGCTGTTCTTGGTCAAGTTTGCCTCAGTTCCAGTGCTGTGGGACCCTCCCCCAGAAGACCAGCACAGGCCCTTGCCCACACCAAGTCTCTAAATCATGGAGTTTTAAAAGTCAGCAAGCTTGGTTGGGAGAGAGCCCTGAGGGTACTGCACTGCACCTGGAGTAAAAGCAGGCAAACAACCCCAAGATGGACAGTGTGGAAACAGTGATCTAGAAACACCTGGAATACATAGGAGGGAGATTATTTGCACTTCTAAGAGTGCTTCCCTGAGAGGTAGTGTGCATGGAAGCACATCTCCTGGGATAAGGGAGCTGGCCAGCACCATTTCCCTTTTCTGATGCTTAGCATAAATACAAAGCCACCAGAAGCAAGTAGCACAGTGCCAGCACTGGATGCCTACCTTGCTTATACCAGGTTCCACACCCCTGAAATCTGGTGGTACTGCCCTTCTAGGTCACGCTGTCTCAGTCCCAGTATGGTGTCCCTTCCCTAGTAGGCCAACAAAACCCCCCCACACACACCACATTTCCCAACCAGCAAGTTGCACAGGGCTTCAGTTCTAGTGGAAGTAACATCAGTTCTCATTTAACAAGCAGGCCAGAGCACACCTAGTTAAAACTTGCCACAGTCTGGCCAAGGTCCAAACACTGCCCACTGCAGGCAAGGAGAACCTCTTCAATCAACTGGTCTGAAGGATAGAGCAGTCAAAACACAACAGCACAGTGCACAAGCATACACCAGAGACACTCCCTGAAGTGCCAGGCCCTGGGCATTGTATGACCTCTTCTTCATAAAGCCATTACTCTCAGTAGCAGGAAACATAACAGGCTTTTCTAACACAGAGAAGACAGAGACTTAGACAAAAGGCCAAGATGGAGGGATTTATCCCAAATGAAAGAACAAGATAAGGTGAGGGCCAGGGATCTAAGCAAAACAGATATATGTAACATGCCTGATGGTCAATTTAAAGCAACAATCATAAGGACATTTGCTGGGCTTGAGAAAAGAATGGAAGACCTCAGGGAGGCCCTTATGCCAGATATAAAAGAGTTAAAAAACAGTCAGATATGAAAAATGCAATAACTGAGATTTGAAACAGACTTAATGAAATGAACAGAATGATGGAAAAAGCAGAAGAATGAATAAGTGATATAGAGGACCAAATAATGGAAAGTAATGAAGCTGAACAAAAGAGAGAAAGAATTATGGAAAATGAGAATAGACTTTGGGAACTCAGAGACTCCATCAAACATAATAACATTCATAATAGGGGAGTTCTAGAAGAAGAGAGAAAAAGGGGGCAGAAATTTATTTGAGGAAATAATAGCTGAAAACTTCCCTAATATGGGGAAGGAAACTGACATCCAAATCCAAGAGGAAAGGAGAACACACATCAGATCAACAAAAGCAGGTCAAACCAAGACATATGATTAAATTTGAAAAATATTGTGATAAATAAAAAATCTTAAAAGCAAGATGAAAGAAGTCCTTAATTAAAAGGGAAGGCTCATAAGGCTAGTTGGAGATCTCTCAACAGAACCTTGGCAAGCCAGAAAGGAGTGGTATGATGTATACAAAGTGCTGAATGGGAAGTATCTGCAGCCAAGAATACTCTATTCAGCAAGGCTATCATTCAGAATACAAGGGGAGATAGAGTTTCCCAGACAAAAACTAAAGTAGTTCATGACAAGTACACCAGCCCTGCAAGAAATATTAAAGGGAACTATTTGAGTGGGAAGGAAACACCAAAAGTGATAAAGACAAGAAAGGAGAAGAGAAAATTTCCAGAAGCAATGATAATACAAGTAATAAAATGGAACCAAATACAAATCTACCAAAAAATATTCTGAATATAAATGGACAAATAGCCCCAATAAAAACACATAGAGTGTTAGAATGTATAAAACAGAAAACAAAGTAAGACCCATCTATATACTGCCTACAGGATACTCATTTTAGACCTAAAGACAACTGCAGATTAAGAGTGAGGGGATGGACCCCAAAGATGCAAGTGTAGTAATCCAAAGGGGCATGTGCACCCCAATGTTTATAATAGAAATGTCCACAATAGCCAAACTATGGAAAGAACCTAGATGTCCATCAACAGATGAATAAAGAAGATGTGGTATACACACACACACACACACACACACACACACACACACACACACAGGAATATTATGCAGCCATCAAAAATGAAATCTTGCCATTTGCAATGATGTGGATGGAACTAGAGGGTATTATGCTAGGTGAAATAAGTCAATCAGAGAAAGACAATTATCATATGATCTCACTGATATGAGGAGTTTGAGAAACAAGACGAGGATCATAGGGGAAGGGAGGGAAAAATGAAACAAGATGAAACCAGAGAGGGAGGCAAACAATTAAGAGACTCTTAATCTCAAGAAACAAACTGAGGGTTGCTGGAGTGGAGGGGGGTGAGAGGGATAAGGTGGCTGGGTGATGGACATTGGGGAGGGTATGTGCTACGGTGAGCACTGTGAATTGTGTAAGACTGAATCACAGACCTGTACCCCTGAAACAAATAATACACTATTGTTAACAAAAAAATAATAAAAAATAAAACAATCATGACCACTGTAAAAAATAAAAAAAGAATGAGGGGATGGAGAAGGATGGAGAAATATTTATCATGCAAATGAACATAAAAAAAAGCTGGAGTAGCAATACTTATATCAGACAAATTAGATATTAAACCAAAGACTATAACAAGAGATGAAGAAGGGCACTATATTATAATAAAGGGGACTATCCAACAAGAAGACCTAACAATGATAAATATTTTTGTCCCCAACTTGGGAACACCCAAATATATAAAACATTTAATAACAAACATAAAGGAACTTATTTATAATAATACAATAATAGTAGGAGACTTTAATACCCTACTTACTTCAGTGGACAGATCATCTAAGCAGAAAATCAATAAGAAAACAATGACTTTGAATGAAACACTGGACCAGATGGACTTAAGATATGTATTCAGAACATTCCATCCTAAAGCAGCAGAATATACATTCTCTTCAAGTGCATATGGAACATTCTCTAGAATAGATCACATCCTAGGTCACAAATCAGGCCTCCACAAGTACAAAAAGATTGAGATTATACCATGCATATTTTCTGACCACAACACTATGAAACTTGAAGTCAATCAAAAGAAAAAATTTGGGAAGACCACAAATACATGGAAGTTAAAGAACATCCTCTACACAATGAATGGGTTAACCAGTTATTCAAAGAAGAAATAAAAAAATACATGGAAACAAATGAAAATTAAAACACAATGTTCCAAAACCTTTGGGATGCAGCAAAAGTGGTGATAAGAGGGAAATATATAGCAATACAGCCTACCTTAGGAGGTAAAAAAAAAAAAAAAAAAAATCTCAAATAAAAAAACTAACCTTACACTTAAAGGAGCTAGAAAAATAACAACAAATGAAGTTTAAAGCCAGAAGAAGGAGGGAATAATAAATATTAGAACAGAAATAAATCATATAGAAACTAAAACAAACAAAAAAAGAGAATAGATCAATGGATCCAGGAGCCAGTTCCTTGAGAAAATTAATAACATCGATAAACCCTTAGCCAGACTTATCAAAAAGAAAAAAAAAGGGCCCAAATAAATAAAATCAGAAATGAGAGAAGAGATATAATAACCAACACCACAGAAATAAAAACAATTATAGGAGAATACTATGAAAAATTATATGCTAACAAATTGGGCAATAAGGAAGAAATGGATGAATTTCTCAAAACACATAAACTACCAAAAACTGAAACAGGAGGAAATAGAAAACTTGAACAGACCAATAACCAGCAAATAAATTGAATCAGTAATTAAAAATTTCCCAACAAACAAAGTCCAGGACCAAATGGCTTCACAGAAGAATTCTATCAAACATTTATTTTTTTAAAAGATTTTATTTATTTATTTGACAGAGAGAGATACAGCGAGAGAGGGAACACATGCAGAGGGAGTGGGAGAGGGAGAATCAGGCTTCCCATTGAGCGGGGAGCCCTATGCAGGGCTCGATCCCAGGACCCCGAGATCATGACCCAAGCCGAAGGCAGATGCTTAATGACTGAGCCACCCAGGCGCCCCTCTATCAAAAATTTAAAGAAGAGTTAATACCTATTCTTTTCAAACTGTTCCAAAAAATAGAAAAGGAAGGAAAACTTCCAAATTCATTCTAGGAGGCCAGCATTACCCCAATACCAAAACCAGATAAAGACTACACACACACACACACACACACACACACACACACACACACACAAACTATAAGCTAATGTCCCTGAAGAAAATAGATGCAATCAAGCTCAAAAAATATTACCAAACCAAATCCAACAATACATTAAAAAAATCATTAACCAAGTAGCATTTATTTCTGGGATGCAAGGGTGGTTCAATATTCACAAATTAATCAATGTGATACATCACATTAACAAGAGAAAGGATAAAAACATGATAATTTCAATAGATGCAGAAAATGCATTTGACAAAGTGCAACATCCATTCATGATAAAAACCCTCAACAAAGTATGTTTAGAAGGAATATACCTCTACTTAATAAAGGCTTTATATGAAAAACCCACAGCTAACATTGTACTCAAGGGTGAAAAACCAAACATTTTCCCCCTAAGATCAGAAATAAGGCAGGGATGTCCACTCTCACCACTTTCATCCAACATAGGACTGAAATTCCTAGCCACAACAAGCAGACAAGAAAAAGGAATAAAAGGCATTCAGATTGGTAAGGAAGAAGTAAAACTTTCATTATTTGTAGATTGCATGACACTCTCTATAGAAAAACCTAAAGACTCTACCAAAAAACTGCTAGAACTGATAAATGAATTCACTAAGGTTGCAGGGTACTAAATCAATGTACAGAATTCTATTGTTTTTCTATACACTAATAATGAAGCAACAGAAAGAGAAATTAAGAAATGAATCCCATTTACAATTACATTAAAAATAATAAACTACCTACAAGAAAACAACCAAGGAGGTGAAAGACCTGTGTTCTGAAAACTATAAAACACTGATGAAAGAAATTAAAGACAACTCAAGTAAATGGAATGATAATTACATGCTAATGTATTAGAAGAACAAATATTGTTAAAATATCCATACTTCCCAAAGCAATGTACAGATTCAATGCAATCCCTATCAAAATACCAACTGAATTTTCACAGAGCTAGAACAAACAATCCTAAAATTTTATGAAACTACAGAAGATCCCAAGTAGCCTAAACAATCTTGGAAAAGAAAAACAAAGCTGGAGTTATCACAGTTCCAGATTTCAAAACAATATGGATGGACATAGAGAGTGTAATGCTAAGTGAAATATGTCAGAGAAAGACAAACACCATATGATTTCACTTATATGTGAAATTTAAGAAACAAAAGCAAATGAACAAAGGACAAAAAGAGAGACAAACCAAGAAACTGACTTAACTATAGATAACAAACTGATTTTTACCAGAGGGGATGCAGGTGGGGGGATGGGTAAAATGGGTGATGAGATTAAAGAGTACACATCTCATGATCAGCAGTGAGTAGTATTTAGAATTGTTGAATCACTATATTGTACACTTGAAACTAATATAACACTGGTCCCAACCACATCTCTACCCCCTGCTCCCACCATTTTCAATGTGGCCTCCTCTGTAAGATTAACTATGAAAAGTCTGTTCTTCATCTCTTTGGGCCATTTTCTGGTTGGTTTCACTGATGTGACTGTTAGCTAGATGCATCCATGGGATAAAATGAGCTTAGGATCCTCCTACGATGTCATCTTCCTGTTCTCTCCGCTTGGCACATTTTTTAAATGCATTTTTTTCTTCTTGAGTCTTATGAGGGTTTTTTTTTTTATGTATTTTGTATTTAGTTGTATAAATCTTTCCCTCTTTGATAAATGTATTCTTATTTTATTATTTTTATGTTATTTTGGATAATATTGATTTCTTTCTTTTTCAGTTATTTTGTTATTATTGTATAGAAACACTAGTTTCTTTTTTTAAGATTTATTTATTTATTTGAGAGAGAGAGAGAGCCAGAGGAGGGACAGAGGAAGAGGGAGAGAATCTCAAGCAGATTCCCTGCTGAGCATGGAGGCTGATTCAGGGCTCAATCTCACAACCTGAGATTGAGATCATGACCTGAACCAAAATCAAGGGTTGGATGCTTAACTGACTGAGCCACACAGGCACCTTGAAACACTAGTTTCTGTATGTTGATTTTGTATGCTGCAACTTTACTGAATTCATTGAATAGTACTAACAAATTTTTGGTGCAGTCTTTAGGGGTTTTTGTATATAATATCATGTCACCCACTAACAGAGACAATTTCACTTCTTTATTTTTGGAGTGAATGACTTTATTTTTGTTATTTGATTTTTCTGGCTACGACTTCTAATATGTTCTATAGGAATGGTGAGAGTGAGCACCCTTTTCTTGTTCCTGATCTTAGAGGTAAAGCTTTTATTCTTTCACTACTGAGTATGATGTTAACTGAGAGTTTGTCACATATGGTTTTTATTGTGCTGTATAGTGTTCCTTCTATGCCCTATTTGTTGAGAGTTCTCATCATGAAAAAATGTTTTGTCAAGTAGTTTTTCTGCATATATTGAGATGATCTTATAATTTCTATCATTATTCTGTTAATGTGAGGTATCACATTTATTGATTTGTTTATGTTGAACAATACTTATATTTCAGGGATAAATCCCACTGATCATAATGTATGTTTTTTTTATTGTGCTCTTGAGTTTGTTTTGCTAATATTTTGTTGAGAATATTTGCATCTATATCTAGTGTATTGGTCTGTAATGTTCTTTTCTTTTAGTGTCCTTATCTGGCTTTGGTATCAGGGTAATGCTGGCCTATTAAAATGAATTTCATAGTTTTCCCTCTTCTTCAATTTTTTGGAAGAGTTTGAGAAGAATTCAGTTAGTTCTTTTTTAAGATGTTTGGCAGAATTCACAAGTGAAACCATCTTGTTCTGGGCTTTTCTGTTAGAAGGTTTTTGATTACTGATTCTACTTACTTGTTATTGGTCTGTTCATGTTCTCTATTTCTCATGGTTTAATCTTAGTGAGTTGTATATTTCAAAGAATTTATCCATTTTTCTAGATTATCTGGCATGTTGTCACATTACTATTAATCATAGTCTTTCATGCTCTTTTGTATTTCTGTGGTATCATTATAAGTCTCTTCTTCCATTTCTGATTTTATTTGAGTTCTCTTTATTTTCTGACTTAGTCAAGCTAAAGATTTGTCCATTTTATTTGTCTTAAAAAAAAAACAACTCTTAGTTTTGTTGACCTTTTCCACTGTTGTTTGTTTCTATTTCATTTTTTGTTTGTTTGAGTATAGCTGACACACAATGTTACATTAGTTTTAGGTGTAAAACTTGATGATTTGACAAGTTTATACATTATGCTATTTTTACCACAAGTACAGCTATCATCTGTCCCAAAACATCACTATTACAATATCATTCACTGTATTCCTTATCTGCTTCTTATTCCTGTGACTTACTCACTGCATCAATTTTGCCCATGCCCTACCCCTCTGGGAACCATCAGTTTGTTCTCTGTATTTATATTTCAGATATTCTTTTTGTTTATTCATTTTTTAGATTCCATTTACTAATAAAATCACATGGTAATTTCCTTTCAGTCTGACTTATTTCACTTAGCATAATACCCTCTATGTCCATCCATATTGTCTCAAAGGCACTCACTACACTACCTCCTCCTTTTTTTATAGCTGTGTAATATTCCATTATAGGTGTGTGTGTATAACACACGCACACACACACACTTAGGTTGCTTCCATGTCTTGGCTATTGTAAATAATGTTTCAATATTTGCTCTCATCTTCATTATTTTCTTCCTTCTACTAACTTTGGACGTAGTTTGGTTTTGTATTCAAGTTCTTTAAGGTGTAAATTTGGATTGTTTATTTGAGATCATTCTTTTACATTTTTTTTTAGTATAGTTGATACACAATGTTACATGAGTTTCAGGTGTACAACATAGTTATTCAACAACTCTATACCTTATGTTATGCTCACCACAACTGTAGTTACCATCTGTCACATAAAACACTATTACAATACCACTGACTATATTCCTTATGCTGTACCTTTATTCTCATATCTTATACATGTAGATGTTTGTGGCTATAAACTTTCCTCTTAGAACTGTTTTTGAAGAATACCATTGATTTTGATATGTTGTGTTGTCATTTTCATTTGTTTCAAGATATTTCTTGAATTCCCTTTTAATGTCTTTTTTGACCCATTTGTTATTCAGGATTACGTTGTTTAATATCCACATATTTCTAATTTAACTCTCCTCCTGTTATTGATTTCTAGTTTTATCCCATTGTGGTAGTAAAAGATACTTAGTATGATTTCAATGTTAAATTTTCTAAGACTTCTTTTGTGACCTATCATATGATCTCTCCTGACAAATGTTTTGTGTGTGCATAAGAATAATATTATGTTGCTGCTAGATGTAATGTTCTATATATGTCTCAGTTTCATTTGGTGTAAAGTATGATTCAAGTTCAATATTTCCTTATTTATTTATTTTTGTCTGAATGATCTATCCATCATTGAAAGTGAGATATTTAAGTCCCCTACTATTACTATATTCTCAATTTCTCCCTTTGGATCTGTTAGCATTTGCCTAATATAATTAGGTGTTCTAATTTTGAAAATTATATCCATATCTATCTATAGCTATCTATCTATCATCTATCTATATTTCTTATCTTTTTGATGAATTGACCCTCATTGTTACATAATGACCTTATTTGTTTCTTATTACCATTTTTGAACAAAAGTCTATTTTATCTGATTTAAGTATAGTTACTTTGCTCAATTTTGGTTCCCATTTGCATGGAATATCTTTTTCCATCCTTTCTTTTTGAGGCTATATGTGTCCTTGAAGCTGAAGTGAGTCCCTTGTTGGCAGCACATAATTAGGTCTTTTTAAAAATCCGTCAAGCCACTCTATGCTTTTGATTGAATAACTAAATACACTTTCATTAAAAGTAATTGTTGATAAGTAAAGACTTACTAATGCCATCATATTAATTGTTTTATGGTGGTTCTGTAGTTCCACTTGTAGTTTCTTTCTCTCTTAGCTTTCCTTTGTAAATTGATGATTATCTGCAATGGGATGCTTTGATTCCCTAGTCTTTATCTTTTGTTAAGCTTACCATAAGTTCATGATTTGTGTTTACCATGAGACTCTGATAATTTAAATTCTATCACATACAAAAACTGTGTTTACTATCTTCTTTTTATGTTTTGATGTCATCATTTACATCCTTTCATATTGTGTATTTATTAGCAATTTGTTGAAGCTATAATTATTTTTACTACTTTTTTTAAAAGATTTTATTTATTTATTTGACAGAAAGAAAGTGAGAGCACAAGCAGGGGAAGTGGCAGGCAGAGGGAGAGGGAGAAGCAGGCTCCCTGCAGAGCAGGGGGAGCCCAATGTGGGACTCGATCCCAGGACCCCAGGATCATGACCTGAGCCAGAGGCAGTCACTTAACCAACTGAGCCATCCAGGGGCCCTATTTTTACTACTTTTAACTTTAATCTTTTTTTTAAATTTTCCTATTACATCATTTTCCTTGGCCCACAAACCCTTAAAAGCATGAAATACTTCCATAAAATTTAGCTTGCAGTGTCTAACATAGTTTTCATTTGTTCTACTTAGTAAGATGGCTCTGATCAGCTTCATTTTATTATTTTTTTAATTTTAATTACAGTATCATTAACATACAATACTATATTAGTTTCAGGTGTACAATATAGCGATTCAACAATTCTATACATTACTAAGTGCTCATCATGGTAAGGGTACTCTTTAATTCCCATCAACTATCTCACACATCCTCTTACCCACCTACTATCTGGTAACAATTTGTTCTCTGCAGTTAAGAGTCTGTCTCTTGGTTTGTCTTTCTCTTTTTTCCCCCATTCTTGTTTGTTTATTAAGTTTCATGTATGAGTGAAAGCATATGGTGTTTGTCTTTCTCTGACTGAATTATTTCTCTTAGCATAATACTCTCTAGTTCCAACCATGTCATTGCAAATAGCAAGATTCATTCTTTTTTATGGCTGAATAATATTCTTATTTTTTGAGAGATATATAGAGAGAGCATGGAAGCAGGGAGGAGAGGAGCAGAGGGAGAGAGAGAGAGAGAATCTTAAGCAGGCTCCACAACCACCATAGAGCCTGAAGCAGGGCTCGATCTCACAACTCTGAGATCATGACCTGAGCCAAAATCAAGAGTCAGAGGCTTAACCAACTGAACCATTTAGGCTCCCCTATGGTTGAATATTCTATTGTGTGTGTGTGTACTACTTCTTTATCCATTCATCTATCAATGGATATTTGGGCTGATTCCATAATTTGGCTATAAACATTGGGGTACATGTATCCCTTTGAATTAGTATTTTTGCATCTTTTGGGTAAATGCTGGATCATTGGGTAGTTCTATTTTTAACTTTTTGAGGAACATCCATACTGTTTTCCAGAGTGCCTGCACCAGTTTGCATTTCCATCAACAGTGCAAGAGGGTTCCCCTTTCTCCACATACTCATCAACACCTGTTGTTTCTTGTGTTATTGATTTTAGCCATTCTGACAAGTGTGAGGTGATATCTCATTGTAGTTTTGATTTGCATATCCCTGATGATGAGTGATGATGAGCATCTTTTCATGTTGACCATCTAGATGTCTTCATTAGAGAAATACCTGTTCATGTTTTGTGTCCATTTTTTAAGTTGCATTATTTGGGAGGGTGTTGAGTTGTATCCGTTCTTTACATATTTTGGACACTAAACCTTTATTGGATATGTCATTTGAAAATATCTTCTCCCATTCCATAGGATGCCTTTTAGTTTTGTTGATTTTTTCATTTGCTGTGCAAAATCTTTGTATTTTGAGGTAGTCCCAATAGTTTATTTTGCTTCTATTTCCCTTGCCCCAGGAGACATATCTAGAAAAATGTTATTAAGGTTAATATCAGAGAAATTATTGCCTGTACTCTCTTCTAGAATTTTTATGGTTTCAGGTCTCACATTTAGGTCTTTAATGTACATTGAGTTTACTTTTGTGAATGGTGAAAGAAAGTGGTCAATTTTCATTCTTTTGCATGTTGTTGTCCAGTTTTTCCAACACCATTTGTTGAAAAGCTGTCAGCTTTCCCAATGCCATTGTCTTTTTCACATTATTTAGTCATTCCACCTTTGTTAAAGATTAATTGACTGTGTAATTGTGGGTTTATTTCTGGGTTTTGTATTCTGTTCCATTGATCAATGTGTCTATTTTTATACCAGTATTATACTCTTTTGAGTACTACAGCTTTGTAATATAACTTGAAGTCTAGAACTGTGATAGCTTCAGTTGTGGTTTTCTTTTGCAAGATTGCTTTGGCTATTTGGGGCCTTTTGTGGTTCCATCCAAATTTTAGGATTGTTTGTTCTAGATTTGTGAAAAAATGCTATTGGTATTTTGTAAGGATTGCATTAAATATGTAGATTGCTTTGGGTAGTATAGTCATTTTAACAATATTTGTTCTTCCAACCCATGAGAATGGAAAGTCTTTCCATATCTGTACATCGTCTTGTATTTTTTTAATCAATGTTTTATATTTTTTAGAGTACAGGTCTTTCACCACATTGGGTAAATTTATTCCTAGATATTTTATTGTTTTTGGTGCAATTGTAAATGGGATTGTTTTCTTATATTCACTTCCTGCTGCATAATTATTAATATAAAGGAATGCAACAGATTTCTGGACATTCATTTTATATCCTGCAACCTTACTGAATTCATTTATCAGTTCTAGTAGTTTTTTGATGGTTTCTTTAGTGTTTCCTTGTTGGTTTTATCTTTGGATGATCTGTCCATTGCTGTAAGTAGTGTGATAAAGTCCTTTAGTATTATGGTATTACTATGAATTATTTCTTTATGTTTGTTATTACCATTTTATGTATTTGAGTGTTCCCATGTTAGGTGTATAAATATTGATAATTGTTATAATGTTTTGTTAAATTGTCCCCTTAATGATTATATAGTGACCTATTTTGTTTCTTGTTACAGTCTTTGTTTTAAAGTGTATTTTTTTTTTCCCGATATAAGTGTTGTTACCCTGGCTTTCTTTTGACAGCCATTTGCATGATAAATATTTCTCCATCCATTCAGTTTCTTTTTTCTTTTTAGATTTTATTTATTTACTTGAGAGGGAGGGGGGAGAGGGCGAGAAAGAAAGAGAATGAGCGGGGTAGGAGAGCTGCAGAGGGAGAGGGAGAAGCAGACTTCCCACTGAGCAGGGATCCCAACATGGAGCTCGATCCCAGGACACCAGGATCATGACCTGAGCTGAAGGCAGATGCTTAACTGATCAAGATACCCAGGCACCATCCACTCAGTTTCAATGTGCAAGTGTCTTTAGGTCTGAAACGAGTCTCTTGTCGGTAGTGTGCATATGGCTCTTGGCTTTTTATCCACTCTGTTACCCCATGTCTTTTGATTAGAGGATTTAGTCCATTTATATTCAAAGCAATTATAAATGGATATTGCCATTTTGTTACTTATTTTGTCATTGTTTTTGTTGTATTCTCTAATCCTTTTTGTTTTCTTTCATGATTTGCTTGCATTCTTTAGTGTCATACTTGGATTCCTTTCTCTTTTTTCTTTGCATATCTATTACTGGTTTATTTGTCATTACCATTTGGCTTGTATATAAAATCTTCCACATATAGCAGTCTATACTAAGTTGATGATCACTTAGTTGGAACCCATTCTTTACTCTTCCCTCCTTATGTTTTAGGTTTATGGAGTCATATTTTATATCCTTTTATTTTATGAATATCTTGACATATTTTTATAGATATACTTGTTTACTGCTTCTGTATTTCCTACTTTTAATATTCTTACTTGTGGACTTTCCTTTTTCTTAAAGAGTCCCCTTTAATATTTCTTTAGGACTGATTCAGCATCATGAAGTCCTTTAGTTTTAGTTTGAGAAACTTTTTTTTCTTCTGAATGATAGCCTTGATGGATAGAGTATTCTTGGCTGCAGATTTTTCCCTTTCAGCACTTTGAATCATGTGACTCTCTTCTGGCCTGCAAAGTTTCTGCTGAAATATTTGCCAATAGCATTATGGGGTTTCCCTGTATGTAACTGTCTTCTTTTATCTTGCTGGTTTTAATTTTTTTTCTTTATCACTATTTTTGCCATTTTAATTACTATATGTCTTGGTGTGGAGCTCCTTGAGTTGATTGTTGTAATCTGTGTCCCTTAGGTGTGGATATCTTTTTCCTTCCCCAGATTAGGGAATTTTTTTTTTTATTATTTCTTCAAATAAATATTCTGCCTCTGTTTCTGTCTCTCTCTTCTTTTTCTGGGATTCCCTATAATGTGAATGTTATTATGCTTGATGGAGTCACTGAGTTTCTTAAAACTATTCTCAATTCATATAATTGCCCCTCTCATTTGCTCAGCTTGGTTATTTTTCATTACTCTGTCTTTTGGGTCATTAATTCGTTCCTCTGCTTCATATAACCTGGTATTTATTCCATCAGGTATATTTCTAGTTCATTTTTTTTGTGTTCTTCATCTGTGATTGGTTCTCTTTTTATCTCTTTGTTAAGGGTCTTACTGATGTCTTCCAAACTTTTTTCAAGTCCAGTGAGTATCTTATGATAATTCTTTAAATTCTCTATGAAGCATATTACTTATATCCATTTCATTTAGGTCTCGTGCTGTGGTTTAGTCCTGTTCTTTCATTTGGGACATAATCCTCTGACTCCTCATTTTGTCTAACTCTCTGTCTGTTTCTCTGTGTTAGGAACGGCAGCTATGTCTTTCGCTCTCTATATAAATGGTCTTATGAAGAAAAGTTCCTGTAGTGCCCTACAGTGCAGTGTCCCCTCTTCCTTAGGCCCTGGTGCTTTAGTGAGTGTCTCCTATGTGTGTTGTGTGTGTGTTGCTGTTGTATCTTGGCCCCTTTTTCCTTCAGCCTAGTTGTCCACAGAAGCTCTTTGCCTGTTGTGGGCAGTTTTTCATCCCCAGGAGGAGTGGGGCATGCTTTAAGAAGGTGTGTGTTGGTCTGCTTTGAAATGAGACCAGCTACTCTTGCTGCCACAGGAACTGAAGTCCTCCAAAATGTGTGGATCTGGAGACGAGTTGTTGGTGGGTTTTGTGTTGGACTTCTAGGGGAAGGGCCTATAGTGCTGGGACTGAGGCAAGGGTGACTGGGATGTGCAGATCTATTGAACCTTGGCGGTTTTCTCTTAGAATAAGCAATATAGGTAGCCAGCATTGATGCCATGCTGGTCTCAGTAGGTAGCTGTGTGTTTATGTTGGGAGGTGGGGAAGTGAAATGACATCTGTCAGTTCCTTTGTTCTTCAAGGGATCTCTCCATGATAACTGCCTCTCTGGGTTACATTCTAAGATGAGTAAATCACTCTCCTGTATGTCCCTGGCATTTTTCAAACTGTTAGTTTTATGCTGTATCTGCATTGGCAGTTTGTTGTTCAGTCACTTTATGGGTGGGGACTCTGCTTCCTATCACCCTCTGGGCTCTCAAGCTGAGCCCAGCAAATTTTTAAAATTCCAGGCTTTAGGTCCTACTGGTTAGAAGAGCTCAGGAAATTTGGCCCCTCTTGCTTTCAAAGCCAAATGTTATAGGGATTCATTTTCCCCATGAAGCCTCCGTGGTGTGAAAGTTTGTTTATCACCCTTCTCCAGGTTACTGGCTCCCTCCCAACTGCAGAAAGTCATGTTCCTTTTTTTTATTTTTATTTTATTTTTTATTTATTTATTTTTTTAAAGATTTTATTTATTTATTTGGGAGACAGAGAGAGAGCACATGAGAGGGGGGTAGGGTCAGAGGGAGAAGCAGACTCCCTGCTGAGCAGGGAGCCTGATGCGGGACTCGATCCCGGGACTCCAGGATCATGACCTGAGCCGAAGGCAGTTGCTTAACCAACTGAGCCACACAGGCGCCCTCCTTTTTTTATTTTTAAAGATTTATTTATTTTTTATATAGAGAGAGCACATGAGTGGGAGGAGGAGCAGAGGGAGAGGGAGAGAATCTCCAGCAGATTCCTTGTTGAGCATGGAGCCTGACATGGGGCTTGATCTTGTGACCCTGAGATCATGATCCGAACTGAAATTAAGAGTTGGATGCTTAACTGACTGAGCCACCCAGGCACCCCAAGCCACATTCCTTTTTGCTCCCAAACTTCATCTTTACCCTTTCTAAAACCATATTCAATATGATCTCTTATCTACTTAACTCATGTAGTTTGTTCTGCAAGGCTTTGGATCATTTTCTGGGTTATTTACACTGATGTGAGTGTTTCTAGTTGTGTGTGTGGGATGAGGGGAGCTTATGATCCACCTACTTTGCCATCTTACCACTGGAGTCTCTAGGTTTAATCTTTATATTAAATTTATGTAGTTAACACATCACCATTTTACATTATGAGTGTATTCTGAAACTTCTTATATATTTACCTTTAACAATGTGTAAATATTTTTGTTGTTTTCATGATATTAATTACTATTTTTTTGTTCCAGATTGAAGAACTTCTTTCAACATTTGATGTAAGCAGGTTTAGTAGTGATGAATTCCCTCAGTATTTGTTTATTAGAGAAGGTCTTTATTTTACCTTCATTTCTGAAGGACAACTTTCCTGGGTAAAGTATTCTTAATTAGTAGATATTTTTGTTGTTTTTTGTTTGTTTTACTTTCAGCACTTTAAATAGATCCTCTTATTATCTGCAGGCATACAAGAACTCTGATGAGAAATCTACTGTTAGACTTATGGGTATCCACTTGTATGACATAATTTGTTCCCTCTTGCTGCTTTAAAATTTTTCTCTTTCTTGGGTGCCTGGGTAGCTCAGTCTTTTGAGCACCCAGCTCTTGATTTCAGCTCAGGTCTTGACCTCAGGGTTGTGAGTTCTGGACACATGTTGGGCTCCAAAGTAATATGAGGAAAAAAAAGAAAATTTTCTTTCTTTCTTTTTTATTTTAGACAATTGTATTATACTACATCTTGGAGAAGATCACTTTTCTTCTCCAAGTTTTTAATTAAATTCCAGCTACTTAACATAAAATTCAATATTAGGTTAAAGCACAGAATGTAGTGATTCATCACATATAGAACACATGGTGCTCGGGGAGTGGTCCAAGATGGTGGAGGGGTAGGAGACCTAAATTTCATCTGGTTCCAGGAATTTGGCTGGATAGCTGTTAAACCATTCTGAACACCTACGAACTCAACAGGAGATCAAAGAAAAGAATAGCAGCAACTTTATGAACAGAAAAGTGACCACTATCGGGAAGGTAGGACATGTGGAGAAGTGAATATGAGGCTATATACAGGAAGATAGATTGCGGGGTGAGGGAGCCTCGAGCCTCCATCAGCCAGCTACCAGCAACTGACAGAACAGAGGAACACAAAATCAGAACATTTAGAAGTTTCCTCTGGTGAGGGACATTGCTCTGGTGGCTAAGCGGGGGGTGGAACCCTCACTAGGACGGTGTGGTCCCAGGACTCTTGGGGTCACAGAAAGACAGAGGGTGCCTGAGTGTGGCAGAGCTCCTAGGTATTGGAGCAGGGAAGTTGGCTGCAAAGAGTGAGCCCAGGAGTGGGCTCTCAGCTCGGGGTTGCCATAACCGTGACCTGTGGCACAGTCAGGCCACTGCTCTCTGAGCAGGGGCCCAACAAGCGGCAGATACTGGAAGACTCCCCTTCTTCCCCCCCGAAGGAGTAGTGTAGGAGCCCGCTGCAGGAATCAGCTGGGTTTGGAGGCTCCAAATGGCATTGTGTGCCAGAGATAGAAATCCTTCATTACAGGCCAGGTGAGCACAGAGTGCAACAGGCCACCAGGGAGAGAGGAGTGATTGACTATTTTTCTCTCTGGGCTCACTGAGGAGTGGGGCCCCGAGCTCTTGGCTCTTCCAGGGCCAGCGATTGGCAGGCTGCTGTTTTCATTCTCATCCTCTAAAGCTTTCTCTAAAGGCATAAAGCCTTCAGGGAACAAAAGCTACAGAGATCAAACCTGAGCAGACCATTTAGCCTGGCCCCTGGCAAGGGCGGTTCAATTTCGCCTGGGGCAAAGACATATGACAATCAGTGCAACAGTCCCCTCCCCAGAAGATGAGCAAGAACATCCAGCCAAGAACAAGTTTAACAATCAATGAGAAATTCAAAACTCCAGCGTTAAGAGAATACAGCACATAGAATTCATGTAATTTTTCCCCATGACTCTTTAGTCTATCAAAGTTAATTTTTTCAATTTTCTTTATTTTTTCTTTTTCTATTTCTTTTTTAAAAAAATTTTCTTCTTTCTTGGGTGCCTGGGTGGCTCAGTCGGTTAAGCGACTGCCTTCGGCTCAGGTCATGATCCCAGGGTCCTGGGATCAAGTCCCACATCGGGCTCCCTGCTCTGCGGGGAGCCTGTTTCTCCCTCTCCCCCTCCCCCTGCTTGTGTTCCCTCTTGCTGTGTCTCTCTCTGTCAAATAAATAAATAAAATCTTTAAAAAAAATTTTTTTTCTTCTTTCCTTTTTCAAACAACTTATCTTACCAATTCCTTTTTTAAAATCTTTTTTAGTTTTCATTTGTACAATCATATTCCATCCCTTCATTGTATTTACCTTTATTTTTGTATATATATATGTTTTTCTTTCCTTAAAATTTTGGGAAGGGGTTTCCTCTAACAGACCAAAATACACCCTAAATCTAGTGTATGGCTTTGTTCTAGTCACCCACCTGATCACATTCTTTCCTTTCTTAATTTTTCTTCTTTCTTTTTTTAACCAACTTCTCATCTTATCAATACCTTTTTTAAATTTTTTAATTCTCATTGTTAAAGTCATATTCCATCCCTTCATTGTACTTACCCTTATTTTTGTGTGTGTGTGTGTATATATATATATATATTTTTTCTTTCCTTAAAATTTTGGAAGGCAGATTCTTCTAACATACCAAAATGCACCCAAAATCTAGTGTGTGGCTCTGTTCTTTTCACCAGCCTGATCATATTATTTTTTATCTACCTTTTCCCCCTGGTTTTGGGTCTCTCCTGACTTGTTTCATGTATATTTTTCTGGGGTCGTTGTTACCTTTTTAGCATTTTGTTCCCTTGTTCATCTATTCTTCTCTGGACAAAATGACAAAATGGTACAACTCACATCAAAAAAAAGAAAAAGAGGCAGTACCAACTGCCAGGGACCTAATCAATATGAACATTAGTAAGATGTCAGAACTAGAGTTCAGAATAATGATTATAAAGATACTAGCTGGGCTTTAAAAAAGCATAGAAGATACTAGAGAATCCCTTTCTGGAGAAATAAAATCTAACCAAGTCAAAATCAAAAAGGCTATTAATGAGGTGAAAAAAAATGGGGGCTCTAACTGCTAGAATAAATTAGGGAGAAGATAGAATTAGTGATATAGAAGACCAAATGATGGAGAATAAAGAAGCTGAGAAAAAGAGAGATAAACAACTACTGGACCATGAGGGGAGAATTCGAGAGACAAGTGATACCATAAAGTGAAACAATATTATAATAATTGGGATCCCAAAAGAAGAAAGAGAGAGAGAGAGAGGCAAAAGGTATATTGGAGCAAATTATAGCAGAGAACATCCCTAATTTGGGGAAGGAAACAGGTATCAAAATCCAGGAGGCACAAAGAACTCCCTCAAAATAAAAAAAAAAAAAATAAGTCAACAACCCTCATTTAATAGTAAAACTTACAAATCCGGGAGATAAAGAGAAAATCCTGAAAGCAGTCTGTAATCTACAATGGTAGAAACATTAGATTGGCAGCAGACCTATCCACAGAGCTGGCAAGCCAGAAAGGACTGGCATGATATATTCAGGATACTAAATGAGAAAAATATGCAGCCAACAATACTATATCCAGATAAGCTATCATTGAAAATAGGAGAGATAAGAATCTTCCAGGACAAACAGAAACTAAAAGAATTTGAGATCACCAAAATAATCCTACAAGAAATATTGAAAGGGGTCCTCTAAGCAAAGAGAGAGCCTTAAAGTAACATAGACCAAAAAGGAATAGAGACAATATACAGTAATAGTCATCTTACAAGCAATAAAATGACACTAAATTCATATCTTTCAATAGTTACCCCAAATGTAAATGGGCTAAATGCCCCAATCAAAAGACACAGGGTATCAGATTAGATTAAAAAACAACAACAACAACAACAAAACAAGACCCATCAATATGCTGTCTGCAAGAGGCTCATCTTAGACCCAAAGACACCTCCAGATTTAAAGTGAGGGGGTGGAGAACAATTTATCATGCTAATGGATATCAAAAGAAAGCCGGGGTGGCCATCCTTATATCAGAGAAATTAGATTTTAAACCAAAGACTATAGTAAGAGATGAGGAAGGACACTATATCATACTTAAAGTGTTTATCCGACAAGAAGATCTAACAATTGTAAATATTTATGACTTTAAAATGGGATACACCAATTAATAACAAAATCAAAGAAACACATCCACAATAATACAATAATAGTAGGGGATGTTAACACCCCCTTCATTGAAATGGACAGATCTAAGCAAAAGATTAACAAGGAAATAAGGGCTTTAAATGACACACTGGACCAGATGGACTTCACAGTTATATTCAGAACATTCCATCCCAAAGCAACAGAATACACCTTCTTCTCTAGTGTACATGAAACATTCTCCAGAACAGATGACATCCTGAGTCACAAATCAGGTCTCAGCCTGTACCAAAAGATTGGGACCATTCCCTGTATATTTTCAGACCACAATGCTTTGAAACTCAAACTCAATCACAAGAGGAACATTGGAAAGAACTCAAATACATGGGGGCTAAAGAGCATCCTACTAAAGAATGAATGGGTCAACCTGGAAATTAAAGAATTAAAAAAATTCATGGAAACAAATGAAAATGAAAACACTACTGTTCCAAATCCTTGGGATGCAGCAAAGGCAGTCCTAAGAGGAAAGTATATACAATACAAGCCTTTCTAAGAAACAAGAGAGGTCTCAAATACACAACCTAACCCTACACCTAAAAGAGCTAGAGAAAAAACAGCAAATAAAGCCTAAACCCAGCAGGAGAAGAGAAATAATAAAGATCAGAGCAGAAATCAATGAAATAGAAACCAAAAGAACAGTAGAACAGATCAACGAAACTAGGAGCTGGCTCTTTGAAAGCATTAATACAATTAATAAATGCCTGGCCAGACTTACCAAAAAGAAAGAGAAAGGAGGGGCACCTGGGTGGCTCAGTCTTTAAGCATCTGCCTTCGGCTCAGGTAATGGTCCCAGGGTCCTGGGATTGAGCCCTGCATCGGGCTCCTTGCTTGGCGGGAAGCCTGCTTCTCCCTCTCCCACTCCCCCTGCTTGTGTTCCCTCTCTCACTGTGTCTCTCTCTGTCAAAAATAAATAAATAAAATCTTTAAATATATTAAAGAAAAGAAAAGAGAAAGGATCCAAATAAATAAAATCTTGAATGAAACAGGAGATTATCACAACCAACAGCAAAGAAATACAAACAATTATAAGAGTACATTATGAGCAACTATATGCCAACAAATTAGACGATCTGGAAGAAATGGATGCTTTCCTAGAGACGTATAGACTACCAAAGTGAACCAGGAAGAAATATAAAACCTGAACTGACCCACAACCAGCACAGAAATTGAAACAGTAATCAAAAATCTCCCAAAAAAGAATTCAGGGCCAGATGGTATCCCAGGAGGATTCTACCAAACATTTAAATAAGAAGTCATACCTATTCTTCTGGATCTATTCCAAAAAATAGAAATGAATGGAAAACTTCCAAACTCATTTTATGAGGCCAGCATTACCTTGATCCCCAAACCAGGCAAAGACCCCATCAAAAAGGAGAATTACAGACCAATATCCCTGATGAACATGGATGCAAAAATTCTCAGCAAAATACTAGTCAATAAGATCCAACAGTACATTAAAAAGGTTATTCATTATGACCGAATGGGATTTATTACTGGGCTGCAAGGTTGGTTCAACATCTACAAATCAATCAATTTGATACACTACATTAACAAAAGAAAGAACAAGAACCATATGATCCTCTCAGTAAATGCAGAAAAAGTATTTGACAAAGTACAGCATCCTTTCCTGATTAAAACTCTTCACTGTGTAGGGATAGAGGGTACATACCTCAATATCATAAAAACCATTTATGAAAAACCCACAGTGAATATTATTCTCAATGGAAATAGCCAGAGGAATGTTGAAAAAGAAAAGGAAAGCTGGGGCATCACAACTCCGGACTTCAAGCTCTATTACAAAGCTGTAATCATCAAGACAGTATGGTCCTGGCACAAAAACAGACACATAGATCAATGGAACAGAATAGAGAGCCCAGAAATGGACCCACAACTTTATGGTCAACTAATCTTTGACAAAGCTGGAAAGAATATCCAATGGAAAAAAGACAGTCTCTTCAACAAGTGGTGTTGAGAAAACTGGACAGCGACATGCAGAAGAATGAAACTGGACCATTTCCTTACACCATATACAAAAATAGACTCAAAATGGAAGAGAGATCTAAATTTGAGACAGGAATCCATCAAAGTCCTTGAGGAGAACACAGGCAGCAACCTCTTCAACTTCAGTCGCAGCAACTTCCTCCTAGATTCATCACAAAAGGCAAAGGAAACAAGGGCAAAAATGAACTCTTGGGACTTCATCAATATAAAAAACTTTTGCATAGCAAAGGAAACAGTCAACAAAACCAAAAGACAACTGACAGAATGGAAGATATTTGCAAATGACATAATAGATAAAGGGCTAGTATACAAAATCTATAAAGAACTTATCAAACTCAACACCCAAGGAACCGATAATCCAATCAAGAAATGGGCAGAACAATGAACAGAAATTTCTGCAAAGAAGGTATCTAAATTGCCAACAGACACATGAAAAAGTGCTCAACATCACTCGGCATCAGGGACATACAAATAAAACCACGATGTGATACCACCTCACACCAGTCAGAATGTCTAAAAATAACAAGTCAGGAAATGACAGATGCTGGCAAGGATGAGAAGGGGGAACCTTCCTACAGTGCTGGTGGGAATGCAAACTGGTGCAGGCACTCTGGAAAACAGTATGGATGTTCCTCAAAAAGTTGAAAATAGAGCTACCTTATAACCCAACAATTGCACTACTCTGTCTTTACCCCAAATATACAAACGTAGTAATCCAAAGGGGCACGTGCACCCCAATGTTTATAGCAACAATGTCCACAATAAGCAAACTATGGAAAGAGCTATATGTCCATTGACAGATGCATAGATAAAGAAGAAGTGGTATATATATACAATGGAATATTATGCGGCCATCAAAAATATGAACTCTTGCCATTTGCAATGACATGGATGGAACTAGAGGGTATTATGGGTATATAAATCAATCAGAGAAAGACAAGTATCACATGATCTCACTGATATGTGGAATTTGAGAAACAGGGCAGAGAATCATAGGGGAAGATAGGAAAAAATGAAACAAGATGAAACCAGAGAGGGAGACAAACCATAAGAGACAATCTCAGGAAACAAACTGAGGGTTGCTGGATTGTGGGGGGAGGGATGGGCTGGCTGGGTGATGGACATTGGGGAGGATATGTGTTATGGTGAGTGCTGTGAATTGTTTAAGACTGATGAATCACAGACCTATACCCCTGAAACAAATAATACATTATATGTTAATTTAAAAAGTAATAATAAAGTTTATATGGAACTACAAAAAAATAAAAGAACACATGGTGCTCATCTCTACAAGTGCCCTCCTTAATCACCATTACCTATTTAACACATCCCCCCACCTTCCCTCCAGTAATGATCAGTTTCTTCTCTGTAGTTCAGAGTCTGTTTCTTGGTTTGCCTCTCTTTTTCCAAAACCCCTATTTCATTAGTTTTGTTCCTTAAAGTCCGCATATGGATGAAATTATATGGTATTTGTCTTTCTCTGACTAACTTATTTCACTTAGCATAATACTCTCTAGCTCCACCACGTCATTGCAAATGGCAAGATTTCATTCTTTTTTATGGCTGAGTAAAATCCATGGCATATATACATATACTAAATCTTTATGCATTCATCAGTCCATGGACATTTGACTCTTTCCATAATTTGGCTATTACTGATAATGCTGCTATGAACATAAAGGGGCATGTATCCTTTAGAATCAGTATTTTTTTTAACCTTTGGTTTAATACCTAGTAGTACAATTGTTGGATCATAAGGTAGTTGCAGATTTAGCTTTTTGAGGAACCTCTCTACTATTTTCCAGAGAGGCTGCAGCAGTTTGCATTACCACCAAGTGTAAGATGGTTCCCCTTTCTCCACATCCTCGCCAACACCTGTTGTTTCTTGTGTTCCTGATTTTAGCCATTCTGACTGATGTGATTTGATATCTCATTGTACTACTGATTTGCATTTCCCTGATGATGAGTAATGTTGAGCATCTTTTCCTGTGTCTGATAGCTATCTGGTTGTCTTCTTTGGAAAAATGTCTATTCAAGTCTTCTGCCCATTTTTAACCAAATTATTTGTTTTTGGAATGTTGAGTTATATAAGTTCTTTATAGATTTTAGATACTAACCTTTTATCCGATGTGTCACTTGCAAATATCTTCTCTGACTCTGTAGGCTGCCTTTTAGTTTTGTTGATTGCTTCCTTTGCTGTGCAGAAGCTTTCCATCATCATGTAGTCCCAATAGTTTTTGCTTTTCTTTCCTTTGCCTCTGGAAGCATTTTTGTAAGAAGTTGCTACAATCAATGTCAAAGAGGTTACTGCCTTATTTTTCCTTTAGGATTTTGATGGTTTCGGGTCTCATATTTAAGTCTTTAATCCATTTTGAATTTATTCTTTTGTATGTTGCAGTCCAGTTTTCCCAACACCATTGTTGAAGACACTTTTTTTAAAAAAAGATTTATTTATTTATTAGAGAGAGAGAGAGCAGGGGAGTGGGGCAGAGGGAGAGAGAATCTTAAGGAGACTCTGCACTGATCATGGAGCCCAATGCAGTGCTTCATCCCACTACCCTGAGATCATGACCTGAGCCAAAACCAAGAGTCACTTAATTGACTGTGTTATCCAGGCACCCTGAAACTGTCTTTTTAATGTGGATACTCTTCCCTGATTTGTTGAAGATTAATTGAACCATAGTTCTGTGTTTCTATTCTGTTCTTTTGATTTATGTGTTTATTTTTGTGTCAGTACCATACTCTTTTGATCACTACAGCTGTGTAATATAATTTGAAGTCTGAAATTGTGAAGCCTCCAGCTTTGCTTGTCTTTTTCAAGATTGTTTTGCCTATTCTAGGTCCTTTGTTGTTCCAAAGAAGTTTTAGGATTGTTTGTTCCTGCTCTGTGAAAAATGGCAATAGCATTTTGATAGGGATTGCATTAAATGTGTAGATTGCTTTGGGTAGTATAGACATTTTAATAATATTTGTTCCTCCAATCCATGAGCATGGAATGTTTTTACCATTTCTTTGTGTTACCTTCAATTTCTTTCATCAGTTTTTTTATAGTTTTCAGAGTACAGAACTTTTTCCTCTTTGGTAAGACTTATTCCTATTTATGTTATTTATTTTTTTTTTTTTGGTGCAACTATAAACGGAATCAATTCTTTGATTTCTCTTTTTGCTGCTTCATTACTGGTGCATAGAAATGCAACAGATTTTTTTATGCTGATTTTGTATCTTGTGACTTAACTGAATTTTTCTATCAGTTCTAGGAATTTTTTGGTGGAGTCTTTTGGGTTTTGAAAAGAGTATTATGTCATCTGCAAATAGTGAAATTTCGACTTCTTCCTTGCAGATTTGGATGCTTTTATTTCTTTTTGTTGTCTGATTGCTGAGGCTAGGGCTTCCAGTACTATGTTAAATAACAGTGGTGAGAGTGAACATCCCTGTCTTGTTCCTGACTGTAGAGGACAATCTTTCATCTTTCCCCAATTAGGGTGATATTATCTGTGAGGTTTTTGTATATACCATTTGTTATGTTGAGGTTTGTTCCCTCTAACCCTACCTTGTTGAGAGTTTTTATCATGAATGGATGTTGTACTTTGTCAAATGCATTTTCTCTATCTATTGAAAGGATCACATGGTTCTTATCCTTTCTTTTACTAATGTTATCTATCATTTTTATTGATATGCATATATCAACCACCCCTGTAACCCAAGAAAATCCCATTTCATCATGGTGAATGATTCTTTTAATGTACTGTTCCATTTAATTTGGTAATGTTTTGTTCAGAATTTTTGCATCCATATTCATCAGGGATATTGGACTGTAGTTCTCTTTTTTAGTGGAGTCTGCCTGGATTTGGTATCAGGGTAATGCTGGCCTCCTAGAATAAATTTGGAAATTTTCCTTCCTTTTCTAATTTTTTGGCATAGTTTTAGAAGAATAAGTATTAACTCTTCTTACATTTTCACTAGAATTCACTTGGTGAACCATCTGGCCCTGGACTTTTGTTTGTTGGGAAATTTTTGATTACTGATTCAATTTATTTCCTGGTTATCAGTCTGTTCAAGTTTTCTATTCCTTCCCCTTTCAGTTTCTGTAGTTTATATATTCCTAGGAATTTATCTATTTCTTCCAGGTAGTGCAATTTATTGGCATATAATTTTTCATAATATTCCCTTATAATTTTTGTATTTATCTGGTTTGGGTTGTTATTTCTCCTCTCTCATTTGTGATTTTATTTACTTGGGTCCTTTGTTTTGTTTTGTTTTGTTTTTTGATAAGTCTGGCCAGGGGGTTATCAATTTTATTAATTCTTTCAAAAAACCAGCTCCTGCTTTCATTGATCTCTTCTATTTTTTTTTTTTTTTTGGTTCTGAATCATTTATTTCTACTGTAATTTTTATTACTGTCCTTCTTCTCCTAGCTCTAGGCTTCATTTATTGTTCTTTTTCTAGTTCTTTTAGATTTAAGTTATTTTAAATTTTTCTTGCTTCTTGATGTACGTGTTTATTGCTATATACTTCCCTCTTATGACTGCTTTTGCTGCATCCCAAAGGTTTTGGACTGTCATGTTTTCATTTTCATTCATTTCCATGTATTTTTTTAATTTCTTCTTTGATTTCCTGGTTGACACATTCATTGTTTTTTAGCATGTTGTTTAACCTCCATCTGTTTGTGATCTTTCCAAATTGTTTCTTGTGGTTGACTTCTAAATTCATAAGGTTGTGATCACAAAATATGCATAGTATGATTTCAATCTTTTTGTACTTGTTGAAGGCTTACTTGTGACCTAGTATGTGATCTATTCTGGAGACCATCCCATGTAATTGAAAAGAATGTGTATTCTGTTGCTTTAGGATGAAGTGTTCTGAATATATCTGTTAATCCATCTGTTCCAGGGTGTCATTCAAAGCCATTGTTTCCATGTTGATTATCTGTTTAGATGATCTGTTTATTGATGTAAGCTGGGCATTAAAGTTCCCTATTATTATTTTATTATTATTAATGTGTTCCTTTATTCTTGCCATTAATTGTTTTATATATTTGGGTGCTCCCATGTTGGGGGCATAAGTATTTACAATTGTTAGATCTTCTTGTTCAATAGTCTCCTTTATTATGATATGGTGCTCTTCTTCATCTCTTGGTATAGTCATTGGTTTAAAGTCTAGTTTTTCTGATAGAAATATTGCTACTGCAGCTTTCCTTTGATGTCCATTTACATAAGTGTTTCTCCATCCCATCACTTTCAATCTGCATGTGTCTTTAGATCTAAACTGAGTCTCTGGTAAGCAGCTTTTAGATGGTTCTTGTTTTTTCATCCATTGTGACATTTAGTTCATCCACATTCAGGGTAATTATTGATAGATACATATTGATTGCCATTTTATTACTTGTTTTGTCATTGTTTCTGGAGGTTTTCTCTGTTCCTTTCCAGTCTTTATTGTTTCTGGTGTTTCCTTCCCCTCAAAGAGTCCCTTTTAATATTTCTTGCAAGGTTGATTTAGTGGTCAAGAACTCCTTTAGTTTTTGTTTGGGAATTTCTTGATCTCTCCTATTCTGAATGATAGCCTTGTGGGATAGACTTTCTGGTTGCAATTTCTTTCCATTTAGCATGTTGAATTTATCATGCCACTCCTTTCTGGCTTTCAAAGTTTCTGTTGAGAGATATGCAGCTAGCCTTATGGGTCTTCAATTGTAAGTTAAGGAATTCCTTTATCTTGCTGCTTTTAGTATTTTTCTTTATTTCTATATTTTGCAAATTTAATTACAGTATATCTTGGTGTTGGTCTGCTTTTTTTTTGATGGGAGTCCTCCTCTGTTCCTTCACAGTCTCAATGTCTGTTTCCTTCTCCAGATTAGGGAAGTTTTCAGTTATGATTTCCTCAAATAAATTTTGGCCCCATTTTCTCTCTCTTCTTCTGGGACTCCTATGATATGAATGATATTACATTTAATGGATTCAGTGAGTTTCTTAAGTTTATTCTCGTGAGCCATAATTTTTTCTCTCTTTTGTTCAGCTTCATTATTTTCCATTATTTTCTCTCCTGTAACACTTATTCCTTAATCTGCTTCTTCCATCCGTGTTCATTACGACCAGTCTGTTTGAAATCTCAGTTATTGTATTTTTCATTTCTGACTTTTTTTAATTCCTTTTTTTTTAAAGATTTTATTTTATTTATTTGACAGAGAGAGAGAGACAGCTAGAGAGGGAACACAAGCAGGGGGAGTGGGAGAGGGAGAAGCAGGCTCCTGGCCGAGCAGGGAGCCCGATGCGGGGCTCGATCCCAGGACCCTGGGATCATGACCTGAGCCGAAGGCAGATGCTTAATGACTGAGCCACCCAGGCGCCCCTTTTTTTAATTCCTTTATCTCTGCAGTAAGGGCCTCCCTGATGTCTTCCATTCTTTTCTTAAGACCAGCGAGTATCCTTATGATTGTTGCTTTAAATTATTAATTAGGCATATTAAATATATTTGTGTCACTTATATCTCTGGCTGTGACATTTCAGGGAGAGTCTCTGATGTGTGCTGTGTGTGCTGTGCTGTTGTGTTTTAGCTACTCTATCCTTCAGGTCAGTCAATTTCAGAGACTCTCCTTCCCTGCAGCGGGCAGTGTTTGGAACTTGGCCAGTGTGTGGCTAGTTTTAACAAGGTGTGTTTTGGTCTACTTGTTAGATGAGACCTGATGCTACTTCCAGTCGAATGAAAGACTTACAGAAATCTCTGGTTGGAAGATATGGTGTGTGCAGAGGTTTCTGCTGGTCTTCTGGGGAATGGGCCTGCTGTGCTAAGATTAAGGCACATTTGCCTGAGAAGGGAAGTACAGGCAGAGAAAAGGGGGGCAGGACTTGGTGTAAGTAGGTTAGGCAGCCTGTGTGGATGCTGTCCTATTACTGAAACTGATTTATGCTGAGGGGCGGGGAAGGAAATGGTGTCAGCCAGCTCCTTTGTCCCCAGAGAGGGGTTTCTGTGCTTGCTGCTCTCAGGGAAGCCCTCACAGACGAGCAGATAATTGTTCCCATGCATTACAGTCATTTTTTGGGTCATGTTTTCGTGCTGTCTGAATTGCTTGCCTGACAGGAGCAGTGCCCTGCTGGCTGTAAAACTCTAAACTTTAGGGATGTGGTATGGCAAGGGCCTATGCTTGTCTTCTCTGGGAGGGTCTTGCCACACTGGGACTGATGCAGGTTTCACCTAGAAGGCCCATCATGCCAGAGCACAGGGTCAAGAGATTTGGAGTAAGAAGGCTAGGTTGACAGTGTTGGGGCAAGCTGTCCTCAGCAGTCGGTCCTGAGTCTTTGTCCAGTGGCAGGGGAGGGAAATGTTTCCTGCCACCTCTTCTGTCTCAGGAGAGGTGTCTCAGTGAATGCCACCTCTCACAGATCCATTCCAAGAAGAGGGGACAATCTCTCCCATGTGAGTCTTAGGCATTATTCAGATCATACTGTCTGCTCCCTGGTTGCTTTCCTGCCTTCTCTCCAGGAGTAGGGCAGTGCCCTCAGGGCTCCATCCCAGCCAAGCCCACCAACCTTTGAAACTCCAGTCTTTAAGCCCTGCTGGTTGCAAAACCTCAAGAAATTCAGCCCCTCTCATTTCCCCCACCAATAGCTTTGGGGAAGTGTTATCCTTGTGCAATCCCCTGTGTGCTTCTCTCTCTCACCTTTCTCCACAACAAGGGCTCCCTCCCCTTTGAAGAACCTGTGATCCATTTCTTCCCCAAACCAGGTCTCTGCACTTATTTCCTTCCATGTGGCCTCTTCTCTCCCTCTAGCTGTGGAGTTTGTTATGTCAATCCTCATGTCAACTTCTTGGGTATTCAGAATGATTTGGTTGTTATTGAAGTTGTGTTCCAGGGATGAAATGTGCCTAGGGTCCTCTTACTATGCTGCCGTCTTAGCTCCCCTTTCCTTGACAAGATGATTTTGGATGGAAATCTCAGGGTGATCTATTATTAGCTTCATGAACTTGTATGTCCAAATCTCTCCCTAGGTTTGAGAAATTCTCAGGCATTATTTCCTTAAGTAAGTTTTCTACAACTTACTCTCTTTCTTCTCTTTCTAGGATTCCAATGATTCAGATATTATACTTATTGACAATGTCTCATAAATCCTGTAAGCTTTAGTCATTCCTTTTAATTTTTTTCCATTTTTGCTAATTTAATTGGATACTTTTGATTGATGTGTCTTCTAGCTCATTGATTCTTTCTTCCGCTTGTTCAACTTCAAAGTTGAAGCACTCTATTGTATTTTTTTTTAGCTCAGGCATTGTATTCTTCAACTCTGAAATTTGTGTTTGGTTCCTTTTCATGTTTTCTGTTTGTTTAACTTCTCATTCTGCTCTTGAATTGTTTTCCTTATATCATTGAATTATTTATCTGTGTTCTCTTGCAACTCTCTAGCATCTTTAGAACAATTACTTTGAATTTTTTATTGGGCAATTCCTGGATCTTTATTTCTTTGAAGCCAGTTACTGGAGGTTTAATGTATTCCTTTGGTAAAGTCATGTTTTACTGATTCATCTCAATCCCAATAGATAGTCTTACATAGGTGTCTGCACATTTGAAAAAGCAATTAGTTTTTCCAAACTACAGGCTGACTTTGGGAAAAGAAGTGTTTTGCCTGCAGATGGGGGCATGCTGGATCATGTTATGACTCTATTTTTATTGGTGCAGTGCACCAATTGTAGGGGTGTTTGACAGTACCAGGTCTGAGAGGGCCTGATGTCTCTTTGGCTTAAGCCACTGGGGTCTATAGCACTGACAACTGTGTGGGGTCCACAGAAGCATGGGTGATTAACTTCTTTAGTGATACCTCCAGGTCCAGAGTGGTGATGGCCAGAACCAGTTGTTTGCAAACATTCAGCTTTGGAGGCCAGATACTGGTGCCTATATAGTGGCAGGGACTAGTTTCAGACACACACTAGTGATGTGGACCAGGGCAAGTAGCATAAGCTGGGGCCAACTATGCTCACTGGGAACTGCAGAAGTCATGGTTGTTAGCTTTACACTTTCCCTTCATGCATGCACATTTCAGTAGAAATCCTTAATGGGGTTTGGTTCAGAAGCATGCAGCTCCACAGTTGGAGTGACTAGCTACATGTAGCTGTGGTGGTGTTGGCCAGTGACAGAAAGGAGTACCTGCTCCAAATCCACAACAGCTGCAGCAGCCCTAGCTGCCAGTGTATTCTGTCCCTGCACACTCTCCTACCAAGTATGCATGCTGCACTAGAGAACAATCATGGGCATCATGCCAGTGGTGTGCATGTATACAACTGGAAGGTTTAACCCTGAATGCAGTCAGGTCAGTGGGCATTAACCGGGGGGCATGTAGGGTAGTGTCTTTGACTTGTGTATCAGCAGATGCCTGGAATTGCTGTCAATATGGTATCTGGAATTCTGCAGATATGGGAGGGAATGGAACTGGGAGGAACTCAGGTGGCTGACATTAGTAAATGTGTATATCTGTCAGGTAAATGTTGGCAAAATCTGTAGGGTATGTACAGCAGCTGTGTTGGCTGTTGGCTTTATCAATGGTGAAATCTGAGTTTTTCTGCAGAGCATGTCCCTGTGAATTGCAGTAACTCCTCCTGTGTGTCTGCTAATAATAGCCCCTGTTCTTAGCCATCTCTATATATCTTAGCTTTGCTGGTCTGGGTGGGATAAAACAAGCAGAACCTTTGGACAGTGCCCTGAAAATCTGAAAAATCTGATCATTCACCATGCTCTTTCTTTCCTGTCTAGAGGAACTCTTTCTAGCTGGGAAGTTCCTTCTTAAATCTGAACAATGTTGGTTTGAGGGATGGGATTATGCAAGCAAAATGAAACTCTCTTTCTTCTTGTGCATAAAATCAGAGCTTTTTAATCTAAACCAGTGACACCCCTGACCATGAAATCTATGGGAATATTACAAGAATTTATTCCTCAGAACATCCAGAAGAATGATGGAGTTTACTCATTCTTGTGTATGTCACTTGAAAAATGAAAGTGGTACAAGAGAATTTATCCTGACATTTCTGTTTAGGATTGACCATCACCATCTCAATATTGTCACACAAGCAAGTGTTCTGCTTGGTTAAAATATGTATTATGCTTACTGAAGACAGTGATGAAAGTGCTAAGTGATAGGCTATTTCTCAGTTTGTTGGTCCCTTCCATTAAAATGAAACCTGAGTCTATTTTAATTAGTTCACTTATTTTTTAATAAGATGAATAATAGAAAAAAGAGTATATATATATATTTTTTAAAGATTTTATTTATTTATTAGAGAGAGAATGAGAGACAGAGAGCACGAGAGGGAAGAGGGCAGAGGGAGAAGCAGACCCCCCGCCGAGCAGGGAGCCCGATGCGGGACTCGATCCCGGGCCTCCAGGATCATGACCTGAGCCGAAGGCAGTCGCTTAACCAACTGAGCCACCCAGGTGCCCGAAAAAAGAGTATATTTTGACTCAGCATCTTAGATAATAAATTGGACCATAGTAAGGGATAACAAATTTTATTCTTCTCTTTGTTTTGACCATAAGAAGACTTTTTATAGTCAATGGGATTAGTTATTCCTTCTTCAGAATTTTTTTTTCAAAAGGGAGAGAGCAATTTCCTTTTGTGTTGAACAAATTTAGGTAACATGTTAAATTTATTTTTAAAATGAAAAACTTTTTAAGTTGTCTAGGGTAACATATGGGCATCAAGATGTTAAGTTCTTATTTTCAGTGTCAGAGAAATGGCATCAAATGGAGAACATTGAAAATAAGTGTAAAATCTAGGATATATATGTAGAAACATAAAAAAAAATACTATGTAGGCTCATTTAGATTATTACTATGTTTAAAGCAGGGACACCAGAAAAAAAAAAATAGGTGGCACTCATGCTGCTGGTAAGTGCAACTTCCTAAAGGTTCCTCTTAAAGAATTCCTCCCAAAATACTGCAGTGAATCTATTAACAATATAAATAAAAATGTATATTTATTGATGCTTACTATGCCATGCACTTTGCCTATGCATTACTGAATCCTCAAAATAGCTCCATTACATATAAAATATGGTTTTGGTCCCACATTGCAGAGAGAAGACATTTGCTAATGTTACCCATTCAAGGAGTAGGATACCTGCCTAGTTCCTTTCTCTAAAATAAACACTACCATTTTTTCTGTTTTATTCAACAAAATAGATTCTAGATAAAAAGACTAAAAATTGCTTTGCTTACTTAAGAAATATTCCATAAGCATAGGAAGCTACAAGTTGCCCATTTTCTCATCTGTGTCTCTCCATCTTCATGTCTGCTCTTGTGTGTGTGTGTGTGTGTGTGTGTGTGTGTGTGTGTGTGTGATCAATCAGTTCTTTGTGTTTCAGGGGAGAATAGCAATAATAGTAGGCAGTCTAAGCATGGATGTGAAGTTAAGACCACAGTAAAAGAAGTTCAAAACTCAAAATCTGAGACTATTCTGTGAACCAACTCTTTAGAAGTGGTGCTTCTGAGAAGAGATATTTCTAAGAACATGGATTTCCATAGCAATGGCAAAAGACTGCAGATGTCGAAGATCAGCCCTGTGTTAAAATTGAGCCTTACAATGAAGAACTTAAGGGTGGGAGATAAAGGTAGATGAATTAATAATTTATTATTTTCTATTTTTCCTTTTCCAAAGGGTTACTGAAAATCTTATTTCCAATAACGTTGTTACTTGAATATCTGCAATTTAGTTAATTTAATCTTTCTATGTGATCATTGGACTTTCAAAAACAGAGGAAATAGTGGTCACAAGTTATAGGGCTGGTAATTTTATAATGTATAAATGGTTGTTTGATGTCAAAAATGATACTGGTCCTCAACTTATGGTGACATACTTGAATTTTTCAACTGAGGTATAAACACAAGGTAATATTCACACATCTCAGACTATCTCTTTGTCAACATTTATGTAGGTTGAGGAACAGTTCTCTGAGGCTCTGCAGTCCTGGATAAATTCTTGAAAGCTATTGATGTATTTTCCTGCCTGTAAGCCACACTTAGCAGTTGTTAAAACTCTGTACCCCAGTCCACTACTGTGATGTTTGTAAGCATCCTCCCAGGACAAGCATGTCATTACAAGTACAATTCATAAAAGAAATTATGTTTCAATGGCTTGTCCTCTGACTGGATTCCTTCATGAACAGAACAATTTTGGAATGTAGTTAACTACTAAAGAAGGTGTGACCGTCAGAAATGTGAACTAGGTTATTGGTTAAGAAGGAATTACAAGGGCACCTGGGTGGCTCCGATGGTTAAGCCTCTGCCTTTGGCTCAGGTTATGATCCCAGGGTCCTGGGATTGAGTCCCACATTAGGATCCCTGCTAAGCGGGGAGCCTGCTTCTCCCTCTGCCTCTGCCTCTCTCTCTTTCTCTGCCTCTCATGAATAAATAAAACATTAAAAAAGGAAGGAATTACAAGCTTTCTTTATATTTTCAGCTCAAAAATTTGAGACTGATTTATTTTAGATGAACAAAGTTACAGTAACTCAACGCCCTTTTCATCTTGCTAAGATTAGCCTTTTTGTTTGATTTCCTTATCCTTACCTCTGAGCCACATCTTCAAAGTTTGCTGGGCAGCTCTATTAAATTTTTATTTGAAGAAACTATTAGCTCCAATGTAGTGGGATAATTTATTAAAATACTAATTTGTATTTCAAGTTCCTGTGGATTTTTCTTAACTCTTTCCATGTTTGTGACTATTTTCTTGCCTCAGGTTTTTCTACAGGGATGAAAGTAAATAATGTTTGAAGTCAGTAGAAAGGTCCAGAGACATTTAAGTGATTTTTGTTAGCTGTCACAAATAGGTTGAGGATCTCAAGAGCAGAGAAGGGCAACTAGAGGGAATAACTTTTCAGTGACTGGGAAGAAGTTGGGAAGTTGGAGAGTCCTATAAGTGGGGACACATGTCTCCTTGTGGCAGTGTCCCAGAGAAGTGTCAAAATCTCAGAATCTCAAAGAGGTGACTTCTTAGTGTACCTAATTATTGTGGACTGTAAGTAGTGACTCTATAAGCCACAGTATGGATACCAGTGCCTAAAGCCTGAAATGGAAGTATTACAGCCTCTAAACCTGTAGAAAGTATATGAATGGGAGAGTGGTTGTGTATGAGTCCTTTGCATTCCTAATATATTGACTCTTCATAAGAACATGGGACTTTGCAACACCTTTGGGGGCTAAGAGAAATGGAAAGGGTAACAACTGATATTGGATTTCCCACCAGCCATATTGAATGAGTGTTCTTATTTGTGTAAAACTAAAGGAAATAATTGTGACAATTATTGCATACTTGAGTGTATGAACTAATTACATATCTTCTCTAACTGTGTTTCATTCAATAACAAAATCACAAAACATACCAGCCCCTTTTTATTCTTATCTCCATTGTCCATCAGTTAGAAATAGTGGAACTACAACATACATCACTCCCATCCTCCATAAAAATAATTGTTACCAAAAGGAAAACTTTATGCACTGTTGATGAAATTGTAAACTGGTACAAACATTATGAAAAACAGTATGAATGTTCCTCAAAAAACTTAAAAATAGAACTACCATATGATCTAGAAATTCCACTTCTGGGAATATATGCAAAGGAAATAAAATCACTATGTTAAAGATATATCTTCATTCCCTTGTTTATAGCAGAATTATTTACAATAGCCAAGAGATGGAAAAAACCTGTGTCTTTTGACAAAAAAGTGGATAAAGAAGTTGTGAGATTATATATTATATGAATTATAAATACTACAATTCAGCCATGAAAGAAGGAATTTCTGCCATTTGTGACAACCTGGATAGACCTTGAGGGATTTATGCTAGGTGAAATAAGTCAGCCTTACTTATATGATCTCATTAATGTGTGGAGTCTAAAAACAAAACAAAACAAAGAAACAATAACAAACTCATGGAAAGAATCAGATTTTTGGTTTTCAGAGGTGAAGGATGGGGGAGAATAAATTGGATGAAGTGGTCAAAAGGCATGAATTTCCACTTATAAGACAAATAAGTAATAGAGATGTAGTATACAACATGATGACTATAGTTAACACTTCTGTATGGTATTTATGAAACTTGCCAAGAGAGCAAATTCATACCGATGGCCAACAGACACATGGAAAGATGTTCAACATCACTGGTCATCAAGGAAATACAAATCAAAACAACAATGAGACATGGCATCACACCTGTCAGAATGGCTAAAATCAACAACACAAGAAACAACAGCTGTTGGTGAGGATGCAGAGAAAGGGGAACACTCTTACACTGTTGGTGGGAAAGTAAACTAGTGTAGCCACTCTAGAAAACCATATGGAGGTTCCTCATCATGTTACAAATAGAAGTACCCTATGATCCAGCAATTACAGTACTAGGTATTTACCCAAGGAATACTAAAATGCTAATTCAAGGGACACATGAACCCTGATGTTTATAGCAGCATTATCTACATAACCAAATTATGGAAAGAGCCCAAGTGTCCATCAACTGACGAATGGATAAAGATGTGGTATATGTACACAAAAGAATATTACTCAGCCATAAAAATGAATGAAATTTTTCCATTTGCAATAATAAGGGTGGAGCTAGAGAGTATTATGTTAAGTGAAATACATCAGTCAGAGAAAGACAAATACCATATGATTTTACTCATATGTGTAATTTAAGAAAAGAAAAAAAAATGAGGAAAGGGAGAAAAAAGAGAGAGTGAAGCAAACCAAGAAACAGACTCTCAACTATAGAGAAGAAACCAATGGTTACCAGAGGGGAGTTGTGTGGGGGGATGGGTTAAATAGGTGATGGGAATTAAAAGTGCACCTGTTGTGATGAGCACTAGGTGATGTATGGAAGTGTTGAATCACTAAACTGTACACCTGAAACTAATATTACACGGTATGTTAACTAAGTGGAATTTAAATAAAAACAAACAAACAAAATATCATACAGCATGATCAGTGGGAATCATCCCCTGGATGCAAGGATGGTTCAACATATGCAAATCAAAAAATGTGGTATACTACTTTAACAGAGTAAAAAATAAAAATGATATGATTATTTCAATAGATATAGAAAAAGCATTTGACAAAATTCAGCATCCTTTAGTGATAAGAGCTCTCAAAATTTAGGTGTATTGCATGGAGCACTGGGTGTTATATGAAAACAATGAATCATGGAACACTACATCAAAAACTAAAGATGTACTGTATGGTGACTAACATAACATAATAAAATAAAATAAAATAAAAACTCTGGGAAAAAATTTAGGTGTAGAAGAAATGTAGCTCAACACTTAAAAAAAAAACATATATGACAATCTTACAGCTAACATCATTCTCAATGGTGAAAAGTTAAAAGCTTTTCCTCTAAAATTAGGAATAATACAAGGATGCCCCTTGTTACCATTTTTATGGAACAGTGTGCTGGATATCTTAGCCAGAGTATTTAGGGCAGAAAAAGAAGGCATCCAAATTGAAAAGGAGGTAGTAATCTTTTGTAGATGACATGATCTACATGTAGAAAACCCAAAAGACTCACAAAAAAGTGTTAGAACTAATACATAAATTCAGTAATGTAGCAGGAGACAAAATTATCATGCACACATTAATTTTATTTCTATACATCCACAAAAAACTTTTTATAAAGTAAATTAAGAATACAATCCCATGGGCTCCTGGGTGGCTCAGTTGGTTAAGCGACTGCCTTCGGCTCAGGTCATGATCCTGGAGTCCCGGGATCGAGTCCCGCATTGGGCTCTCTGCTCGGCAGGGAGTCTGCTTCTCCCTCTGCCCCTCCCTCTCTCATGCTCTCTCTCTCTCTCATTCTCTCTCTCAAATAAATAAATAAAATCTTAAAAAAAAAAAAAGAATACAATCCCATTTACAACAGCCAAAAGAGCAACATATTTAGAAACTGAATTAACCAAGGATGTGGAAGATTTATGGTGATAATTATAAAACATCAATGAAAGAAATTAAAGAAGAGATTTCAAATTAAATTAGAAAGTTTGGCAGTAATCAAAATAGTATCATACTACAATAAAAACAGACATATAGACCGATGGAACTGAAGAGAGAACCCAAAAATAAATCCAGACATTTATGATCAACTGATTATCAACAAGAGTGCCAAAACCACACAATGAGGAAAGGATGGTATCCTTAATGAATGGTATTGGGAAAACTGGATACCTATATGCAAAAGAATGAAACTGAACCTTTATCTAACACCATAAAAATCAATTCAAAATGGAAAACTGAAACTAAGACTTGAAACAATAAAATTCCTAGAAGAAAACCTAGGGAAAAATGTTCTTGACATTGACTTTGGCTATAATTTCTTGGATATGACCCCAAAAGCACAGGCAACAAAAACAAAAGTAGAAAAAAATGGAATTACATCAAATTTGTAAACTTTTGTTCAGCAAAGGAAACAATCAACATATGAAAAGGTATTCTATGAAATGGAAGAAAATATTTTCAAACCGAATATCTGATAAAAAGGTTAGCATCTAAAATATGTAAGGAAAACCTATAATTCAATAACAAACAAAAAATCAAATTTAAAAATGGGGAAATGACTTAAATAGACATTTCTCTAAAGAAGACATATAAATCACCAACAGGTATATGAAAAGGATGCTTAATATTACAAACCGTTAAAGAAATGAAAATAAAACCACAATGAGATATCATCTTATAACTGTTAGGATGGCTATTTTATATATAGTTATATATACGTGTGTGTATATATATTAGTTATATATAGAGAGAGATACTAGTTACTAGTATGTATATACAGTACATTTTGTATATATAGTATATATAATATATGTAACTAGCATATATATAGTATATGTGTATACTATATATAACTGGTATATATACACACACACACATATATATATAGCTAGTATATATATTTTATATTATATATATGTAACTAGTGTTGGTGAGGATGTAGGGAAGTTCTTACACACTCTTAGTGGAAATGTAATTTGGTGCAGCTACTATGGGTAAAATCATGGTAGTTAACAAAAAACTTAAAAAGAGAACTACCATATGATCCAGAAATCTTAGATCTTACTTCTAAGTATATATCCCAAACATGTGTGTGTGTGTATAAATATATATATTTATATATATAAATTTATATGTATATATAAAACATATAGGGAGAGAAGTTCCTTACAGATCTTGGGTACCAGCCCTTTATCTGTAGTGTCATTTGCAAATATCTTCTCCCATTCCATGAGTTACCTCTTTGTTTTGTTGACTATTTCTTTTGCTGTGCAGAAGATTTTTATCTTGATGAAGTCCCAATAGTTCATTTTTGCTTTTGTTTCCCTTGCCCTTGGAGATGTGTCTTGAAAGAAGTTGCTGTGGCCGATCAAAGAGATTACTGCCTATGTTCTCCTCTAGGATTTTGATGGATTCCTGTCTCATATTGAGATCTTTCATCCATTTAGAGTTTATCTTTGTGTATGGTGTAAGAGAATAGCTGAGTTTTATTCTTTTGTATATAGCTGTCCAATTTTCCCAGCACCATTTATTGAAGAGACTTTTTTCCATTGCATATTTTTTCCTGCTTTGTCTGAAGTTTAGTTGACCATAGAATTGAGGGTCTATATCTGGGCTCTCTATTCTGTTCCATTGCTCTATGTGTCTGTTTTTGTGCTAGTACCATGCTGTCTTAGTGATCACAGCTTTGTAATATAGCTTGAAATCAGACAACGTGATGCCCCCAGCTTTGTTTTTCTTTTTCAACATTTCCTTGGTGATCCAGGGTCTTTTCTGGTTCCATACAAATTTTAGGATTGTTTGTTCCAGCTTTTTGAAAAATGCCATTGTTATTTTGATCAGGATGGCATTGAAAGTATAGATTGCTCTGGGCAGCAAACACAACACCCAAAAAAACAAATAATCCAGTCCAAAGATGTGCAGAAGACATGAACAGACACTTCTCCAAAGAAGACTAACAGACACATGAAAAAATGTTCAACATCATTAGCTATCAGGGACATTCAAATCAAAACCTCACTGCGATACCACCTTACACCAGTTAGAATGGCAAAAATTAACAAGGCAAGAAAAAACAAATGTTGGAGAGGATGTGGAGAAAGGGGAACCCTCTTACATTGTTGGTGGGAATGTAAGTTGGTATAGCCACTTTGGAAAACAGTATGGAAGTTCCTCAAAAAGTTAAAAATAGAACTACCGAATGACCCAGCAATTGCACTACTGGGTATTTACCCCAAAGACACAGATGTAGTGAAAATAAGGGCTATATGCACCCCAGTGTTCATAGCAGCAATGTCCGCAATAGCCGAACTGTGGAAAGAGCCGAGATGCCCTTCAACAGATGAATGGATAAAGAAGATGTGGTCCATACATACAATGGAATATTACTCAGCCATCAGAAAGGATGAATACCCAACTTTTACATCAACATGGATAAGACTGGAGGAGATTATGCTAAGTGAAATAAGTCAATCAGAGAAAGTTAATTATTATAAAGTTTCACTTATTTGTGGAACATAAGGAATAGCATGGAGGGCATTAGGAGAAGGAGAGGAAAAATGAAGGGGGGGAAATCAGAGGGGGGAGATGAACCATGAGAGACTATGGACTCTGAGAAACAAACTAAGGGTTTTAGAGGGCAGGGGGGTGGGGGGATGAGTTAGCATGGTGATGGGTGTTAAGGAGGGCACGTATTGCATGGAGCACTGGGTGTTATATGAAAACAATGAATCATGGAACACTACATCAAAATTAATGATGTACTGTATGTTGACTAATATAACATAATAAAATAAAATAAATCAAGAAAGATCTTAAAAATTGAAAGATAATTCATGTTCATGGATAGGAAGACAATATTCTTAAGCTGTCAACTTGATCTATAGATTCAATGAAATACCAATCAAAATCCCAGAAAATTACTTGTGGATATAGACAAAATAATTTTAAAATTTATATGTAGGGGCAAAAAATCCAGAATCAACACCACAATACTGAAGAAAAAGAAGTCAGGGTACTGTCACTAGTCATCTTCAAGACTGCCATATTAATCAAGATAGTGTGGTATTGGCAAAAGAATAGGAAGTCGATCAATGGAACAAAATTGCCCAGAAATTGATTCACACAAATATTGTCAACTTACCTTTGACTAAGGAGCTAAGGCAATACAATAGAGGAAAAATAGTCTTTTCAACAAATGGTGCTAGAACAAATGGATACCCACATTCAAAAAAAAAAAAAATCTAGTCACAGACCTTATACCCTTCACAAAAATTAACTCAAAATGGATCACAGATCTAAATGCAAAACTACCAAAATGTTAGAAGACAACATAGGAGAAAATCTAGATGACCTTGTGTTTGATGATCCAATACCAAAGACACCAAATGCACAATACATAAAAGAAATAGTTGATAAACTGGACTTTATTAAAATTAAAAGCTTCTACTCTGTAAAAGACACAACTGAGAGAATGAGAACATAATCCAGAGACTTTGAGAACATATTTGCAAAATATATAAAAACTGTTATTCAAAATAAAGAACTCATAAAACTCAGCAGTGAGAAAATGAGCAATCTGATGAAAAAACAAATGAACAAAACATATTAACAGACACCTCATTGTTTATCAACAAGATATACAGATGGCACATAAGCATATGTAAAGAATATTCAAAATCATATGTCACTAGGAAATTGCAAATTAAAACAACAATGAGATACCATAACACATCAATTAGAATCACAAAATCCAGAAATACTGACAAGTGCTGGCCATAATATTGTGGAGCAATAAGAGCTCACATTCATTGCTGGTGGGAATGCAAAATGGTACAGCCACTTGGGAAGACAGATTGGCAGTTTCTTAAACAAAACAAAACAAAACGTAAACCTAGTCTTACCAAACAATCCAGCAAACACACTCCTTAATATTAAATATTTTGAAAATATATATCCACTCAAAAACCTGCACACAGATTTTTATAGCAGCTTTATTCATAACTGTCAAAACTTGGAAGCAACCAATACATCTTTCAGTAGATAAATGGATAAACTGTGGTACATGCAGACCATAGAATATTATTCAGTGCTAAAAAGAAATGAGTTATCAAGCCATGAAAAGACATGGAGGAATCTTAAATATATATTACTAAGTAAAAGAAGTCAATCTGAAAAGACTACATACTGTAAGATCCCTACTATATGATGTTTTGCAAAAGAAAAGATAAACAGTGGTAAGTAAAAAGATCAGTGGTTGCCAGTGGTTAGGGGGAGGAAGGAATAAATAGGCAAAGTACAAAGGATTTTTAGGGCACTAAAATTATTTTGTATACTATAATGGAGGGGACATGTGATTTAAAATTTGTCCAAATGCATAGAATGTACATTATCAAGGTTGAAATCTAATATAAACTATGAATTTGGGTAATAATGATGTGGCAATGTAGATTTGTTGATTTTAACAAATTTATCATTTTGTTGTGGGATGTTAATAGTGGGGGAGGCTGGGCAAGCATAGGGGCAGGGGATATATAGGAGCTCTCTGCACTTACCACTCAATTTTGTAGTGAATCTAAACTTCTCTAAAAAATTAAGTCTTAAAAGAAAAGACCCAGAAAGCTTCTGTTCTTACTAAGATTCAGCTATTTTTCTCCCTGTATTGCTGCAAACCCCTGGATAATTTTGAACCCTGAAAAAGTTAATTCTGACAATTTTTGCATTTTTTCATTGCTTTTATCAAAAACTGAATTGTTTTAAGTTCTTATTCCACCATTTTTATTGACTTCACCCTGGACATTTCACATGATATAAGAAAAGTTAAAAGAATTAACTTGCTTGGCAGGAGATGATACCATGGAACATTAGCATTTTGATGAAGGATGTATTAAGTACAACCTATGGTGGTGGAATCATAAAGGATGCACATTTGTATGAGCTTGATGAAATGGTGTGGTTGTATAGGGTCTAGGATGCAGTCAAATGCTTAGGGGTCTAGGCTTTTGAAGGGAGTGACAAAGCCATAATTAACAATTTCCCTGAGGACTTCCATAATGGGGATTCTCAAAGTTATTTCATTTGAGCATTTGGATTAAGTCAATACCCCAGAGTTAGTGGTTTTAGAGTGAGTTTTGAAAGAAGATACCCAGGCATGCCTAGACAAGGGTTGTTCAGGTGAGTTTTGGTTCTCCATTAGAATCTACAAAGGCATCAAAAACCTACAAGAATATGATAATTACCTTCCCATAGAACTACTTTCAGAAGACTTATTTTTGGACACTTTTCTTTATTACTTGGTAATGCCTCTCAGTTCAGCCATTGTTTTATTCCATCTCTAGTGTCTAGAAAAGATCAATTTCAACTATTTTAACTATAATCAAGACTATCCTCATATGTATCTCCCTTTGAAATTGGAGAGGTGATTTTCCTCCATGACATGTATGTTAAGTACCTGTTACATTCATGTATTCTTGTATGTGTGGATATGGGGGGAGGGAGTCTCTAAATAAAAGCTGAAAGAAATGTGGAGATCATTTCACAAGTATATGTATATTACAAAGGAGACCCAATTTTTGTTTGATCATGTTATTCAAATCATATTTTTGATGTTTTAATTCTTTCCATGGCAACTAATGGTGATTTTAGAAATGGAAATTCTGTGATAACAAAGGATATGAGAGATTAATATGGAAGCATCTGGGAAGGACAACATGTAACGTGTGCAGTGATGGGAAATAGAATGCTATTCATCATCTTTCTATGGTTTAACAATTTTATTTTTATGTAAAAATATTGTTGAAGAAATCATGTAGATAGGTAGTTTTAAATATTCCTACTAGGGACCAGACCCAATCTGAGCAGAAACGAAAGCATGCCGAGCAATGTCTCTCCACTTTAATATTGGAAATAATGTGAGGGGAAGGCAAGTACAGCAATCACCACGTCTAGTCAGAAATTTCATAATATGCAAGTACCTTAATGGCATCATTGTCAGAGATCCCAAAGTAAATGAATCTCATTTTTACTAATGCTCAATAATGAAATGTTACAGTACTTGATGGAATATACTATATGAATATAATGGTGCCCTTAAAAAATATCACCCATCATTTAACTGGCTTGTTACAAGCAAAACAGATATTTTTGGCTTGCATTTATTACTTACCACCATTTGTTACTAAATTTAAAGTTGGCTCTTTTTATATAAGTGGACAGTATCTATGCTTTCTGGTCAAGTTGGCAGACACACAAAGCACAACTTATCCTTGCATATTAAAGGATTAAAAAACTGTTTTGTAGGGGTGCCTGGCTGGCTCAGTTGGTTGAGCATCTGACTCTTGACTTCAGCTCAGGTCATGATCTCAGGGTCGTGAGATAAAACCTCACACTGGGCTCCATGCTGGATGTGGAACCCGCTTAAGACTCTCTCCCTGTCCTTCTGCCCCCATCCCTCTCTAAAAACAAAAACAATAAAACTGTCTTGATTGTGTCAGTGGGTCATTTTGTTTTTTTATTCATCTATTTTGGTTTAAGCTTTAGTAACCTGATAATTTACATTATGTAGAGAAAATATGCCATCTTTAGCATAACTGTATTTACTGATATATTGCTCTATATTTCACATGAAATAATTAATTCTCCAGCCTAGAGTTGCTAGGCTATTGCTAAAACTGTAGAAACCTTAAGCAAACCATATGAAGTGGTGTTTTATTTCTCCAATCCTTTTTATCATAGTTCTTAATTCTTCCAATTAACACCATATCTTAATCTATTTTCCACTCCCTAGAATGATCACTAAAGCCTTTGCTTGAAAGTGTGGTCACCATACCTTAGTAGATACATTATCTGGCTCTGCTAAATATATAGTAGTGTGTGTGTGTATGTGTGTGTGCGCATGCACACACGTGCACATGCTGGCAGAGATTCAATACAATGTCAAACTATTTTGATTTATTTCCTAAATGATATTGCCATTTTATTTATTTCACCAATTATGCTCTTTTTAAAAAAATTTTAAAATCTTTTTTTTTTGAAGATTTTTTTATTGTTATGTTAATCCCCATACATTACATCATTAGTTTTTGGTGTGGTGATCCACGACCTATTATGTTCTTATCTGATGTATTATAGGTACTGCGTATTTGAGAGGGAGGAAAATGTAAATAAATTTTACCAATGTAAAACCAAATGAAGTTTGGGAAATGAATGAATGTTACCTTTTGGTTAATATATTATAAATGGCAAAAGTCAGTTATATAGAGCCATAGTATACTATAGATCAGTACCTTCCCATTATCAATTGGGATTCTGTACAAATTCCAAGATAAAGTTCCCTTCTTAAGTGCATTTTATTTTTAAACACACTGCCAACAATTTGGTATTTGAAATAATGGACATTTACTCATTTTGCAGTTGGCATATCACTGAACATTTCAGTGATTTTATTTCAAAACTCATTTACTCTAATAAAAGAATCTATACAGTGCTCTTTCCACAGACTGCACAAAAGCCTGAGACAAAGCAAAGGAAACAGGTATAAGAGCTATTAAATGAATGACAAATGTACACTTATCATGGTAATCCATTTTAAAAAAATAGTTTCCCCCAGAAAAACCCTGCACTGTTCATGTAACGTTAATTTTTTGTTAACAGTAAAATACATTTTCCAACATAGTACATACATGTCTCAGAACTATATAATGAGCAATAACATGGTAAAAAAAACTAATCTGATTTAACATGTAGTCAACATTAAAGCAAAGATATGTGTTTCACTCAACTCTGGGTGTTTCATTCTTCTCTTTACTACTCCATTAATACTCTTGAAATTTTCAATTACAGAGACACAATAAGTTCTTAAGAACGCTTCATAATTTTTGTAGTAAAAGATCACAATTTGTGATGTGAACTATAAGGCTAAAAAGGCACCTAAAACATTTATAAAGCTGTATTTATATTCACTGCTTTCCTAAAACACTGAACTGTTTAATGATAAAATGTAGGTTTTGAAATAGTGTAGAAAATCATACTAGCAATTTTAAGGGGTACTGGGCAGCTACATTTAGATGTTTTGACTTCATTTCCCATTCAGTGACTATAATTCTTTTTACCAGTATTTTCTTTAATGCCAAACAATTTGATTTGAATTAACTGAAATTTGAACGTGTTGTGATGAGCACTGGGTGTTATACGCAACTAATGAATCATTGAACAGTACATCAAAAACTAATGATGTACGGAGGGGGCGGAGCAAGATGGCAGAGGAGTAGGAGACCTGGATTTCGTCTCCTCTCAGGAATTCAGCTGGATAGGGATCAAACCATTCTGAACACCTACAAACTCAACAGGAGATTGAAGAAAAGAAGAGCAACAACTCTCTCATCAGAAAAGCGACCACTTTCTGGAAGGTAGGACGTGCGGAGAAGTGAATCCGAGGCG
>NC_138385.1:51915678-51933713 GCF_054177405.1 Leptonychotes weddellii
TGTTAAGAAAAAAAAAAGAAGAAGAAGAAGGTAGCGGGAGGGGAAGAATGAAGCGGGGGAAATTGGAAGGGTGGACGAACCATGAGAGACGATGGACTCTGAAAAACAGGCTGGGGGTTCTAGAGGGGAGGGGGTGGGAGGATGGGTTGGCCTGGTGGTGGGTATTGAGGAGGGCACGTTCTGCATGGAGCACTGGGTGTTATGCAAAAACAATGAATCATGGAACTCTTCATCTAGAACTAATGATGTAATGTATGGGGATTAACATAAGAATAAAAAAAAAAGAATAATTGGGACCTCTAAAAAAAAAAGTGTGAGCATATTAAATGAACAAATGATCAGTCACAAAAAAAAAAAAAAACTAATGATGTACTATATGGTGGCTAATTGAACATAATAAAAAAAAATAAAAAATAAAAGTGAAAAAATGAAACATATATTTGAGATAAATTCTTAAGGTTTCCATTTGTTCTCTAAGCTTTTAAATTAGATCTTCTTCTAACTTTAAATTTATTCTTTATTGGATGAATTGTTTTACATCTAGTGAAATGGTATTGTAGGGATTTTCTTATATCCAATAATTATTTTCAGTCTGGTCTATATTGGGAAAATGCAGTTATTCAATGACTGGACCGTAAATAACGTAGAACCACTTTTCCTTATTCATTACTTAGTGACATGTTTCTAGCCTGAATTATCTGTATAAATGCTTTGTTTTGCAGGTTGAAACATTCATTTAACATCCAAAATTTTAAGGAAATAACTTTCTATTTGCTTATGTTTTCAAACTAGAGAAAAGTTACTAACACTGGTTTCACTCAATCTAAACAAGGAGTATGTGAGATAAAACAATTAGCCACAAACTGTCAAAGAAAACTTTACTTTTCAACTAAATCTAGTAGCAGTATTTGGATATAAAGTAGGTATGTTTTTCAGATATACAAAGGATTTGTTTTAAAATGGCAGACTATTTTTATTTTAAAAAGAGCAAGAAAGTTTGCTATTTCACCTACTTTTTAACATTAGTCATTTATAAATTGAAAACTTAAAGAACTTAAAGACAAATTGGAAAAGATAACCATAAGATAATATGGATTGAGATCTGGAAAATTCAGATAATCCAGTAGGTTGTTTCCAATATTTACTGAAAGACACTTAAGCTTTTTTTTTTTTTTAAAGATTTTTTATTTATTTATTTGAGAGAGAGAGAGAGAATGAGAGACAGAGAGCACGAGAGGGAAGAGGGCAGAGGGGGAAGCAGACCCCCCCGCTGAGCAGGGAGCCCGATGTGGGACTCGATCCCGGGGCTCCAGGATCATGACCTGAGCCGAAGGCAGTCGCTTAACCAACTGAGCCACCCAGGCGCCCAACACTTAAGCTTTTTGAGTCAAAAGATAAATACTAAAACATTTCAATAATACAATACAGAATTATAATTAATGAAGGTGAATCATCTATTAATAGTTTCTTATTTTAATATGACATTAATTCTATAGGAATTTAAAATTTTTGTAAGTGTGTATATTCTGACATATAATTTTATGTATTAAATCTAAGTTAGTGGGGGGCTTTTGTCTTTCTAAAATAAAGTTCAATTGGTTTGGCTTAGAATTTTCATATATACTAATTGAAATTGAAATTCAACTTCTTATCTAACTTTTAAAAAGTTCCAAGAATTATACAAGAGCACATAGCAATGCTTAAAATTATTTTGACTATTTCTTACTAAAAGAAAAATTAGTTTATAACTTACACCAGTATTAACTCTGAATGATACAGTAAGTCATGGAAGGGATTTCTTCACAATTAGTGGCCTAGAATTCTTAAGGAACTGAGAAATGAATGTTCAAAAATCACAGCCTTTTAATTCAAGTATTGTGTTTCCTAACTAAAAGAAATCTTGAAAAACTGGAGATCCTAGAATTGGATTCTCCACAATGCACACATGAAAGCTTTATTCTCTAGAATGGGACCATCTATGATCACAATCCTGAGTCAATAATTTTGACATTTCCAGACTCTTCTCTCACTTGGAGCAGTTGGAGCAGTGTCATGTTGTCTTTTGATAATATAAACAGTAATAAATCACCCTTAGACTTCATTTTTCTGCATCTTACCACTGTGAGCACAAAGAAGTGTCATTTTAGTAAATGAGGAAAAAGTTGAAGAAAAACAGAAGGAATTAAAAACTTGTTCTTCAGGAAAAAAATGGAGTATGTGACCTCTTTTTGTAAATTGTCAGGATTTCAATTTATATATCCCTTCTACAGAGGTATTCTCCTGACTTAAGTAAATAGACACTGAATTTAATATAAATCTACTTAGAAAATATTACATTTCTAAATCACATAACCTCCCTGGCATGCTTTCCATTTCAGGACATTAGGTATCTAGAAGAAGATGATGACTTTCACATTAAAGATGTACTTAGGTGCTTTTAAAAGAAGTAAATTTTTTAACCTTAAAAACTCTTTTAATTTATACTTTTTACCTGCTGACACTATCTGAAAGCATTTCACCTGATAATAAATCTGGAGGAGTTACAGTAAGACAATAGTTATTTGGAATTCACTGCCTGAGCAACCATTGCTTTTTGAAGGCATTTAATGCTAAGTGTCCCAAAGCTACCTTAAAAAAGTCCCAAAAACCATAAAGAAAATAATTCTGTTCAAGGAGGCCACATGTATGGCTTAAATAAAATTGTTTCCAATCCTCTTTATTCAAATATCAACTAATATATGTTCGGGTTGAATAATTTTATTGGGGGAGGTGAACATTTGCAAAAACTTTTAAAACAGACATTTTAAATGTAAATGATCAAATACCAGTTTTTATTTAAAAAAAACATTTTATAAGTGCCTACCAGAAATATACTGGAATTCCTTTTTTAACTGATTTTACAAGTTAAAGATATTATAATATCTTTATTATTTTTCCATTTGGGATTTAAGCCACATTTTATATAGAAAAGTTTTTATGTTATCTTTCTATAATAAAAATGAAATTTCTAAATATGTTTATGCTCATATCACTCTCTACTGTCATTTTCATGGAGATCAATCTCCCCCACTGATTATCTCCAGGGCTGTACCAATGCTAAAACAAGAATTCAATCTGAGGATTCTGGGTTTTCTAGTTGAGCCAAAGGACCAAGTGTGACTCGGTCACACTTTATTTATAATGTAAAGTAGACTATTCACTAGAATTTTGGAGAACAGTTCAAATTCTACCACCTGTCTAGAATGTATAACAAGTACATTTTTATAAATCATCATGAAACCACTTGAATTGGATTTAACAGGGTTATTCAATCCACCACTTTTAATTTGGAATCATAAGAGAAGATTTTGCAAAGAAGGCCCTCTCAAGGCACTTCTCTCTTAGGACACTTATGCATTTACAGGGGTTAATTTCTTGGCCCTGAAGCACTGAAAGATATAGGTATATGGTGCTCTTTTTCTAGGATAGGAAGTTTGTTTTCCTGAAGGATCAAAAAAGTACATATACAAAATCTTTTCAATAAATTATCTGTTACTCTTTCAAAGACTACATCTAAACGAAAAGGGGTTTCTATTGTTTCAAACACTAATGTAATTCATGTAGCACTACCTTTGACACAACAATTTTGTGAAAAATAACTTCACATTCCCCATATTAAAGAAAAACAAAACAGAAAGTATAATGTGTTGAGCTTAAAGATCACCTGTTACAAGTTAAATTTGTTTACAGACACCATATATTCTAAATGGTATGTTTTCGCTCAGACAAAATTCAAGGAAAACTTTCCTTAAGGAAGCACCTAAGAGAAATCCACCAACATCTCAACCAATTTGCTCCTTCTAATTATACACGCTGAAAAAATGTTCATAAAGGGGAGCACTGGATCAGCAATACAATTTCCAATACTTATTACATAAATTTTACATTGTAACATATAGAATATGACCACAAAAAGAACAGAAGTGAAAACAAAACATCATTAAATGTATTTTCTTTTACAGTGGTAAAGCAAATTAATCCTAAAGCACTTTAAAATATTGGGTTTCAGGCTTTTTCAAGATGGTCCTCGTAAGAATGCTTATCAAACTTCAAACTGTAGTCCCACAAACTTTCCAATCTTGTTTTAATGTTAATTTAGAGTCAATACTTTTTTAAAAATCCTCTATAAATGGAACTGCCATATTCATAGATCAATATAATTTTGATAAGCATTACAAACTTTAAAACTCCAAATTTTTTCTCAGTTATAAATTTAACTCCCTATATTTTCAAAGTTGGATGAATACTTCCAGATAATAGATCCATTGAATGAAAAGAGTTATAATCATATCTCAGGTATTTTGCATATTGATATCTGTATCAATGCCTAAAATTAAAATATGGCTAATTTTAAAATTCTAAAACTTTAATTTTAAAAACTTTTAAAAACTTAAAAACTTTTAAAAACTTTTAATTTGCATGCATTTTAATAGAACATTTCTGAAATGATATTTAAAAAATGGAATTTGGGCATAGGATGTTTTCCCAATATTTTGGAGCTATTTTCCCAAAATCACAACTGTTCTATCTCTGACATTTTGTCTTTAATTTAGCTCCAATATCTCTCATTTAAAACAACTAGTTAGGGGCACCTGGGTGGCTCAGTTGGTTAAGCATTTGCCTTTGGCTCAGGTCATTATCCCAGGATCCTGAGGTTGAGCCCTGCACCAGGCTCTCTGCTTGGTGGAGAGCCTGCTTCTTCCTCTCCCTCTGCCCCTCCCCCTGCTCCTGCACCTCTCTCTCACACTCGCTCACTCTCTCTCAAATAAATAAAATCTTTAAAAAATTAAACAACTAGTTAACTGTCTTCAACTTTCTTTGACAAATGACATCAGTCACTATCAGAAGAATATCTCTGAATTTATAGGTTACAAATACTCTAGAACTTTGATAATAATGTGAAGACATTTGTGAAATGCAAGAATATATTGGCTTAAAAAAATATGTACCTATAACTGACACCAACTGTGTCCCACTGATATGAATTCTAGAACTGTAAAAAAAGATTCTTTTTTGGTTTTGGTTAGGTTTCTGAGAAGAAAATAAAACAATTCCCAAACTAAGACCCAGTCTTGAATTTGTATAAAATAGGAAAAGACAACATCATTTCTCTCTTGTAATGAGATGACATATGCTCTAGAGTTGAATTTAACTAACATCTATTAACACATTTAGGCCAAGAAGCTAGCACTCATTTTTTATAGGAAAACTTTTCCATTTATTACCCCTAATGAACAGAATGAGATAATACTGTCTTAAGACAACTAGCCTCATCTTGGAGAGATACTCAAATGCTAAAGATAAATATCTTTCTGTTTGGTTGGAAGCAAAGGACAGCCTAGCTTAGTGGTGGTATCTACGGAAAGAAAACCATAATAGATAAAGCTAAAGCTATAGCTATAGCTTTCTCTTTAGTGATACCATTTCCATTCAACAGGTTTGGATTCTAGGCCAATTCTGAGTTTTTCTACTATAATGAAAACACATACTTGAAATGTTAGGAGGAAGCTGGTAGCTTTCAGGCCATTCTTCCAGCAGGACTTAAAGCTTTATGAGAACACCATAGATAATTTGCTTTTTAGGTAAAAAGGTGTTCAAATTCTCAATAGGACCAAAGGAACCTAAGGGAGCACATGAGGGATGTTTCCAAGCAGCTTCAGAATTTGGCCATTCAGCATAAAATGCTATGGAAATGCTGAACTTTTACCCGTTACTCATAATTACTATAGTCCTTTTATTCCTAAATACTTTTCTTATATCTTTTGTAATTGTTTTTTGTACTGTTAATATAGCATATACTCCTTTAGTTTTATATGCAAGCACTCCCACTAACAGAAAACTAAAGATTGTATTTTACTGCAGAAAGATCAATTATTTTTTAGCCAATATGTTCATTATGTTAATAGATTACTGAACTTTCTCTTTAATATGGTATTTATAAATTCTTTATTTGTCCCAAGCAAGAAGGTGGATACATATAATGTTTAAAAGCTTCAGAGCTGTATGCTTGATAAATATGTGCATGTGTATATATACACATAAAATATTTTAAATATAATTCTTTAAAAATACACAGATGGCCAGTGATGTGGTGGTATAAAACATCTCAGAAATATTGGTTATTTGAAAATGTTATATTTTATGTACTTCTTGTGTCCAGTACTGTAATATAGAGAAGAGAGATTAAGCACAGTTTATAAGTGACAAATTCTCAGAATACGCCTTTTGGATCATGCTGTGATGAAAAAAGTCGTGATGGTCAATGAAAACTGAGATGGAAACAAAAAATCAGAAGCAAGTTAAAATGACGATGTTTTCTGATGGTCTTATCTATATCCATTCAGGACAGTTCCCCTTCTGTCATCTCAGTTAATATTGGTCATGAATTATTTTCTTCATTATGGGAAGAAAATATTGTTTTAATTCCACTGGTAGATTTGCTAGTAGCATATTTGATGTAGTGAGTAAATATTCAGATACCTGATGAGCATAAGCAATTGTTGGATAAGTTATAGTATTATGCAAAAACTCACATGAGGAGGCACTTGAGTGGCATGTTAGAAATTGATGTTTGGTAAGAGCAAAATGAAAAAAAAATACTCCATTTAGCAATAATGAAAATATTTTCACTTACTAACACTGAATGTCTCCAGATATAATTAAGATGTTAGACAGAATAGGTCATGAAAATGGTAAATACCATTTTTTTTTTTTTCGCTATTTGCCATTTAGAGTGTCTGACAGATGATAGAAAATTTTCACATTCAGAGTTGGTCATTTTCATTCTTTTCAACTTATTTAGGGGGGAAAGTGAAGACACCTATAAAAGTGATTGCAGTATTGGTTTTACAGCTGAATGGTGTTATTCTTCAGATCAACAAATTAACTAATTTATTTGATAGTTGACAAATTACTAATGTCCAGTGTTTTTCAGAACCAGTTTTTTCAGTGTTCCTTCAAACCATAGTAGAATTTTTTGTCTAACCCAATTTAACTGGAAAACAAAATAAGTGCTTGTAAAGTCCGGAGTTTTAATCTCTTCTGAATCTCTTGTCTTTGAAATTAGGTATTTTTGTTAAGTATTGAAAATCCATTGATGGTAATATTCAGTAGAAAAAAAATGAAGTGAATGAAACAAAGGAATTGATCAAATAAAAAAATGGTGGCACTTGTCTTTACTGTACCTTTGGATCTTAATATGAGTCTGTTCTTTTATATTTTAATCAAAGGTACAGGTGTCTGTAATGTATTTTTCAGAGCAAATTTGAAAGTCTTACTTAAGACTTGGTAAGATTTGAAAATCATTTTAAGTGGTCCACAACATTTGAAAGTTATTATAGCTAATCAATAACACTTGAAAATCATTTAAAGTGGCCAGTTCATAGATGAAATTGTATATAATTGATGGAAAATAGTTGGTAACTACACAAAAATAAAAATAGATCTTAAATTTTATGGATTTTGGAAACTTGCTTTATGAGGTGTTTAATTAAAGCAAAGTTTCTGTTGTATGTGTGTGTGTTTGTTTTTAAACCATACCATTTGGCACATGAAAGTGCAGTGGGTAGTATGGCTGAAAGAAAATAGGTGGTGGTCCAGATGTTACATAATAAGTAGGGTACCCTCCCTCAGTAGCAAAGTATGGAGCAGGCTGATAAAAGCAAGTTACATTATCTGTATTGGGTAGTATATTCTGTTCTCCAAGTACTTTTAAAGCCATAAGGGTGATCATATTGAGTGTCTGCCTCCTTTCGTGACCCATGAGGCAAACAGTGCTTTCATTCACAACTCCATGCAAGGTCATAAGGTAGTCGTATTTGCTCTTTTCTTCACCGATGAAATGGTTATGGAGGTACGATTCAATCTTCTTTTGCTGTTCTACTACATCAGGAAAATCAATGAAGAATCTAGAACACATATAACGTTCCAGTGTCTTCATTTCTGCTTCACAAGCTGGCTTAAATTCACGAACCAGCAAGTTGCTGTACTTCAGAAGGCCACCACCTCTAATCTCTTCAGGTTTTCTAGTAGATATAAGCTTGTATTGCAAATGTGTCATTGCTTCTTGGAAGTCTCCATACATGCTTTCAGCTACCACAACAGGATAGGATTCTTTAGTTAGTTTAGCATTTTTGTCACTGTAGAATTCTAACATGGGATCCAAAACAATTTGAAAGGAATCAACACTAAATTCAAATTGTCGTCTGAGTGAATTCACAAATTTTAGCTCTACATTCTTTCCAGTATTGTTTGAAAGAGAAATGAGACTCCAACGATCGTGCTTATTGCAAATTTTGACCATCTTTTGCACATAAGCCTCTTTCATGATCTTTAGGGTGATCTTTTCCTTTTTTACACCTTTTGGTAAAAAGTCAAGTAGACAACCAAGAACTGCATCCTTAACAACCTGAAATTCCTGATCACTTGGTAGATCAATGCCAAAAATAACATCTAGATCCTTATAGCTGATTCCACTGTGGCTTGCAAGTATATAACTTGCTGTGGAACCATTCAGTCGGGTATCTTTAACAATAATTCCTTGCTCTATCAATTGATCTTTCACAACTTGAATGATATCTTTTAGTTTTACCTCCAGTGTGGGGAAATTCCCCCTTCCATGAATTGGAATTACTTCATCTAACACTTGATCCAGTATTATAACTTGATCCCAGCTGAGATTGCTAAATCTGATTTCTGACATTGTATAGTCAGAAGATCAACTAGAAAGCAAGCAAAAGATTGAGAAGAAATGTTAGCATTGCAAAATCAGTGTTATACCTAAAGTATATGAAAAAGTTAAAAATAGACAACATAAACAAAATTAATGCTAGAAAGAAAATTGTCACTGTACCTAATTGTCTTTAAATTTATTTTTTAAAGCTTTTATTTAAATTCCAGTTAGCATACAATGTAATATTAGTTTCAGGTGTACAATATAGTGATTCAACACTTTCATACAACAGCCAGTGCTTATCACAGCAAGTGCACTCCTTAATCCCCATCATCTATTTTACCCATTCTCCCACCCACCTCCTGTCTGGTAACCATCAGTTTGTTCTCTATAGTTAAGTAAGTGAAATAAAAGCCACTATGATTAAGTCAGAATTGTTAGATCCATTGGTGCATGGAAACATTCTCAGGGAATTGTTAGAGCTGTAATTATTTTTTATATAAAATGGTGACTTCAATCTTTCTTCATGTAATACTATAATGATTATATTTGGTATATTTTTTTCATGAAATTACCATAGTATATCATTGACATCAGTTGTCATGAATTTAAAGTGAGATCAAAGAGCATGTCTGTGTATGTTAGACCCAGCTGACTGAAGGCATAATGTTTAGAAGCAATATATAGCATCTTTAAGCCAAAAGCTTTAGGGCATTATATATATATATATATAACACACACATATATGTATATATATGGTTTCATATATATTACTGATCAAATTTTAAAGAATATTACTAATGTAGGGTATGAACTCCTTGAATTTGAGGATAAGGATGGCACTTAATTCATCACCTCTTCTATGTGTCCAGTAATCCTTTAAGAAATGTTGGTTGAAGAAAATAATAATTGGGAGAAAAACCATGAGAGACTCTTAACTATAGGAAATAAAATGAGGGTGGCTGGAGGGGAGGTAGGTGGGGGGATGGAGTAATTGGGTGATGGTCATTAAGGTGGGAAAGTGATGTGATGAACACTGGGTGTTATACAAAACTGATAAATTATTGAACACTACATCTGAAACTAATGATGTACTAAAAGTTGGCTAATTGAATTTTTTTAAAAAAGAAAGAAACGTTGGTTGAAGGAAATAATAATTGTCACTTTAAAGTGAAAAATAAATGAGACTACTCCATTTGTCTCCAAAATGAGAGCAAAGATATACAAAACCATAATAAGATTCCTGACCTTTAAGAAATGTTTTCTGCAAATGTGCATTATGATATGCTCAGAAAATTTTACAGTTTGGGGGTGTTAAGAAATTAAAGTTATAAATGCTATAAATACAATTGTTAAATATAATTCTATTATTATGTAATTAGGTACAATTACAGTTACTACATGGATCTTCAAATACTCTATTAAGCTGCCTAAGCAAATAAAACTAGGAAAATAGGGCGCCTGGGTGGCTCAGTTGGTTAAGCGATTGCCTTCGGCTCAGGTCATGATCCTGGAGTCCCAGGATTGAGTCCCGCATTCGGCTCCCTGCTCGGCAGGGAGTCTGCTTCTCCCTCTGACCCTCCTCCCTCTCATGCTCTCTGTCTCTCATTCTCTCTCTCTCAAATAAATAAATAAAATCTTTAAAAAAATAAAAATAAAAATAATAAAACTAGGAAAATAAATAAAATGCTAGTTATGGATGTAGCTTTGGGTTTAGGCTTTCTTTCTTGAATTCCAGAAATAAAAAAAATAAATGAAGTTTAATGCATATTTGTATAGACAGTATTCATATTTTGCCTATGTAAGGAGCTATTAGAATAGAATTTCAATATTTAGAATTTTGTCTTATATTATTTCCCTCATAGAACTAGAGCAAATATCATCATCTTATTTGACATCTATAGAATCAACTTTTTTTCTTTTCTCAATTTATTTGTTTGCTTGTTTATTTAATTCCAGTATAATTAACATACAGTGTTTTATTAGTTTCAGGTGTACAATATAGTGATTCAACTATTCTATACATTACTTGGTGCTCATCATAAGTGTACTCTTAATTCCCTTCACCTATTTCATCCATCCCCCCACCCACTTCCTCAGGTAACCACCAGTTTGTTCTCTATATTTTAGAGTCTGTTTTTTTGTTTGTCTCTTTTTTTCTTTATTTGTTTCTAAAATTTCACTTATGAGTGAAATCATATGGTAGTTGTCTTTCTTGGACTGACTTATTTTGAATTGACTTTGACAGTTCAAGCATTTTGCAAAAGGCCAATTAAGCAATGGCAAATCTATGTCAGTGGGAAGATAAGACTAAACCTATTCTGTTTCTGTATATGAAATTTCCAAATACATTAATAAAAGAGTACTTATTTTTATTATGGGATGAAATGGCCCACATAAGGCATTCTTTGTTGCATTTTAAGCCACATTAATTACTAATTTTCAGAGAGTTTTATTAGCAATGTCAATATCCAAATCAATCCTTAAAGATGAATAGACTGAATTGACTACACACCAGGCTATTGGATTTTGGTTATTCATCCATCAAGTGAAATGGTCTGTATATTGACTTTAGGACATTTGAAAAAATAAAATGTTATATGAAGAACAAAGTATGCAGTAAGAACTGGCATGCCTATTTCCTAATTTCTCTTCCTGGAATTATCACTAAATTGTTTTAAGCTAACAAGGTTTGTTATCCTCAAATTCTCAATCTGGAAAAATAATAATTCATAACACTCGCTAGTTTCATGTAAAGGCCTAAGCAAGATCAATCATTTACCTAATATTTTAGAAATATCAAATGTAAACTATACAGCTTTAATTGATGTAGAAAACATTCCCAAATTCCTTTTTAATATGTAAATTTCTTTTGCAAGTAACAATTTTTCCTTTCCTTATGGCAGATTTCCATTGTCAATATTAGTCAAAAGTTTAAAATTCAATGGTCCAACCCCATTCCTACAATCCCCCTGTAAACCTATACCTCTACCAATGATCTGAAAATAAAGATTGTTTACATTGGTATATTGACATTATTAAAATTACCACATTCTTTTCCATACAGAAGTTTCCAGGATATTTATGTGCAAATAAAACCCTCCAAAGACATTAGTAAGTTTACTGTCAAAATGTAGGAGTCCTTGATCAAAAAGGTGTCCTTTAAATCAAGAAATAGGAAGTCTTACTTTATATCTTAAATCTGCTCATAGATATAAGAGGAGGAAGGGGAGGGTCAGAATTTTGTTTCCCAGACAGAATCATACTATGATCTTGCAAAGACAAGAAAGAGATTATCCAAACTTTAATTTCATTTTACACTAGAGAAGTGGTGTAGGGAAACTGATCATCATTGAACAACTATTTAGTTGCTGCTTGATCACCTATGTTAATGATACCCCAAATTTCTGGTTTTCAGAATTATCTAGAGAGCTTAAAAATATGCATATATGATATTTTAGGCCTGGTATTTCTTGTTAAAAAAAGAAACAGTGACACCAACTTGCTAAAATGTGGGAAAACTGTGTCCTTGGTTGAGCAATATATTACTTAAATATCAAAATCACAGTTTTAATAACCAGTTACTTTTTCACCCTTCTGTATCCACTGCTACATAAACTTATTTTTTAAATCAAGACTATTTTAGGGGCACCTGGCTGGCTTAGTCAGTAGAGCACCTCTGCTCTCAAAGTTGTGAGTTCAAGACCCATATTGGGCTTTGAGCCTACTTAAAAAAATAAATTAAAAAAATTAAATCAAGCCTATTTTTCTATTGAATTAACATTATTACCAAATGAGGAATTTCAAGCTACATCTCACCAACCACCTCTACTGCTATATGTACATGAAATGCAAACTAGAATTTTTAAAAATAGCCTTAGAAAAAAGCATAATTATGAAAATAAATTTGTGATACACACAAACACATATAGACATATAGACATATATGAGCATGCAAAATATTATGAAATATATGTCACAATGGAATAAATATAAATGATTTATATTGATCTGGAATCTATATACACCTCTACCAATGCTCACCTCTATTAACATGGATAATTAAGATCTGAGAGCAATGTTATGTTTCTCTGGCACATCCTCTATTTTCACATAATGCACAATATCAATATAATGTTGTAATTACAGATTTCACATATGACATGAAAATAATAAGACTTATCTTCATGTGTGGGTTATGGCTCATCAGTTAGCTGTCATACTTCATATAGCAGAGTCAAATACTTATATATCAATAACAAAAACATTACAAAACTTGGAAAATTTCATTTGAATTGCTGAACCAAAGAGCATGGCTAAATATCAACTTCAGATGACTATCATATAAAAGGTGGGAAAACACCAACAAAACCATTCACATTGTTTATGTTTGTCTTGGGTACAGTACAGTTCTTAGTTACTCAAAGTGTGTTTATTGGACATGAAATATAAAGCTATATTTTCACAGACTAAAAGCTCAAATTCAAGGCAGAAATCCTTCAGTATTGTGTCACATAAACCCAAACAGAAGTACAAAATCTGAAATTCCTAACTATTCTTCTCCAAAAGTGGAAATCAACAGTAGTTCATTATTTTGCAGCATATAAATCTTATTCTGACTCTGACTTCTTCCAATTTACTCATCCTTAAAGCTATCACTTTTTCCATCTAGCTTAGCCAATACTAGTGTGCCCATCACATATCCAACTACAGTAAACCCAAAGTGGTTTCCATTATTCAACTGGTTAAAGTCACTGGAATGCAAGGCAAGATGAGAGAGTTGGCAAGACTGCACAAAGAACTGCAAATAGATACTTGTATAGTAAAGTATAATTGTTCTCTCTATCACCACCCTATGGTCCTTCTGACTATAAGAAGAAAAGGAAAACTTAGTCACTGTTTTCATACTTGTATTAATACTAGAATAATATTTTCAACAAGAATGAAAAAAGGCTTAAGACTTACGCTGGGAAGACTACTTTAAGAATGCAATACAGTTGAGTTAATATGATGATTCAGTGTTTCCTTTAATGAAGGTAGTAATTTTCATTTTATCACTGAATAAAATAATGAATCAGTCAGGAAAACTGCAGGAAGAAAAATGCAACAATGGAGTTCTTTTATAAATGTTATGCAGGTAATGTGGTGATCCCTGGTCAGTGGTCCTACAAATTACATACACACAGACATATATACACAAAGAGATAAAGAGACATAAAAACTGACAGAAGAAATGATTTTAGCATACATCAGAATTACATGGAGGGCCTGTAAACACAAATTCCTGGGTCCTGCCTTCAGTATTTCTCATCCAGGTCAGAGGTGGGACCTGAATACTTGCATTTCTACCAACTTTGCAGGTGATGTTGATGCTGTTGCTCAGGGAACCACACTTTAAGAATCACTAATCTATAGAAAACTGAGAAATGGGGCACCTGGGTGGCTCAGTTGTTAAGCGACTGCCTTTGGCTCAGGTCATGATCCCAGGGTCCTGGGATCAAGCCCCGCATCGGGCTCCCTGCTCAGCGGGAAGCCTGCTTCTCCCTCTCCCACCCCCCCTGCTTGTGTTCCCTCTCTCACTGTGTCTGTCTCTGTCAAATAAATAAATAAAATCTTTAAAAAAAGAAAAAAGAAAACTGAGAAAGAAGAGTAAAGGAACAGGTGTCCCAATAGCAGTACTTAGTCCCTCATAATTTGGCTATTTCTATTTAATGTAAAGCATTACTTTGAATAATCTAGATAATTCTAATCGAAGTAAATGTTCTTTTAGACTACAGGCTTTTTTTTTTTTAACAGTTCGACATTATTTTCTCAAGTAAATATTTAAACTAATAGAAAGTGTTTATAAACTTTGTATTAGGATTCTAAAAACATGTCTAATAGTACCACTATCATAAATGATTGTATACAGAAGTAGATTCTTATGCTTTAGAAACTGTCACTACATATATACATATATACTTACATATAGATAAACAGATTTTGAATACAATGTATTTTACTAGTTCAATAAACTATTATGTATTATCTGTATATGTATATTACTGGAAAGAGGTATTGGATATTTTATCTGGTAAAATTTTGTTTCTAAAAGGGAATGCTAATGTCTGTGAGAAATGGTAAGAAATGACAATGCAGGGAGAAAAGATGGTGGAGGAGTAGGGTCCCCGGAATTGAGCTGGATATCTGCCAGACCACTCTGAACACCCACGAAATGAGCCTGAGAGGTAAGAAGACCTGGATCTCTACAAACAGAATATTGCAGAGGGCTGGTTTTGAGGTACGAAGCGGGGAGCTGTGATTCCATAGGCAGATATCAGAGGATAAATGGCAGTGGGAGGGAGCCTGGCCATGGGGATCCTACACCATGGGTGAGCAATAGCCTCGTGCACTGGGGATGGGCAAAGACTTGCAGACTGGTAGCAGATGGAAAAGGACTTTAGGGCAGCCCCAGGGATGGAAACCTGGAGCAGCAGGGCTGCGTGTGCGAACTGGGGGTGGCTGGCAGTTTTAGAAGCACAAAGGGCAGAGACGTGCCCCCACTTGGAGGCAGGCCTGGGGGCACTGCAGAGGGGCGCACAACCCAGGACGCTGCAGTTTATAGAAGCACAGACAGAAACGGAGATAGTGTGGCCTGGAGAGCTCACTGAAGAACAGACTATGATCTCTCTGCTCTGAGGCAGAGAGCTAGAAACAGTCTCTTCTGCTCTGACTCCCAGAAGAGACGCTGAAAGCCGCCATGGAGAGCCGTCAGAGAACAAAAGCCCCCAAAGACTGATTCCCACTGAGCCCATCCCCCGCCACAGGCAGGCAGGGCAACTCTGCCCAAACAGAGTTGCCTGAGTAACAGTGCGGCAGGCCCCTCCCCCAGAAGACAGGCTAGGAGAACAAGAGACCAGCAACCCTAAGGTCCCAAGAAAACAGGTGCATCTTGCTTGGGTTCTGGTCAATAATTTGGACTCTATACATTCCCTCAAACACCCATCAACAGAATGACTAGGAGGAGGAGCCCCCAAAACAGAAAAGACTCAGAGATTATGATTTATGCTGCAGATTTACAAATGGATGCAGATATAACCAAGATGTCGGAGATGGAATTCAGGCTAGCAATTGTGAAGACAATAGCTAGAATAGAGAAATCAATTAATGGCAACATGGAGTCTCTAAGGGCAGAAATGAAAGCTGAATTGGCAGAAATTGAAAATGCTATCAACGAGATCCAATCTAATCTAGATAATCTAACAGCTAGGGTAAGTGAGGTAGAAGAACGAATCAGTGACCTGGAAGACAATTTAATAGATAAAAAGGGAAAAGAGGAGGCCAGGGAAAAACAACTCAGAATCCATGAAAATAGAATCAGGGAAATAAGTGACACCATGAAGCATTCCAATGTCAGAATTATTGGAATCCCGGAGGGAGTGGAGAGAGAGAGACTACAAGATATATTTGAGCAAATCCTAGATGAGAATGTCCCTAATCTGGGGGATGAAACAAACATTCATGTCCTAGAGGCAGAGAGGACCCCTCCCAAGATCAAGGAAAACAGGCCAACACCCCAGCATGTAATAGTAAAACTCGCAAATCTTAGAACCAAGGAAACCATCTTAAGGGCAGTTAGGGGGAAGAGATTCCTTACATACAGAGGGAGAAACATCAGAATAACGTCAGACCTATCCACAGAGACCTGGCAACCCAGAAAGGCCTGGCAAGACATATTCAGGGTACTAAACAAGGAGAACATGCAGCCAAGAATACTTTACCCAGCAAGGCTGTCATTTAAAATGGAAGGAGAGATGCAGAGCTTCCAAGACCAGCAGAAACTGAAAGAATATGTGACCACTAAGCTGGCCCTGCAAGAAATATTAAGGGGGGTTCTATAAAAGGAGAAAGACCCCAAGAGTGATATACAACAGAAAGTTACAGGGACAATCTATAAAAACAAGGTTTTCACAGGCAACATGATGACAATTAATTCATATCTTTCAATAATCACTCTCAACATGAATGGCCTAAATGCTCCCATAAAATGGCACAGGGTTGCAGATTGGATAAAAAGAAAGAACCCATCCATATGCTGTCTACAAGAGACTCATTTTGAACCTAAAGATACATCCAGACTGAAAGAGAAGGGATGGATACCCATCTTCCATGCCAACGGACCTCAAAAGAAAGCTGGGGTAGCAATTCTTATATTAGACAAATTAGATTTTAAACTAAAGACTGTAGTTAGAGACACAGAAGGACACTATATCATTCTTAAAGGGTCTATCCAACAAGAAGATTGAACAGTTGTAAATATCTACGCTCCCAACATGGGAGCAGCCATCTACATAAGCCAACTGTTAACCAAAATAAAGGGTCATATTGATAACAATACGTTAATTGTAGGAGACCTCAATACTCCACTCTCAGCAATGACAGATCATCTAAGCAGAAAATCAACAAGGACACAAGAGCTTTGAATGATACACTGGGCCAGAGGGACCTCATAGATATTTACAGAAAATTCCACCCTAAAACAACAGAATACTCAGTCTTCTCAAGTGCACATGGAACTTTCTCCAAAATAGACCACATACTGGGTCACACATCAGGTTTCAACTGATACCAAAAGATTGAGATTATTCCCTGCAAATTCTCAGACCATAATGTTTTAAAACTGGAACTTAATCACAAGAAAAAATTTGGCAGAAATTCAAACACTTGGAAGCTAAAGACCACTCTGCTCAAGAATGTTTGGGTCAACCAGGAAATCAAAGAAAAACTTAAACAATTCATGTAAATCAATGAGAACGAAAACACATTGGTCCAAAACCTATGGGATACTGCAAAGGCATCCTAAGGGGGAAATACATAGCCATCCAAGCCTCACTAAAAAAAATAGAAAAATCCCGAATTCACCAACTAACTCTACACCTTAAAGAACTAAAGAAAAAGCAACAAACGATGCCTAAGCCATGCATTAGAAGATAAATAATTAAGATTAGGGCAGAGATCAATGAATTAGAAACCAGAAACACAGTAGATCAGATCAATGAACTTAGAAGTTGGTTCTTTGAAAGAATTAATAAGATCGATAAACCACTGGCCAGACTTATCCAAAAGAAAAGAGAAAGGACCCAAACTAATAAAATGATGAATGAAAGGGGAGAGATCACGACTAACACCAAGGAAATAGAAACAATTATTAGAAATTATTATCAACAACTATATGCCAATAAACTGAGCAATCTGGATGAAATGGAGGCCTTCCTGGAAACCTATAAGCTGCCAAGACTGAAACAGGAAAAATTTGACAACCTGAAGAGGCTAATAACCAGGAATG